>NC_139662.1:5028017-5128017 GCF_951799395.1 Argentina silus
TTGGGAAACCCATTATCTGAAATAGCAATACTGTATGTGTGCCACCAACATTCACCTTACAAAACTACACTAGACATTAAAGGGTCTAGTTTTTTCAGCATTTTGTAATGAGAATGAGCGTGTTGTACAAAGCAGCAGAGTTAAGGTCCCCCGCACTATCCGGCATTGTGAATTAAAATGTTGTGATATAAAGACTAATATCTTTGACATTGTCTGGTGGTGATGGCTCTGTTTAGAGGGTCTGTTTATTTTCATCATTAGAGGAGTGTGCTGTCTCCTGAACAAGCGGGTCGAGCTTGCACTCCCCACGAGCCTCTGCGTCTTGTTTTTTAGTTTTTCCATTCGAGTCATCAAATGCTGCTCGCAACATAATGAGAGATGTGGCAATTAATTTTCTTTTAATCAAGGTCGAAATGAAGTAAATTGGTGCAGCTCGGCGAGCCCTCATTTTTATTTTTGCAGTGATGCAAAACAAATACGATAAAATTATGGCCCTCCTCACCTTCTGTAATTAGAAAGCTGTGAACGATCAGAGGGAGATGATATGTGATATACAGTACCTCCAACTCTCTCTCTCCCCCCAGAGATCAGATTCCAGTTCTTTTGAAACAGATGACCATGTTTTCCTCCCCTTGCTTTCCTAATTCGCCTGTTCTTTCTCTCCCTCTGCTTGAGTTACAGACAGAGGGAGCAGCTCAACGTGACATTGACTGCTGTGTTGTTGTAATGCCTCTCAAATCTTATTAAAGACCATGACTGCGAAAGACCTTGCTGACTCCACACATTTCCATTAACTATGTTGTTTCAGTATCCCTGCAAGCTGATTAGGAATTTATTAAAATTAGATTTTAACTCTGCATCTTATCGTCACCATATGGCTCTGTGGCTTGCATTGTTAGGAGCATTGTCTAAGCACGCCCATATTTTTTTGTAAATACAGCCTCTAATTGTTTGTCTTTTTAAACAATAGCCTCTATCACCAGTTCCTAATTATCATACTTATGAATACATTGTATGTATGTTGGGTGCATTCAAGAAAGGTAATGCTTTGTATTGTGGGAATGTGTTCTTTAAAGACTTTGTTAAATAAACTTGAGACAAACTTTTCCCTGTGTGTATCTATGTTTGTCCAGGGTTTGATTTTGTTATACTGTAATGCTTGTCGAGGGGCCCCACACCTTCATTTCCTGTTGGAAGTGATTGCGGAAGTAACCACCTACCTGTTATTGTCCACTAGTTAAGCATGTAAATACTGTAGATTGAGAAAACACATTGTCACAGGCAAATACAACAAAAACATCATATTTGACTTGTGTACTGTTTCCTTTTACTTGTTTTCATGATAGCTTTTAGAGCAGTGCAATAGATCATCTCAAGTAATTTTTCAGTGTTATTGTGAGGACCGCGTGACAATCCCTAAAGTTTTCACAGTGAGAGTAACTGGCTGGCTAAGGAATTTCAGCCCATGCCCTCTGTTGCTCATATGTTGCGTGCATCTGTCACACCAAATGTGGCTCGGCGCAGCCTTAAACACAAGGTGTATGCAGTGATGAAATGCACAAAAAAACATATACAAAGGCTTGATAGAGCATTAGCTCTACGTCAGCAATGTTAGGTGGATACAGCAACAGCTGTCCAATCTGCTATTCCCTCCCCCTCCCCAATATACCCCCAATCACCTTTCAAAAATGCTCCCTGTTTACCATACATAGGCAGCTGCCACCACTGTTAACTTCCATAAGACAGCCGCCTGCTAGAGGACATTTGTACATGTCTTTATCTAATTAAGGTGAATGCCAGTTCCCTGGCCTCCCATGCAATGTGACTGAAAATAACAGTCGACCTTGATCAGGCTCTTGCCAGTGGATAGCCAGGATGCTTGTGGAGGGCATGTGATTAATTGATCAAAATGTCAGTTTTATCAACGGAATATGGCCCTCCCTCACCCCATTTTACATCTCTCCACCAGATCAAAAGTTTTGTAGAATGTCATAGAGACATGCTGGAATACAGTATGAGCTAGATGTCAAACTATCGTTCTTGCTTTCAAAGATATTCCAGGGTTTCACAAAACTGTACGCTGTGTAATTTGATATGCCGAATCCTACCTCTGTTGGTTGGTGAATTGACCTACAGTACTGTGCAGTAGTGAAAAGACTCCCCACTCTCCCTGAGTGGAGCAATAAGTCCTGACTTCTTGTGCCAATAGCCAAGAGTATCATTAGCATTAATAGTCTAAAGTAAGATATTACAGTATGATGGTTCCCATTAGCACGCTATAGTCCTAACTTCGTCTCATTTGTGTACTGAGAATCAGTGTGAGGATTAGTTATTATAGTCAGTCTGTAAATTACTCTTGCATCCACTGTATGTTCAAGGAATGCAGGAAAATGAGGGGGAGAGAGCTCTGTTAGATGATTTTGCCAAACTGTATGTCTTTTCTAACCTTGTCCTACCATGTGATTAGCTTTTAATGTTTTATAATTAGAGGTGGCAATGGCAAAGGACTCAGCAGGGCAGGGGTGTGTTGGCTACGCCCTTGAGAGCAGGCCTTATGAATCAATGGGTGGCGATAAATGGTCTGGATCATTACGGAATCAAGTGATCTGCAGAATAATCTATTGATTTTCTGGTCTTTCTTACTTCTTTATTATTCTGTATCACAGTATTGCAACATCAGGAGGATCCTATTGATGGATGGGTAGATTCTACCTCTGCACTGACCATGGGGGTGTGTTTGAGACTGTAAAAAAAAAAAAACAAGGCCACTGTTTAATTGAATAAAGTTTTTATTCCTCTACACAAGTTTTTAGTATCCATTCACACAAATATGTGTAATCCTTTGCATTAATATAGTAGGATTGATCAGGATAGATATCTGTTGGGGGGATAATTTAAACTACAGTAGCACCCGAGGCCACATCAACATTAAATATGTACAATATGTAACAATATCCTGCTAGCGGTAATAGGATGTGGATTTGAACTATGAACAAGTCATTTCATATTCATAAAAGAGAACATTTAAAATCTGAATTTATTCCATTTTAATAGTTGAAAGTGTTAAAGGCTATCCATTCGTTGAGAGAACTTTAAATGTCATTAAACACTTTTGATCCCTTAAAAAGGCATGAGGTGAAAGTATTGACCTACAGTACTGTAGTACCTGAAATTATTCAGATTATCTCAACCTCAAGTAGAATTTTCTAATAATCTACAAACAACTAGGAAACTGACTGCTATAATATAATTGTACAAGTTGTGCCCCAATGTGTGAGTTTACATATCCTTGCAGCCTAAACCCTAAGAAGAACCTAGAGATCAAAGCACTATCTACCTTGTTAGTTGACTGTGCTATCGATCCTCTAGATTCTTTATTATGTAGAACAGGGCACATCACAAAACTGCTAATTGGCAATAATCTGTTTGTCAATAGTTCACAAGACTGCAGAATTTAGATAAGGAAAAGTTCACGTTTAAAATACATTATCACAGCTCTTCAATTCCTATGGGCTTTGCTCCTGGAATATCTTCAAGGTGTCTCATGCTCAGAATATTTTACAGTATAATTATATATGTACAACGGGTTGTAGGTGGAAGAGGGTGTGTGTGAATGTGTTGACTTTTAAAGTATTGCTCCTTGTAGTATAATTGACATAAAACAGAAATAGTTAAAAAATGGTATCAATCAGGTATCAATCCCAATTACAATTATTATTGTAATTGGGGTTGATACAATCATCTCCACGTTTCATACTTTTTTTTGAAAAGTGACAACGTTTTGGTTTGTCCCTGCCTTTATATAATCCTTACCCTAACATAAGCTTAATCATTGGCCTACCTGGGCTATATAGAATTACCACACTTCAAAGTACTGTAGATATCATGATAAAATGACAATGAAACCAATGCTATAGGCTCATTCCTCAATTCCTCCGAATAAACTGCACCTCAAAGTGCCCACTTTACTTTGAAGTACAGTAGAGCTAGTGAGTGCTGCTGCTATAACAGTGATTTAAAAACCTGTCAGGTTGAATGGAGAGTGACATCAGGATTCCGTTCCAGCTTTTCCAACCGACAACTGCTAACCGAGAAATTCAATTAAGGACTCCTCTTCCCACTTCGAGCCGGTCTCCAGGGCAGATCTTCCGGGCGACTCGCCCCATGTAAGAAATTGGAAAATGCAACAATAAAACAAGAAAAACTGAAAAAAAATGTGGCAACTTTGATCACGCATGCTCTCATACAGTCCACACAAAACACACATATCCCTAAGTTGGAAAGTCACCGAAAGACAGCGAAGTGCAGGTAAGAGTTTTCATTTTCACCTCAACTACGTGTGCATTTCCAAATATATAACTTAAAACGCTGAGAAACATCAAAGTGTTATTTTCGGCGTTGTTGACTTTGACACCGGTACCTGTCATTCGTCATCGAATACGTTTAGATGCCTCCCCTAAATTGCACATTTTCGTAGAAGACTCGTTTAACGGTGAACGCTGTCAGTAGCCCACGCGCCAGCGTGCGGACTGGAGCATTCGAGAGACTCATAGGTAACGTGTCTTTCATAGAACCGATGTGGTTCTTTCAAAACTTTGACAGAAACCTGTCAAATTCAAAACTTTAGGAAAGACAAAAACAAAGCCACGTAGCCCACCTCTCAATCAGCAAGTTGAGACAGTGTTGAAACTTTCTTGTGAATGTTTTCTTATGCTCTCTGTACGATACTCGCATTGCCAAAGTACAGTAGGATACATCATGATAGATACAATTGTTCAGGAGGGCACAGACATGTTTAGGTTTTCTCTCTTTTTAATTATTGGTCAAACAATGTGGCATCTTAGAGTGAAATATCAACATCTAATTCTGGTTATTCAGATGCAACTGTAAGCTTTATCACATTCCTTTGAGGATGTTGTAAAATCTAAGTTTGTGGGATTGCTCAGGTAGGCTTTAACAGGTGATTTGTCGCTGTATCATCAAAGGTGTTATTCGTACAGATTGTGCCTATTGTATCGTATTAATTACGCAATAGCTCATGCAATGATTGTTTGCATAACGTAGGTCACTGAAGTATGAATTTAGAAGACGCAAAATGCCACAAAATGCGGAAGTCAGTCTGCGTGTTGAGTGTTGTCGGACGTCATTTCAATTGACTTAGAATTATAATGTTGCCATACTGTCTGAATTGAGATACATTATATATTTCATAAAGTTTTCTTTGTAATTCGAAGCCCTCTAAACTCGTTTATCCCTCCCTTTGCTTTAGCTTCAGTTTTGGCGGATTTTTCTTGTATAGCCTACTGTAGATGTACAGTGTCCTGATGAAAATGTTCAGGTGTCATATGCGTAATTAATTTAGCTGATTATCAGTTTCATTGCCTTCATGGTAAATTTAATGTAATATATAAGACATTCGAACTTCGAGGTCCAGTATAATGTTTAAACGGACCATGACCTTTTTGTATATCACTTGGCATTTTTGCTGAAGCGAATAGAACGGGTGACACCGGTGCTGTAGGGGATTATAGGACAAACAGACGGTGTAGGATAGACAGTGATACTGTAATATCAAGCGCGACATCATCCCAGATCCACACCTTATCTGTTTTTCTGGTTTGCCAAACAGCCATGCAAGTTCTAAACAGACAGATTGTACATTGACATCTGAAGTTGTTGGAGCAGCACCTGACATACCGGTACACATGAATGTAACACACTGTACAGCACATGAAATAACACAATGTATCACTCACTGTTAGTCACATAGTACGGTATACAATACTCCTAACAATATACCTGCACATAAAGTCTGAAATAAAGCAGGTTTTTAATCAGATAGTTTGTGGTTTATTTTTGTTGAAAATAAGGTAATTGTTCTATGACAGTTCATCTGGTTTTAAAGCAATATGCTGTTCATCTTTGCTGCTCAAACATTAGGCCTAAAAATAAAAACATAGTAAAAATAACTAAGAGAATATGATGGAAAATGCTGCCTTTACTTTATCAACAATAAAGCAATGTTTCATACCTTTCACAATTACTGTATGTTTGTATGCTTCTCTGTATGTGTGTGATTCGTTGGTATTCATAAACAGTGAATAGAGACAGGAAAAGATCACTGGCACTTTAAACCCGGGGGTTCTCATATTCTTGCCGGATCTTTCTCCTTTGCTAATTATTGTGTTGTTTTCACAGCAAATATGTCATATCCATGGCGACCAGGCAGGTTTATTGTCTTTCTCATGCAATGGCAGACATAAGTAATTAATTACCTCTTTTTTTCCTTCTCCCCTGTCTTTGGTTAAACAGATCATTCAAGGAAAGCCATCTCCCATATTAAAAATGCCAGTGGTATTAGCACACAAGGTAAACATGAAACTTTTTTTTTCTCAAGCATTTGGGATGTTCCTTTTATGTTTTGTGTGTGTATTGTAAAATGTGTATATTGTGATATACACTTGACCTATACTGTTAATGCATTAACGTGGCAGCTATACTGTTATGGTGGTGTTTGTTCATATGAAACAAAGACAAACATTTGAATATCCTTGTCACTTACAATCTATATAATCAAGGAGTCTTAAAAGAACATATTTAGACATAGAACCAGTTTTCCTTCTATATGATTTGTATGATAAGCTCTAGCCAAATCAAAAGGTGAGGTTGTCTTCCTGTTATTGATACAGTAGCTTCAAACTGTGGTGTACTGTGGAATTCTTAAAGCGTGTAAAGAAGTGTTGTCAGGGGGGTTGTTCAAGGGTTAGAGAGACGGATCTCAGCAATCTGTGCAACGGTAGTAACAGTCCCCAGCTCCTTGCCCCAGTGCGCTCCTTCAGTATGCCTGTGGAATGTGACGGCATGTGTCTGGTGTCCGAAGGTCTATCTCCCTCCCAGCTGGACACCAGCCAGCCCTCACTGTCAGGCCAGTGTTACAGGTGCTCATCTCGCTTCTGCATTGATGGAGCACTGCAATGTCCGTCTGTCACACATACTCTATGTATTTTTCCCCTCTACTTCTTTCTTTCTGCTTCTTATACCCCCCCCCCCCCCCCCCTTGATGTCTGTTGGCATAAAAGCGAGGCCTGGTAAACTGAATAAAGAAAAAAGAAACAAGTCAACAAGTACAGTAAATGTTTAGGGTTAGGGTTAGATAGTTTCAGATAGTTCAAATTAATTGTGGGGTGTGACTTCAACTATTTGTTATGGGTGGAGTCTTTTAGGCCTCTTGATTGGCTCACACTATACTGGCGCAGTAAATGCTGCTACCTTAAGTGCTGGTCCTCTGGGTGGTTGAGAATCTCATTGGTCAGCGAGAGTGTGGTGCCTCCAACTTCCATATTTTCTATAGACCAATCAGTCAGAGGAATGTCTCAGGTCTCTCAAGTACGTATCTGTCAAAGGTCTACAAAGAATTAAACCCTTGTGTATTCCTTTTCACTTTGACCTTGGAACTAGACCTCAGGTCTTTGATGTCAAAACAAATGTAAATAATCTCAGGCTGCATTTGACAGGCTTCCAGAAGTATTACTATTGTTTCCTCACGCTCCATGTAATGATTTTGTATCCAAATTCGCTTCTACGACGACCATACAGCCTTGCCTTAAATCTACTGCCCTCAACACATACAGAACTACAAGCACAAATAGTGCTCATGTTTTTTTTAATCATCATTATTGTTTTTATTTTAGTGCTGGGGAAATGTCCTTTTTGCATGCTTGATCAACCAGTAGAGAAATCCAATATAATAGAGGTTCAAGGTGAATTGCATCCGAAGCATTTCCCTCCTCGACTGAAGGAATATTCCAGAGCAAAATAAACAAATCATACAGACAACAGTAATATAGGGTTGATTTTGAAGGCATGAAATAAGTATCGATTAAATCCTCCAGTTCATAGATGAAAATGGCTTTTTTGGTAATTTGTCCTAAGCCTTTTCAATACAGAGGAGAAGGGGAGAGGGAGAAGGAGATAGATAGAGGAAGCAGGGGGCAGAGAGAGAAAAAAATGAGAGAGAGAGAGAGAGAGAGAGAGAGAGAGAGAGAGAGAGAGAGAGAGAAAGAGAGGGGGAGAGAGAGCTCACAAGACTGAGAAAGGGACATGCTGCCCCGTTCCGAGCTCATTATCATTCTTAATAAGTCTTAAGGAAAGAAGGAGCATTGAGTGTAAATGCACGGTAATCCTAACGCTGGCCAAGGTTAGTGGGGACGTCAGCACATGCACACCGTTTCCAGCTGGCTGCTTTGGGACAAAGTTAAGGATAGATACTCAAGGAGAAAGTGTGGACTCGCTTATGCGAGGCCCCTTTCTTGAGCCTGTACCTGTTCAATTGACCACCTGGTGCTGATTAGGAATGGTGGCAGTCAATGTTAACTAATAGTTAATAGTCCTATATTAGGTTAAAATCAGTTGGACAAGAAGTTTTAGTGTGGTCGGTTTTCATTCTGATTAAATTGCATTGCTTGTCAATCTTATAGAAAGTGAGGCCACTTTAAAGGGGCAATCTGGGATTCCACTTTCAACAGCTGTGGGATGGGGCTGGAGAAATATAACCACTCTCAAATTCATAGATGGAGCTATGGATGCAAGGACTTAGCATCCATGGGATCAACATGATCGTTTTAACTATGTTTTTTTAAGCTATACAATGTTTGTTTACAATGACATTATTTACAAACAATGGAGTAAAACAAGCTTATGGGGTAAGACAGTTGAACTAAGACATGAGGCATTTATAACATATATTATTCAAGAATCAATGGCTATATAGCATTCATTTCAAAGTCCAAAAATGTATGTATTGTACCAATCCCAGATTGCCCATTTTAATGAATAGTTTTTGCTTTGTATTCAAAGAAATACCATTTTGAATATGTTTATAGAGGAAAATAAAGTAAACAAACTATGGGCCCTCTTAAAGGACTTATATAAGAACTGTCAGCAACTACACACGCCAAGGAAGGCCGTTGTTTGGGTGTGGTCCAAGAGCAAGCACTAAGATATATTGGCTAAATCGGTGACCAATTAACCCATTAGACAAATTGGCAACAGCTTGGAGTGGTTGTCCAACCATGTTGTTTTTAATGGAAATTCAATGCTACATTTATGTAGTGTTAAAGAGGGACAATGCCAGTTTTGCCCCCCCCCCCCCCCCCCCCCAGTGTATCAATCTTTTTCTGTAAAATAAATCAGACAAGGATAACAGTAATCTTAAGTCACATTAAAATCATACATGTTTACTTAACTCTCTTAGAACCAAATTCTCATATCTCTGCGATTGTTGCAACTACTAATAGTCCTTCTGAAGTGCTAATCCTACATGTAAGCTCTTTACTGTATTGCACTCACTGTAAGTTCCTTTTGATGAGAGCATCAGGTAAATAAGTAGAATGTAAAACTGAGAATTTTATAAAGGCAATTCATGTAAGCTGAATTGAAGCTTATCTTTGGAATTATCCTATCACAATAATTGTTTTTTTACTGTAGGCCTTACTTTAGTTTCACGCTTTATGTCGTCTGTGTTCATGTTTTGTGTGAGTGCATTGTGCATTGGGTATAACTGTGAGGCTGTATGAGTCGGTTTGAGTGTGAACAGTCAGGGCAACAATCACAAACGAAATAAGATCCGATGGTGCCCTTTTGTCTTGTTCACAGTAATGTCATCTCTGCGTCTCTCTGTCACGTAAAGATGATTTACCAACAAACAGATGTTCTCAGCCTTTGCTCGGGAACCTGCACCATTTTGTTCTATTTTTTGTCCTTTTAAAGGTTAGGGAGTGAAATTCAAAGCCTTCTCTACTGTAACAGTCTAACTCCTAGATCGCCATTGTATTGTTGTGGTTCTCCTGGTATTTCCTCAAAGTAAGGTGGGGAAATGTTGAGAGCGCACCGAGCAGGTAGCTGACTTTGTGGGATTGGGCAGGTGCTACGTGCGTGTGTGTGTGTGTGTTGGTGTGTGTGTGTGTGTGTGTGTTAATGATGTTACATCAGTGCAAGACACCTGTAGGAGCATCTCTGGCAATAGCTCCTTCCACCACCCCCTCCTTTTAGGTTGAGGCTTGCTTGGTTGGCAACCTGCTCCCTTGCCCCTACCCAAGGGAGCCTGGTAGGAAAAGAGCCATCACCATGGTGATCCGAACACAGAACCCCCACACAGCAGTCCATTGTGACTGGCGTGCGTTGAGGTGAGAGGGAACAAAATGTCACAGCAACAGGATTTTTGTGTTTTTGTTTTTGCCTCAATACTCAGTGGGATTGTTTGAGCTCAGATTGTTTGAGCTCTACTCAACTACACACAGGAGAGACTGTGGAGGGAGGGACTGAAAGAAGTCGAAAGGAAGAATAAACAGGGGGAAATGGATAATAACCATAATCAACATCAAACCCTTATTTAAGAAACATACACTTGATTAAACATGATTTGTGAGTCATGGAAAAGATTAGGTAGTTTGACTATAACCCTAACCCTAACCCTAACCCTAACCCAAATCAATGAATCATAGTTTTTGAAAAACAACCCCTTCAAAATTGATTGAGAGCAGTGGGATGTTTGTGGCCTCAGTAGTAGTTATATACATCCATTCTAGCCCCAACACTTACAAAAAAGTGTAAAAATGATAACTGTGGATATAAACCCAGTTTTTGTGGATATAAACCCGCATTGTTCAGTTGTTTTCTTATTTCCGAGAACAGAGAACTTATTTCCTGATTCACCCTGAGAAATTGGTTGGGCTTTGGCTGGTACAACAACTCCAAGAAAAGAAAAAAAAATCTTGTTGTCTGTTGCATTTTTTTAAAAGGAGGAGGAGAAAACTCAAGGCGAAATCAGCTAGTGCAGCCTCTCTTTAAAGAGAAACTGAAGCAAAAAAAAAATTCCTGTTGAAAATGGTTATGTGGCCTCTGTAGTAGTCAGATACATCAATTCTAGCCCCAAAATTTACGAAAAAGTGTAAAAATGCTAACTTTAGACATAAACAGCTATAAACAGCTTTGGCTGGTATTTTGATTTGAAGTAATTCCCACTAACTAATGTAACACCCTTATTATACCGTATATACAGCCTGGTAGTCTTACCTACACTACACATAGCACTGAAATAGCTACCACCACTCATCCTGATTTGAGTCGTTTGTCCACAACTATAGACTGGTTGGTTGTTGACAAACACTGTTTGTTTTTGCCCCATGGTTATGCTCACATCGGTTTTGTTGGCTTATCGGCAACAATTCACCCAATGAAGCACTTGTTTGTCTTTCATAACCTTGTTATGATCATGGTCATGTCTAGATATGTTGGTTAGCTAGCAAACCAGTCCCTTGCCATGATATTAGTATAGACGTGACAATTGTGTCACGATTGCCCTTGCTGTAAGACTTTGTCACTCATCGCATAAAGTTGAACTTGAACAGATTTCACTCCACGATACTTGAATATTTGTCTTTAGGTTTTCGCTGTAGAGTAACCACGTCAGGCATTTTGGCTGCCAATCTGTATCATGTTTAAAATGTTAGATCTTTTGAGAACAAACATTTTGTTCAACTTGTATCCATTCATTAAGGGGGGGGGGGGTCTCGTCGTTCTCGTGACTATCTTGAGGATGGCAACGGCTTGAACTGTGGTTAATCAATTATCTTAATAAACTACTGCTCATCAACGGTGTGTATTTGTCAGAAAATAAATCCAATAATGGGTGTTCGGCATGGCTAGACATAATACAGCTGCCTTTTAACTTATGCGTGTGCATTTTTATTTTACTTTTTAATATATTTTTAGGGCATTTCTGCTTTATTGGGATAGAGATGGTAGAGATTGACAGGAAGGATGGATGAGAGAGGAGGGATGACATGCAGGATATGTCGATGGCCGGAATCGAACCAGGGACCTTGCGATGATATGGTATGCGCCTTAGTGCGCTACGCCACTAAGCGCCCCTGCGTGTGCATTTTTTTACCTTACATCAATCAGCAACTGCTATATGGCTCTCTAGCAGCAGATTCCATGTTAATAAATGAATTCAAATGACATAATTGTCAATGTTAGCTAACACAAGAGAGCTAATGTTACCAGTCTGACACATCCCCCGTTCTCTCTCCCGGGTCATCATCGCCACCGTTTTGTTGAGGGGCAAGGGCAGCCAAAGGTTAAAAAATAATAAGGCTGTAAGACTATTTTGAGATGGCGATTCAGGGTGGGAAAAGTCCTCGACTTCAAAACCTCTCTCCGTAGCAAAGCTAGCTTTGTTGACCTCGCTCACTTGTAGGGCAAGGTTCCGAAAGATGGGTGTGTCTTGGTGGTGGTGACGACACACTTAAGACACATCTACACCTCCAAGGAACAAATCTCCTTCTCGTTGGCATTTTTGGAAAAGGAGGCGGAGGAAAATCAAGGCGAAATCAGCCAGTGCCAGTGCCTCTTTAAGTTGCATAGATTTTAATTGATTGTCTTAGGTGATACATTAAAACTATTTGGTAAGCACTTTGTTGATTTCAATATTACTATAATGAGTGTCAAAGAAACATGAGGTGGTACCATACAGACAAATCCCCTACACCTGTTCTGAATGAGTGAGGGGTCCCTGTCCCCCCTGATATAGAAGTCTAGATTATAGTTTCTCCACTAGGGGCAGCAAGGCCAAATACAAGCAGCCCTCACACATCTGACAGAGGGACCCCAACATAAGCTGAGGCTGAGAGTACTAGAGTGAGTACAGGTAGTAATGAGTAGTCCTTTAAAGCAATGGTCTGCCCAGAATACTGTATTAGACTTAGATTAGAAGCTGACATTTTAAAAAGATGCGGTGTGCACTGACAAAAGGATATGAGACATACAGATTCACCAATTTACACAGGTCCAGGACAACTACAACAACAAAACACATAGTTAGCTGCCACTGGGACTGTCTTGACTTTTTAAAATCGTAATGTATTTATATTGAAATGGATAATGGTTGGTAGTAGTCGGTATCTTGATTCTGCAAAATGGCTTGTTGTCCAAGCCCTTACTACTTTGAGCAGCATGTTCTGCTATATGCTACAGTGCTGGCTATTCATTAGTTTATGTTAATCTCCTTCAAGCTCTCATCTGAAGCTGACCTTTAGCAGACAGGTCATCAGGTCACAGGCCATTAGGCCAGGGTAGAAAGAGGCCCTGATATTGCAGTTGCAGTTCATCTGCAGTTGAGAAGAGGCAGCAGGTTTTGCCCCTAACCCCTGGCAAGATGGGGGCCGTTTCCTATGACAGGCTCAGTGTTGCCCTCGGGCCCCTGAGGTTGGAAGGAGGAGTCACCCCTCTGCCAGAGGACACACAGCTCCACGTCTGGTATGGTGGCATTCTGGCCTCTGGACCCAGTTCCACACCGGCATTTTGTTGTTATAAGTGACCTACAGCAGTCATCTTTTCTGTTTTAAGTGTTTGTTAGTTATTTCTAACTACTGTATAGGAAATCAGCTTTTGAGCGGAAATATTATAAATATCTGGAAAATAAATGTGCAATAAATAATGAGGAAACGAGGAAATACACATAATAGTATATACATACACTCACTGGCCACTTTATTTGGTACACCTGTTCAACTCTTCGTTAACATCTAATGGTGTGGGGGATATTTTCTTGGCACACTTTGGGCCCCTTAGTACCAATTGAGCATCGTTTAAACGCCACAGCCTACCTGAGTATTGTTGCTGACTATGTCCATCCCTTTATGACCACAGTGTACCCATCTTCTGATGGCTACTTCCAGCAGGATAACGCGACATGTCACAAAGCTCACATCATCTCAAACTGGTTTCTTGAACATGACAATGAGTTTACTGTACTCCAATGGCCTCCACAGTCACCAGATCTCAATCCAATAGAGCACCTTTGGGATGTGGTGGAACGGGAGATTCGCATCATCGATGTGCAGCCGACAAATCTGCAGCAATGATGCTATCATGTCAATATGGACCAAAATCTCTGAGGAATGTTTCCAGCACCTTGTTGAATCTATGCCACAAAGAATTAAGGCAATTCTGAAGGCAAAAGGGTACCCGGTACTAGCAAGGTGTACCTAATAAAGTGGCCGGTGAGTGTATATATAATATATACTGAAAAATGTATGCATTCACTGCAATGTAAGTCGCTTTGGATAAAAGCGTCAGCTAAATGGCATATAACAATAATAATAATAATAATAATATAATAGTACTACCTGGAATGAGCTTCTTTTTAACCCCTCCCAAGTAGATGCAGAGCTGTAGGTCCTGGGAGAGCATTTTATATTTACAGGCCTCTCCTCTCTCCTTTGACTAAGACCTCAACCACAACAGAGACGGTCTCAATCATTCTTCTGTTGTAATCCCACTTCAGAATTCCTCTTGGCTCAACGAGTAAATACATTTTTCAGTGTTTATTAGAATACAGCTTGCCAGAAGGGACTCCTCTCTTCTCTCCTATAGCTGCTCCAGTAATTAGCAAATTGATTAGGAGAACTTCAACACACCTCCTTGGCTCTTATCTCCCCATTCTAGGACAATATTGCTGTGCCATGGGACGGCGTAAATATTTTAAGGGAAACCCTCAGCGAATCTCATTAAATGGCTATGGGGCAGAGCAGCTGTCTCCTGCCGAAGGTCCCAGCCAATTTTCTAAACTGTGATTAAAGAAAAGTTTTGGATTATTTAAACATGCCATGTCCTGTGGGTTTATTCAGTGCCACTGAAGTCCTCTGTGGGTTTTCCTTCCCCTCCTCACTTGCCCCGCTTCTCTCCTCTTGGATCTATTAGTTTGAAATCGCCAGGGCGATTGAGCTTTGAAAGTAGTGGTCATTCTGGGATGCGACATACAAATGTGACAAAGACCTCCCTTTTATGTATAAATGCTAATTAAAAATGTTACCCCCCATCCCAAAGCTGCAGAGGGAAAGACTTGGTAGCAATTTGGCAGATAATCAAATTGCATTTTAAATGGAGCCGTTTAAAGATGACTGGAGTCTGCTCTCAGGAAGACACAGTGGCACAAATTAAGCTGGAATAAGCTGCTGTGTGCATAGAGAAACAATACAACAAAATCCACATCACAATAGTTGGATGCATTTATGTAAATGGCATCTTACAATATTTGATTTGCGTTTTTTAATTAGTTAAAAGGAATCCAGGTATACAATCAAACATGTTTCTTTTCTAAATGCAGGCAGGAAAGAATACTGTTTTTCTTTTAATTATGTTTTTTCCCTCATGAAGTGTATTTTTTTCCCACTGTGTCCTTACAATTTAACTAATTGAGGAAAAATGCTAACAAACAAGACATGATTGGTAAATGGAAGTGGCACCTTGGCAACATTTTGCTCTTAATTTCAGATTTCAGCCTGGCATAAATTGCGAACCGTGCTTGAAAGTGTTGTCAACAAGTATGTTTGTCGACAAAACTCTTCGCTTAGAAGCTGTCCCCCCACATTTGGTATACATCATTAAGTTCTTCGTGGCCAATCAAATTGTCCATTCAGACAGCATTCCAGAACATATTAGTGACATCTCGTTAGCAGAAAACACATAACTGACACAAAAAAACGGGAAACAGGCCTGAATTGTTTATCCCTCAGAATAACTAGAAAGCGTGATTCTCATGAATTGACAAAATGGGATTTAAGTAACTGTCCTCAAAGCCTGTTTCCCTCTGTTGCTCTCTTTGTCTCTATGTCCCTCGAAAAACACCAAATGAGTTGTTTACTGTTCAGTACCTCTCTATCTGAGTCAGGCTATATTTCCTGTAAAGTTTAGCATTCATTTCAGAACCAATACAGCCATCAAATGATCTAATATCCATAAAACTATTATGGGCATCACAACAAGTGATACTTGACTTGTAAGTTTAAAGGCTTCTTAATTGGCTGTAATTTGCAGACTCCTCAAGCTGCATCTGCCTGGTCCAAGGTTGACAAAATATATCTCCATACAGGATAAAATTGCTTACAGAAACTTGATACATCCTGAAAGGTGTATTTCCATGGATATCCTTCAGCTTTAGCTCCATGTCTAATTGAGTTCCTTAATTGACCGGTATAGCAAAGAGTTTGACATAAGATGCACATGAGAGGAGAGAGCATGTTTGACCCCTTGACCTCTCCTACTGATATCCAGATCCAGGAGATCTCCCCTGGGATCCTTTGGTATGATCCAACCAGGCAGCTTCCATCTTTTCACTTTGAATTTGTGGTCAGAAGCAGCTAAAGAGACCAAAGGGGCATAAGGAGATGTTGGTGCTGCAGAGAACAGAGTGAGCTATTATAATAATGGCTGCCAGTTGACTGGAATGAGTCAATTAAATTATTAACAAAATAAGAATCCAAAACCTGTATCATAATCATTGTCACTAATCATAGCATGCAATTATTATGCTGTTATGTTCAGGCCACACCTTAACATTCTGTTTAGCAAGGGTGGATGTGCAAATGGGTGCCAAGTTTTGTGATACCATGTTATGCTAAAACGATAGTTCACCAAACTATCATAGTGCCTACTATGAGTTTTATTTCCTTGAAAGTAAAGTCCTTAGGGAGAGAGAATACAATATCCATTTGTGTACATCTGTTGGCATGGCGATCATCCATCCCCCCTCCTTTGGTATTCAAGCCCTTGATAAGAAACTTATAAAGATTGGTTTGTTTTGTGACTAAGATAAAAAAAAGAGAAGAGTTGACTAGGGTCATGACCATCTATAATACAACTCCTGTCTCATGGCATTGATTGTGGCACATATTGTTCTAAGTGTAATGGTACAAGGGAATAAAATTGATAGATCAAGTGGATGACTGATCATAAAACTATGATCAGTATTGGGGTGTGAATTTATACATCTCTTTTCAACTAGAATGTTGCAGAATTTATGATGTACAGTGCATTCAGAAAGTATTCAGACCCCTTTTCAGATCCCCCCCTTTTCAGACCCCCCCCCCTTGTCATACCCAAGAAGACTTGTGGCTGTAATCGCTGCCAAAGGTGCTTCAACAAAGTACTGAGTAAAAGGTCTGAATACTTATGGAAATGTGATATTTCAGTTTTTTATATTTAATAAATTACCAAACATTTCTAAAAACCTGTTTTCACTTTGTCATTAGGGAGTATTGTGTGTAGATTGATGAGGGAAAAGAATGAATTTAATCCATTTTAAAATAAGGCTGTAACATAACAAAATGTGGAAAACGTGAAGGGGTCTGAATACTTTCTGAATGCACTGTATAGATGGTTACACTTCCTATTAGGGCATAACATGTATACATACAGTACATAGGTGACTACATTGTACCTTTATAAGAAATACATACATCTTAATTAGGCTAATGCTTTTATTAGCAATCAAGGAGTTGTGAGGAATATCACCTACCATAGGCTGCATTCACTTACTTTTCCGTAACTACAGTGAGTGCCTGTACCTTAGTGTTCATCAATAGTTCTGTAGTCTATTGCTAATGAAGGTATGATGGTGTTGCCTTATTATGTGATGCCTCTCATAGGCAGTAGCGGACTGGCCATCTGGAGCACCAGGAGAAAGTGATCTGTGGGCTGTGGGGCTGGTGTATGGGCCGGTCGATCTGTGGGCTGCGGGGCCGGTGAGTGACGCAATCTGTGAGCTTCACACAGCCCTGCACGCATCCCCTACAGTAGAATGCTACAGTAGAACCAAGGGGGCACTGGTTGAAGCTGACCAATTTTAGAATACTTGGGATGGAAATCTACTTCCTCTAATTACTGTGTGGATGTTTTAGTCCCAGTCCCACTTTTGCAAATTATTTAATAAAAAAGGTATTTTATTTATGGAAATCAAATATTAGCTTCTAAGACAATAGACTTGTTCCGTTTTATGAGGCAGCAGACTTTTTTTTTAAAAATCCTGACTTGGTGAAAGTTTAATTAATAAGGGACTTAAAGCTTTGGGATGAGGAGGGAGTTGGGTCTTTAAGGGGGTACTTATTTTTCCATCTGGGCTATCCTCCAAAAAAACCTGTCAATTAGTGTCTTAAGCTGAAGAGACAAAAAACGTCATTAGTTCTAGCAAAAAGAATAATAGGTTTTAAGGGTTTTGCTTCAGAGGCAGGCAAAGGCCCAAGCCTGGGACTTATGAATTTTTATTTGTTTCCAAAAATAATAGGAGTTAAAAAGAAGCTCCTTTGTTTAAAGTTATGTGACAAAGGCAGAGGTAACACATGGGGTGGTTTTTATCTAAATCGTTTGAGACTGAACAAATGAAAAATCAAAAGTTTTAGGAAATAATTGTTATTTAGAGTTGATTATCATTAAAGAATGTGCTTATTTTCAATAGTTGGCTAACTTCAAAGCAATAGGTTTCTCAGCATCCCATTGTAGTGTGTGCACGTGTGTGTGTGTGTGTGTGTGTGTGTGTGTGTATACATATGTGTGTATGCATATGTGTGCGCGTGCACACGTGTGTGCGGGTGTGTGTGCTCTGACAACAACGGCCACTCCCTCTAATCCACCTGTCCCCGATATTTGCTTTACCTACACATATATTAGTGGCCCCAGTACCAGGAACCACATGACCCCGCTGGCACAGTCCATTACCTGCCATGCCCAATCCTCTTACTGGAGCAAAATAGAAGGAATTGCCTCAGCAGATCCATGTTACTTTATTGCCATCAGTTTGACAGTACCAAGATATACTGTGCAACGTTTATTGTAATGCATCTTAATAGACACTTCCACACACAGCTATTCCAAGTAAAAGTGTCGTCTGTGTTGGGCCCGTTGCACATTGAGAATAAAATATGAGCAAACTTTCGGTGGGTAAAGCATTGTGGTAATGGTGGTAAGGTAACGAGAGATGTGCCGGGGTCCTATGTAATGAACTCCTTAACTTTTTAGAGATTTTTCTGTGTAGGGAGAAGGTGTCATAGTGGGGATTAGATGAGGATTACGTAACTGTGGTCACTGTGTGAGAAGTTTCAGGCGCTCAGCCCAAAAAATGTCATCGACTAGCACCATGTGCAACAGGAGGTGGCTGTGCAGCACAGTGAACGCTGGTAAATGATTGGTTACAGGAGATCCTCCAATAAATTAATTGTTTCCACTCCATGGTTAAGTATGTGCTACTCTCCCAAATCGAGTGCCGGTACTTGGTTATTACACTTTAATAGCTTGCTTGCCAAACTAACGATATATTACTGCATGTGCTGGCTCAGATCAGAGAAGATGAATTGGCTATTAATTAGAGTTGCACTGAGAGGGCACAGGGGAGAGACTACTCATAGCCCTGCAATCAGTGTCAACGGGGGCCCTTTTCTGACTGGGCAAGCCAGGGCAGGGCCAGGTCAAAAAGGCTCAACATCAAACCCCTCTGAAACCAGGAGGAGGTACAGTAACTCTACCAAACATGGCCAGTCCTCTGTTGAGTCAAACACAGGACAAATCGGTTTAACGTCGACTGGCCACAAGTTCATCTGATAATCTTAGTCAGCAGTGCTGGAGAGGCAGAGGATGCGGTAGGTTGTTTGGCTCCACGGGCCTCCTCAACTAAAGCCTCATGTCCGGACTTTGAATTAGAAAGTTATGGAGGAAATATTTGACGGGGGGATGATTTGTGGGGAATATTATTGTTTGGCTCACTTTTCCAGCGTGGCCTCTGAATTAGCCCTTTTATCACAATTAATTAAGATAGCCTATAGGAGATGTTCCATCTTGAGCTCATCCACGCGGGATAAATAAGTCAAAGCAGGAGGATATATGTCCCTTTATTGGCTGACATGATCTCGGCAGCATCTGTACCGGGAGGATAGCTGTCTCTGTGGCGCGACTTTGTGGAGGAGTCTCCGCCATCACTCACTCTGAACGCTTCTTTTATGACTCGTTTTGTTAAAAACCTCTTTTTTTAATGCAAGGTATCAGGAGTTATGGCCTGTCTATGCAAATGAGCCCATTTTGACAGTTTGTTATTCATGTCATCGCCTTTTTAAACACTTAAAGGGTGTAAATCTGACAGTGACAGGCCGCTCCGAAATTGCCACTAAATATTATTAAATATTTTAACAAGTTCCTTGTAAATATGCCTTAAATGTTTGAACGATGGGCAGGAAGAAAAATGGCCTTGCATCAACTTATTAGAGGCAATAAAAATTGCTGTGATTTACCATGGATGCGGAGCAATTTAGGGCATCTTTTTTTGCTTATCCTGTTAGCTTCCTTTGTCCTGATGCACACAGTAAACAGTGAAGCGTCGTCTTAAAAGCTCATGGTTTCACAAGTCGTGAAACACTGGCGGCAGACATTCTTGAACTAGCAGTCCCTCAATGGCTTCAGGGCATTACATCCCAGCAGCAGTTTTAAACTTTTAAAGCATCCCTTACTGCTTTACTGTTTAAAGTGTTAAATGTTGTGTTGTCGTGGGTAGAACTGAGGGGAAAGACTGTTTTATTGTGTTTATTTAAGTATCTCAAGAAATCCCATCAACTTTATCTAACAAAATGGTTTTGGTTTTGATATATGACTGATGCAACATAATTTTTAGTGTGGCTATGGAATTTTCAGTGCGCTCCTATCAATCTGTCTGTAGCCAAACAACCTGTATTTCAAGGTAAAGTCGTGGCAGGGATGCAGTCAATGTTTACTGTTGAAAACAACAATTTGCAATGAACAGCAATGTTGATTAAAGGCCGATTGTGACATGTGCTTTTCCATTTTGTTTATTACATTCATTACAAGTTGATGTTATACAAACTATCTATTTTTGTTGATATATGTATACATAATGTTGTCTTGTATGTTCAAGTATTGGGGACATTTTTTTATTAAACCTCTCAGACCAGCACATGATCAGCCTCAAACCCTCCTGCCATCTATAGTATTGTAGCGAACGACAGGGTAGAGCAGCTTGCCCTAAGCGGGTATCGAACTCACAATCTTCCACTTACAAACTGGCCGCTATCTTAACTCCCTTGGCAGAGCTGCTAACGGGCCTTACCCAGGGTCGTTACGCTATCCTCTCTGTTCGGGAGAGCGTGCCCTCACGCTTCACTATACCGAGTCACTCACGTGGACATGCGATGGCCTCACGGGCGCCATCCCCTTCTGACACCAGTGTAGCGAATGGCGGGGTAGAGCAGCATATCAAACTCACAATCTTCCACTTACAAACCGGCTGTGCTAGCTACAACATCAAGACAGTCAACTCCCTTGGCAGAGCTGCTAACGGGACGTTACAGTATTTTAGATGCCAACACACATCTAACAAAGCTATCCTCCAGTTTAAGGAAGTAGGCGCCTGAAGTTGAACCTGAAGACTTATTTTGAAGTCAGCCGAAGACCCATTTGAAAAACATTGGTTGTAGTCAACTGGCGTCGCACAACTTTGCTTTGTCTCTGCCAGATGTTTAATAAGGTCCAGTTTTCTCCAACACGATGGGAAATTCCATTTGATCTATTAGATTAAAAAAGTCAAGCAAACTACACTGTCTTAAAATAGTCCATACTATGACACAATAATGCCGTGGTTTGTGGTGCACTTGGCTTGGCTTTTACAGGACAAGAAAAAAGGGACATTCAAAGAAACATATGTCTGTTACAGTGCTTTAGTAGCTGTATTTTATAATCACCTTTTACAGATTATTTTATCTGCCTGGTTTCTAATCTGACATTCAGAAAACATCAGCCCTTTTAGAGCAACCTATCATTTTGCAATTTGAAGTGGTTCATTAATAATTTATTGTACTCCAATAGCATATAAACACAGAGTTAAGCATATTTCAAGATCATTTGTGTATAGTTTGATTGACAACTCTCATACATCTCGATGCTGACGTTTTTCTTGTTAAAATGCAGTTATTCTCTGTTCACTAAGTCCACCAACCCCTTGCTGTTTGGGTGTGGAGCCCCTGTTTTCCTAAACCCTTGGTGCTTGCCAGCGCTGTCTGCGCGCATCACTCTTTATAGTTACTGTGACGTGACGGCTGCCATGTCAGCAACACGGCGCATCTCCTCTCCCTCTCTCTAAGCCCTCTGCAAGTTTTCCCTGGGGTTGGCAGAATACGAGTGCCCCTCGTCTGACTGGCTATAACCTTGCCACCAGCTTATGTGCTTGTGTGTGTGTGTGTGTGTGTGTGTGTGTGTGTGTGTGCGTGCGTGTGTGTGTGTGTGTATGTGTATGTGTGTTTTTTCAACTCTAAAGACTTGAACAATGATGACTCAAGCCACACAGAGTACACCTCAGGGAAAATGAACCAAATTTTATTTTTATTTTTTTGAGTGCAGTCAGATGTGAGACAAGACAACGTGGGCACTGGGCTAAAAGCCTGGGCAGGTTTTGCCCCCCAGTTCATTAGATTAGGCCGTCTCATGTTCAGGAAGTGCTGAAAGGCACTGGAGATTGTATCAGTGGACGAAACGCTGTCCTTAGATCCAGAGACAGTTGCCAGTCCTTTTCTTTGAAATGCCAAAGTAGTTCTCAATCCAGTTAAGGGTAGATATTGTGGATGTCTATCCCTGGCCCCCCTGCCGGGGGTTCTTATTAGCAGGGTTAAGTACGAGGACGCCTGTGTTGGTATTTCTGCGGTCGCTCGTCTGTGTACTGCACATGAATTTTTTTGAATTATTTATTTTCCTGACACCACCATATGGTGCTGCAACTTGTTTGTCTTGCAGCATGGTGGGGAAATGCAAGGCCTTGATTGGATCACTGTTGGTGTGTTTACATGAGCGGCCCTCTTCAAACAAACATTTTTTTGTTATTTATTTTTGGTGGGTGGGATCTATTGATGCAATTGTGTGCAACCCACTACAAGCAAGTTACTTTCTCTTTTCTCCAAATGAGTGAAGAGATGAGTAGCGTAATTGGGCCAAACCACAGAGATGTTTCATGGAGGTGCACAGAGGCAGACCCCATGCCATCGGGTCTTGTGAGGAGGGGGGCCGAGCAGGAAGCTTCCGGAAGGGCTCTGAAAAAAAGGGGTCCTGATCTTCTTGAAAATGCCACAATAAATCGCTTTGCCTTCTCCCCAAAGCATGGATGATTAAATGTGCTCCTAAACTGCCCTGATTTGTGGGGGCACCTTGCCGATTTTATTTGCCACTGTTAACATTTTCATTCCTGCATTATGCATGGTGCTGTGGGGCAAGGAAGTGCTGCAAACAAATGGCCTGAGGAATCGGCGTAAACACAGGCTGCCGTAAGGATGGAAGACTAACACCGCGGCACCTCCTCCCTCTACCAGTGCTCACTGACAACAAGACAGCCCTTCGGCCTTCCTCTCTTCCATCTCTTCTCTCTCTTTGGCCTCTCTCTCTCTCTCTCGAATTTGCACTGCAAAATATGACTGAATTCCTTAACTATTAAATTGTAATGCAAAATACACATTCATGATCATGAATTCCCAACAGAGACAGGCTTTACGTTCCTAAAAAATAATAATCAGTGTTTATATTAATAAAATATGAATGGGAATATCTACATGTGATTGTATATGATGCTCCTTCCTACAACATGTATCCACATGTTTACTAGTTGGTTCTGACAGCCTACTGTATGTACTGTAGTGCTGATTCCTTTGTGTTTTTGGAATTCTATTTTTCAATTCTTTTTGACGTACCTGATCTTTTGAACATTTGTTTTTACATCTGAACTTGATTCTAATTCTTATTTACATGCATTGTGCTTTATGTTGTCCTAGCCATGTTATCTACTGTTATTGAGCTTGAACACGGGGCTGGGTTGAGTTGTCAGCTGTCTTTGCATCAGCCCAGAGTCTTACACTTGACACTCTCACCTCCGGCTGACAATTCAAATGCATGCAAATGATGTCTAGCCACTGGACAGCTCTCTGTTTTCCCATGGAGGGTGACATACTATAGGTAGATAGCTTTGGTAGTAAGAAGAACATCTGAATCCAATACTACTGCATTATGAAGTAAATTATGTTTTACAAATTTCACAAAACTGCAGTGCAACCTTTTTTTGTTTGTATACTTTATGGGCGCTGTGCAATAGTTCTGCATACAAATATGCAGCATATCTAAGAACACAGAAAGTCTCAAACTATGAAACTGGAAAAAAATATTACAGGGGTTAAAATCCTCATCAGACATTTACTCAAAGGTTCAGGTGGAATGATAGCATAGCGTCTTGCTATTGTAGCTTACTACAGTACATAGGCCATAACACAGTCCTGAGCATTATTCCAGTTTACAGCACAGCTTTCACCCACCCAGTGCCATGCCATCAAATAGCTCTGCTTTGCTTTATTAACGTTAACTAAAGCACCAGGCATTGGAGAGAGGGCGGATATTGTCTTTTTATGACTTGACCTTTTGAGATATTAGTTTCTTTTTTTTGATGAATAACTGTTGTCGAGCTTCCTCTGAATGAGGGAATTACACCTTGGGTAAACAACTCCAGAGTTTTCCTGATGGTTTCAAAGGTGGCTCCTGACACAGTAGAGGGAATACGTATACATCATCCCCATTCACCACAGAACTACAGCATAGGGTTGGAAAACAAAAGTCTGTTTTAGTGACTCGAATGGCGAGTTGTGTTAAATAGGTGGGAGAGTGGTTCATTAGGACTGCCTTTTAGAGCATGGAAAATGACCTTTTCCCTCGTAATTGTAGTCTGAGTTCATAGATAGTTGACTGGAACCATGGCGTATGTTGACAAGGATCACTGGAAACAATTAACATTACATCTTACCAATTTCTCTGCAAGTGATTCTCGGTCGCCACTTTCTTCACACCGCTTTAATTTTGTGACATCTCGATTTGATTATATGTGACAAATAAGTAAGACAAATAAGATGAATACTCTAGTACAATGATCAAACACTGTGAACCACATCTTATATTCTGTTGTGTTTCACAATATCTCTTAGATTCAATCAACTATATCCTCAAGGAGTGTTCCTATGAAGTCTTATGAATGACACTGTCTTGTTCAGCACTGGAAGATTTCCAAGTGCAATCTTAATTCAGTATTACAAAAGGGAAGGTAGTTACAAATCAACAGGACATATTTGTAAGACATTTCTGCGATTTGCAATTTGGGAGCAACAGAAATGATAGAATATAGATTGACTTTAATCCTATTTTTGAGTCTCAATTGCTTTCATCGTCAGAAATCTCACCCCCACTCCTTGGCGTGTTGATAAAGCAATTGTGGTTGAAGAGAGCAAGTATTTAAGGTATCTGCAAGTGTGATGCACATCTGTCAAACAGCCCAAGGGCGAAATCCAGCACACAACAAGGCAACAAATGCTGATCCGGGACTTCTCTGCGGCAAAATAAAATATGGCTCAAGTTTTCATTAAGGTGCTATTGATTAGCTTTTCCTGGCAATGAATTATGGACGACATTAAATAAAAAGGAAAATATTTTTATGACTTTGCTGAGGCCATGCCAGAATCCCCCCGTACCTCTCGCACACTCGCCCTGACAAGCATTTTGTTTTCTCTTGAATTCTTGTGGCTGTCGCAAAACCTAGAGTGAGGTTTTTTTTTTTCTTCATAAAGACAGAGGTTTGTGAGTTTTTATCACCCTAGATCTTTTGGTGTCTGTGACATAAGGGGTGCAAGGCGTGAGGTTTGAGTTTGAGTACTGTACCATGTGAGGTGTGTGTTTCAGTGGCAATGGTTGGACCATGCCAGAACACTACACAGCAAGCTCAATATACTCACATGGGTAGCAAATGGGTTTAAGAGAATGCATTGAAATAGTTCAGATTTTAATGGAAAAGACAGACGACTAGTTGAAGCTTCCAGAACATTTATGATGTTCACATCCATTTTTGTCTCACCCATCACCAGACGTGGTGTACTGTACAACATAAAAAAAAAAGCTTTTTTACCTCTTCTTTCAGACCTTAGCCTCAAGATAACTTTTCCATATTGTTATGACCCCTCTGTACATGTATCATATTCCATATCACATTTAAAAAGTCTGCAGGGGTACGTTTGGGGTAATAAAAGCACAGTAATGATGTCTCAATAGATTAAAGGTCTGTGGTTGTGAAGAATTCTCATCCTTCCGGGTTGGTAAAATGAGCCTGACTGTACAATTGTGATGTAGAATTACAGATAATGACTGTAGATCTAACATCTTGTCAGAGGTCTGGTACCCTTCATGTATTGCCTAGCGCCAAATTGTGTGTGCTTGTGCACATGTCATCACTCATATCTGTGCAAGTGTGTGTTGTGTTTGACTGTGAATGTATGTACCTGGAAGTCATGTAGGTTGTGGTTATACACAATCAGCTCTTCTTATATTGACAAATTGATAAGTATATAGGTGAAAAAACATTGGATAGCTCTCATGTTGCCTTTTTGATTACAGGTTTTGAAAATGAACAATGAACAGGTGTGAGAGAAGTGCACATTGTACATTTTGGACTTAAATGATGATGATGACATTGGCAAGGTTTTTCAGAAAATAAGTGCTGACATGTTGGGGGAATGCTAGTCACGTATGATACTGTTTATTGTAAGCTGTTATCAGTATACTCTAAACCCATTGTGTACATTTTGTAAAGGAAGATATAACAGCTTATTTCTTTATACTCTTTTATCTCTTTTAAACAAGACATGTCACTGAAACTGCAGAAGCGTAGATGACATTTGTTTGCTGCCAGATTAACTCGCTCATTCATTCTTTTTCTTTCTGTCAGTAGCAGTAGCTCTCTCTCTCTCTCTCTCACACACACACACACACACACACACACACACACACACACACACACACACACACACACACACACACACACACACACACACACACACACTCACATGTACAGTATACACTATTCTGGCATTAGTTTCGACTTCACTGTGCATCATTGGAATGTACTGGCTGTTGGAGGGGAACACTTTTATTTGAATAATTACATCTTTCTAAAACAGCCTTGAACCAGTTTGTCTTGTTTTGTGTTTCAAAGACATAGTGTCTTCATACATAAAAGTCTCCCTTTTTTCTGACTACAAGAGGTAATTGGAGTCAATTTGTATTTGACCTGGACTAAGTTTGTTTATTTTCATTTTGATATTTTTATTTGACTCTGGGAGCACAAAAAATGGAAGGGGATTTGAACAGGACATAAGTGAAATATTTTGATATCATACCATTTCTTGTGTGCCCATGTGTTGGGCAAGGGTAGAAGGGCTCGTAGGGCCTCGAAATCTGAGGGCCTCAAAGACAGCATATCACACCCTATAGTGTTGCTGAGCCTTGCAGCCCACTTGAAATTAGCCTCTGAGCCAGCACAACAATGTGTGCTGGCTTTTTCTCAGCTTTTTCTCCCTACTGACAATTTAAGTAGGATCATTTTTAGAAGCATATCTAAAAGAGAGCATTCCAGGCATCTACTGTCCTTTTGAAAAATAGATCCATGTCACTAACGATCCTGTTATTAAAACAAACATCTTACACAATGTGTTTTCAGAGAAATCTAGCCACACCAACAGGGCGTTGCAGCAACTTACTTTACATGTATACTGTGGGATTCTGACATTCAATGGGGAGATATGAATTTAAAAAATGCCACAAACACACACACACACACACAGTACAGAACTTACTGTTCCTTGTGTTAAGTGCTCAAACTTGTTTTTCAAGCTAACTAGCTAAGCAACAACAATACACGTGAATTCAGTAAATACAACCTGACTTAGGAAGATATATGTCTCACTTGAGTGATCTCGTTACAGATATGGGAAAACATTGAAATAAAATGACGGATCACTGTCATAGCTAGAGGATGCTATGTATGCAATTTGAATAATGTCTTAAAGGGGAAGCTTGTAGTTTTGGCCCTCTTTGGCCACACTGAAAATGTGAAAACATAAATATGCTACGTTTTTGAATAGTAGGAAATATGTGCATATCATTGTTACCAAACAAAGCAAAACAAACGGTACATAAAGGCCAGTGCTTGACCACGACACAAGATTGTAGAAAGCTCTTTGTTTGGACCAAAACAAAGCTCTTCACTGAACGTTCTTTATTACGTGATCTGTTTCCTTGATCGCTATCGATTTATCATGGTCATTTAGCACTATTTTAACGCTCAAATCTACATACAGTAATGGACCTTTAACAGTTGGCTATTTCATTAGTATTCAAATACATTTGATTACTGTAGGTAACTGATTAAGCTGCCACATTATCGCAATCAAGATACAAATAGACTGATTTGAAGATGCATTACAACATCAATTGAAATACTGTAGGTGTGATAGTACTTTATATAACAGCTCAATGACTGCTAGCTATTTTATGTGCTCACACTCAGGCACTTAATGTGCCAGGTGTTTCGCCAAAGATTTTTCCAGAAGACAAATGGAAAAGTACCATGCCTTTCAAACAACTCATTCATGTGTCTTATAATCCTCTCATCACCATCAAGCCCCAAAAGCTGCATTTTATGACAGAATCTTGTTTTTGTCAGACATAGCTTCCAGTTTACGTTTTCAGGTAATTATAGCGTTGTGCACACAAGAGTGGCACAAATTAGCACTTTGGGCGAAATATCAGTTGGCTGAATGCCCACTGTGTATGGCCTGGACATGAGCAGAAAATGATACACACGCAAACATACTCTCCTTAAATGTTGGGAAAGGCACTAAGGGTGTGAGTCAAGGTGTGAACTGTTGTCTTTCTGTTTTGTTGTAAACTAAGTTTAGCTTTGTGACCTGACTGGTTTTGAATCAAAATTTAATCTGAAAACGTTTATGTCCTTGAGTCCCCTGGAAGGAGCATACCATGAAGTTTCAAACCCTCAAGATTGATGATCTGAAGAAGATTAGCTCACAGTATGACAGATCAGGGAGAAATTGATCTGGTATTGAAAATCTGATCTGCCTGAAACTCCTATTGCAGCTGACCAGTAAAACCTGGAGCAAATTACTTTAGGTGTACACACCTAAGAAGAAGACCATTGTACAGTACACGATTACCATCTTTCAAGACCAGAGGAACCAGGAGTATGTGAGAAGAATCTGAGTGTGTTCCAGGTCATCAGTGCTACCACTATGGGGACTCATCACCCAGAAGGTTCACATGAGGTCTGGAGTTTTGCTCAGAGATGTCATAAAAGAGAAGCTGATTTCGACTCAATGCCTGTGTCCTGACAGCTGAAGCCCATGGAAGGAACTGGGGGATGGAGCATAGCGATTAAAGCCAGTTCCTCCTTATTACAAGTGGAATTTCCTCGCAGCTGATTGAAGTTTCAGCATATTGCTGCCACATTCCCTCCCACAAGCCGAGTTTTAATATTTTGCAGAGAGGAGGGGGCGGATGAGAGACTATCAAAGTCACTAGCATTTATTTTTTACTTCTTTGCACTCCATTGACCCAGCTGCAAGTCAAATTTTAGAAGCATTAAGTAATTTAGTGCAAGTTGTATTTTTAGCCAGAATGTTCATGTTCAAAACAGGCAACAATCAAAAGCAAATGGAGAAACTACGATCAGATTATTTATTTAGCCAGCTTCTGATCAATACTTGCTGAGAATTTGTATGATATGTACAGTATTTACTATAATACAATGTGCAGAAAAAACAACAATAAGTAAGCTCATGCCATTTAGCTGTTCTATGCTAAGTTAATGTAATCCTCTAATGTTTAGTGTAACGCATCAATCATGCAAAAATCTATTGTTGCATTAGCCTTGAAAGAACAATAATAATAAAAATGCTATAATGGTTTTAGCTTCCTTTCCATAAATCATGTTGGTAGGGGGACAGGGGTGGGGGCATCTTAACTTGCAGAGTATGCCATTTCAGTCCATCTGAACAGTTGAAGTCATGCTGAATATTGATATAATATTGAACAATAATCAGGCATGGAGTTGGACCTTTTTCAACATGGTGTTTGAAATACAGCATGACAGTGTGAGTTTCTCTATCTAACTGAATTTGACCCAACACCTTCCCCAATGACATAAAGCAGTTTTTTGTTCGATAGCCACTCAGTGCGACGCTGTAAATCAACAGTAAATGCATAAAAACGGTGTCGAGCAGGAGATTTACTGTAACACTGAAAATCCTTTTAAACAAATATTAAAATAGGGCCCAAATCAGTCTCAAAGTCGTTTAAGAGGTCATCGCACTTCAGTTTAGAGCTGGGCACTGAAAGCTGACAGGCTGTCAGAATTTACATTGGTATTAGCATTTGATTGATGACACAACTCACAGACTCAGGTCTCGTTACATAGGAGTATGTGTCTACGATGTAGGGGCCAAATGCAAATGGAACAAATACAGAATAGGAGCACAATGCACTTTTGAATAGTTATGTCTTATGTGTTCTGTAACATCATTATACAAATGTTCATGTAGGCAAACAACATAGTGTACAGATAACGTTGAAGTAGCTCCTCTGCAGGTTTGGTGTGGATTAGACAAAGGCACTGTGGTGGATTACAACTCTAGGAGTAGGTAGATCTGAGAAGAGCCTTCCTACCATGTGGTTTCAACCTGGGTCCTCTAGAAGGGCTTTACAGAATAGTGCTCTGAGCACTGCTTGAAGAGGCATCTCCATTTCACAGAGAGAATACACTCTCCAGGAAGTGGGTGGAGAAGATAATACTCCAAAAGAAAAAAGGAAAAAAGGAAAACTATGAAATTAATAAAGCTTTAGTTGACATAATCACTCATTTTGAACCTAAACCGAAGAGAGCAACAAAACAAATCATTTTTGGGGAAAGAATACATGTATTTTAATGCCTTCAAGCAAAACTAATTAAAGACGACACCTCATTTACATAAATAAGCATTATAATTTGCATGGAGGCACGGGGGAATAGAGTCAGAAAAGAAAGCAATATTTTGCAGTCTGCTAATTTCATTTTATTTAGGATTTAAGCTTAATAAAGATTCATTTTGGAGGCGAAGAGAAAATAATCAAAGGGGAAATTTGAACTATCTCCAAAGATGCAGCAGCCCACTATTCAAAGGGCCTTTTCCGAGTCACCAGATGACTCCTAATCTGGAGTGGCACTTCCTGGCCTGGCTCCAACACCAACTCCTTGAAAGGTAACATTTTTTAGAGCCCAATTTATTAGTATGCAGTTCTGGCATCGGGTAGAGAATTAATGGCGGTGACTGATAATGACTGTAATCGTGGCACAAATGGGGTGTTGAAATAGCAAACAACGGGCACAAGGCATGTAATGGGGATTTTATTAATTACCCAAGGTCCCTAGCATGAGCAGCCTCCAGGATTTACTGTGGTCGTGCCAGTCGGTCGAGGAGGGGTCACCCGGTCTAATCTGAGAATGAAGGGGTCAGCACAGAGACGGCAATGGAGGGCATCGGAGGGCGACATGCCACACTTCTGTACTCACTCTAAAACAGCTCCATAATACTGCAAGGGCCGGTAAGCAGCACTTAGAAGATGAGGGGATTCCAATCAGTATCCTCGGATATGCACTTTAACAGCAGAATGTTTTGGCCATATTCAGTCAAAACTGATCAAGAGGAATTGACAGGTTGAAGCTGTACAGCATTCTGACCATCCTGTGATGTTTCATGTCCAGTTGAGTTTCTTTTCTGCTTCACATATAAATCTGCTTCATCATTTTATGTTTACTTACTTCAAGATTTACTTACGTCAAGATTACGAACAGGCAACATAACAACGCCACAACTGTGAATTGCGCTACCTCTATCCCTTTGTTCTCAGTTAGAAAATAAAACATACTGTAGCATTGTCAGGTAGGAAGGCCCATTCACACATCAAGAGAGGATTGATTAAAAGTCCTCTTTATTACCCACTGCATCCTTAATGGACGGTAGACATTCAAAATGGAAGAAACAATTAGAGTTTTACTGCTTTGTGGGCACTACTGATTTATATAAATCACAGCACAGGTGTAAATTTTCCTATAAAAGACAGAACCATTCCTTGCATGCACAACACGTCCACAAACACATAGAACACACCACACGTTTTCACACTCCTTTAAAATGGTTGGGCCCTACTGGTGAGAGAACCACCTTGAGGGAATAAGTAAACTGTTTGAATGCTTTATCACTACTAATCATACTCAAAACGTTTTAGCCCAAAAAGTTGTTTTCCCTGTGGCACATCTAGCTTTCCTAAGAGAAATGAAGGTGCAATGACTATTTGATTTTGGCTGTGTTATATTAATTTTTATTCTGGGAAAAGGGACAGAAGGGGCTTCATCCAACACTCTTTTATTCTTAAGCACACACACACACACACACACACACACACACACACACACACACACACACACACACACACACACACACACACACACACACACACACACACAACAAAGAGAGCAGCTGGATTTTATTTCAGAGAATAAAAGCAATAATGGTTGGAAGCCTTTGAAATCATTAATAGATAAAAGAATGAGAGATCACATGACATCTGGAGGGAGATTGAAGTTTGATCGCATCTTGTGTCTGATCCATTATCCCGCAAGAAAAGAGGCAGATAACAATCTGTTTTAAGTAATTAACCAGTGTGAGACAAGCATGGTATAGGTGTGTTATTTCATAGATCAACACAACTGCATCATCACCAACCAGTTGAAATATTATGTGACTTTTGTCTGAAAGAGACATTCTGCTGTCAGGAATGATACTCCTATAGTAAATGGCGGGTGGTGGTGTGTTTGTTTTGGTGCATATTTTGTAAATTTTTGCTTCAGGGCAATGAAGATGAGCATGGTACAATAGATTAGAAATCTTGTCATTCAGGTTCAGATGTTTTGATAAACTCTGTCAACCCGGTCTTCAAATGTGAGCAACAATCTGCGAAAACTCTCATGTACTACTTTCAAAGCTTTCACATGCATATTTCATGTATTTCTCCCTCCAAGTGCCCCTCTTACCATTTGAAAACGAGTGTGCCCTTATCCACCTCTACCTGTACCTGTACTTTTTTGTGCAAAGAAAATGAATCAAAAAGCGGTAAAACCTCAGTGAAAGCAGATGACTACAGAGGCTGCCTCAAACAAATCTTCAAATACCTTATCTACACTGTAATCTGACTTTGTTTGATTTGCGCCAGATCTAAGCTTCAATTAGCAATGATATCAGATGTGACCCAAATATAAGCAACTAAAAGCTTTCTAAAAAAAGAAAAACATTTTGTGATTTTGTGTAATTTGTAACCTTTCATTCCACAGTACTTATTTTCTTTTCAGATCATATTTTCAAGATTAATGCACAAATCGATTACCTCAGTTAACAGGTTATATTAGCTGAATGGATGAAAGATATTTTATCTGAAGACCTTTGAGGTTTAACTTGCACAGTCATTGAATGGTTAACATCTTACAGTTTCCTGTGATCCTCTTTTTATCAGTAAAATCAAAATGGTACACACTTTTTCAGAGGATTTCTTTATTCACATGTTTTGACGAGGTCTTCAAAACAGATTTAGGTAATATTTAAACTTATTTAACCTTGCTTTTTCCTTGTCAAAGGCCTAGCTTTTGATTGTGTTTGTCTTTTTAACTTCTAAGGTCAAATCCATTGTGTACTGAGAGTCAGAAGTGGTATAATTATTTGAAATGGATATCCTTAACACTAAAATATTAGAAACAGGAAAGACTAAAAACTAACTGTTGACCACAAACCCATTTACTGGAATAGAAAAACTAATTAGCTATTTTATGCCATTGTTTACAACAAATAACCAAAAAAGTACGTTTCTAGATAAACAGGCTGTATAACTTATGAGTATTAAGCATTCCTTCTCATCACAGTTCTAAGAAGCAACATCCCGGAAACTGAAACCTAAATTCCCTTTCATACATTTCACACCTTTCTCTAACTTTAACTTTCCCCTCCAATGGTTCAGAAATACAGAAGCTTTTTACACTTATCTGAACAATATTTAGCCAGTATCACACATAAATGCAGTGGCATCACCGCTAGTGTATTAATCACTTGATCATGGTGTCCCTTAAAAAAGAAAATACTTTGGCGTTATATTGTACATTGTACACATTTTCATTGTGATATCTTGTTGGAGAGCAAAGAAGTGAGCAAGAGGCAGAGATCAGATCCCATTGTCGAGAGTGATTGACAGCCTCCATAGTGCATGTAAACAGTAACTCTGTGGCAAGGGTACTATAGGCAGAATGAGGGCTTTATAAGCTTAGCCCCTGACCTGTACCTTTTAGCAGCTTCGAGCTGATCTTTGCCTGCTTGTCACTTGATCTTTATAAACACATCCTGAACTTACACAGTGTGAAGAACACTTTTTTTTATATCCTAGAAAAAGATCCCGCAGAGAAACCTGCATCATTGAATGAATAATACCACACATGTCCCATTTAGATATGAAATATCCATATTCCTGGCACTTTTCGTTTTGTTTCACCTCAAGTACCTGTTCCATGGGTGTGTACATTTTTGCAGATTGTGAGGTCATGCTTGAAAAATGTAATGAAAAACATTTCATGTCATGACACATCAAAACCTGTTTTTACATAATGATTGGATTTTTTTTGTTATATCAGCACAGTCGTCAAACACGCAATGAATGTTCCTTTCTTTTTGTTTTGTTTCTTTCTTTCTTCTTTCTTTGCTTTTGCTCTAACCGGATCTTAGGAGAGTGAGACTGGAACAAAATGTGACAGCATTCTTTCACAGTGACGTACAGTATACTGTAGTTTCACTGGTTTAGACTCATCTAATACCTTTTTAGAAATCATGAAACTTGTTTCTGAATAACCAGTTGACAGTAAGTTTTGACCCTGTCTGAGAATTAAATGAATCAGACATGGTGTATGCAAACTGTAGGATTGCGACATAATTATCTGTGACAAAACATGAAATGAGTTGTAATCCACAAAAAAATATTTTTTTTCTTTTACAGCTTTAGAGTTTGTCGTGTTGATTGGGAGCGGGAGCTAATGGCAAATTTTCACTTAATGTAAACAACAAAGTTCCGTTCTACTCCAAAGTAGTATTCCTTGAGGCCTTTATGTAAAGATCCTTCAGTGCTGGAGAGGTGTCTCAGACAGGAGTGCTGCCTCACCTGGTCCTGTGTTTACCTCAGATGGCAGGATTAGGAAGAAGCCATGTGGAAGACATGGCTCTAATCCACCCTGCTATTACTTGGCACGCAGACACTGTGATCCACCTCCGCTCTCATATGGTGCATATGCTAAAGGCGGTGTATTGCACCTTAGGTACTGTAGACATATCCACATACCAACTTTGGCCAAAAGTTAAACCCACAAGGGTTTATATCAATCTGACTTAGATAGATAGATAGATAGATAGATAGATAGATAGATAGAAAGGTACTTTATTGATCCCAGAGGGGAAGTTAAGGCGTTACAGCAGCTCACATCACAAACAACAACAACAAAATAAAGTGACAATAGAATAGAATAATAGAATAAAATAGACATCTGGAAACATTATATACAATAGGAACAGTCCAGTATAATTTAACATCCCCCAACCTGACTCTGATCACCCCGATTGAGCCAGCCGGAGGAGGAGTTGTACAGTCTTATTGTGGCATGCAGAAAAGATCTCCTATAGCGCTCCTTAGTGCAACGTGTTTGTAGTAATTTGTTGCTAAAGGAGCTTCTCTGCTCTGCCACAGTGTCATGTAGGGGATGGAAGGGATTGTCCATGATGACCAGGAGTTTGGTCCTCATCCTCCTATTGGCCACCTCCTCCACAGTGTCCAGGGTGACACCGAGGACAGAACCAGTTTTCCTAATAAGCTTGTTCAGCCTCTTGGTGTTACCTTCCTTGATGCTGCGGCCCCAGCATACCACCGCATAGAGCGTTGTGCTGGCCACCACTGACTGGTAGAACATGTTCAGCAGAGTCCTGCACACGCCAAAGGACCTGAGCCTCCTCGGCTCTAGCCCCTCTTGTACAGGACATCTGTGTTACCAGTTCAGTCCAGTTTATTGTCCAGGTGCACCCGCAGGTACTTGTAGCTCTGAACCACCTCCACATCCTCTCCCTGGATGAAAACAGGAGACAGGGGGACCCTAGTCCTCCTAAAGTCCACCACCATCAGCTTTGTCTTGATGATATTGAGTAGCTGCTCACACCACTCAACAAAACTGTCCACCAGTCCTCTGTACCAGTCCTCTGTACACTGACACATCCCACAATTGCAGAACCGTCCGAAAACTTTTGCAGATGGCAAGTATCTGTGTTGTGCCTGAAGTCCGAGGTATAGAGGGTGAAGATAAAGGGAGCCAGAAGTGTCCCCTGGGGGGTGCCAGTGCTGCTCACCACCCAGTCCGATACACATCCCTGCAGCCGTACAAACTGTGGCCTGTTGGTCAGGTAGTTCATAATCCAGGAGACAACGGGGGAGTCCACCTGCATCCTCAGCGGCTACCGGTCTATAGTCATTCAGAACACTGGGGTTGCTTTTCTTTGGTACCGGTACCAGGCAAGATGTTTTCCACATTGATGGGCCTTTTTCCAGACTGAGGCTCAGGTTAAAAAAGGTACTGGAGTAGTACTCCACACAGCTGGTCCACGCAGACTTTGAGCACCCTCGGGCTCACACCGTCAGGGCCCGCAGCCTTCCTGGTGCGGAGTTTCCCCAGCTCTCTCTTCACCTGAGACGTACTGATGAAGACATTAGAGCGGGGGGTGGTGTAGGGGTCGTTGGCTGTGGCAGTGGTGTCGGGGAGCAGAATGATGGGGGGCGCTGAAGAGTTTTCAAGTGAGGAAATGGTGGGGCTGGAGGAGGAGGGGAGGTGTGAATGGAGTCAGAGGGGCTGGAGAGGGAGATGGAAGGGAGAGGGTACTGGATGGGACAAAGGGATAGGTGAGAGGTGTGAATGGGTCCAGACAGGGTGGGGGGGGGGGTCTAGGACATTGATAGGGGGAGGGCTGTAGAGGTGTAGGCATCCTTCACATTGCATGTCAGAGCAAAAACTCTCTTCCATAGACTTCCATCCGGCAAAAGGTTCCGGTCAATCAAGACCAAAACCTTGCGCCACCTGAACAGTTTCTTCCCCATGGCAGTGGGGCTCACAAACAAGCTCCCTGCCTCTCACTGACTCTGGGACTTCCATGCACCAACCTCACCAAGTCAATTTCCTGTATGTGAAAATATACTTGGCCAAATAAAACAATTCTGATTCTGATTCTGATTCTGAACCAGGCTATGAGGTCGAAGGAATTGTCCATAGACCTCCGAGACAGGATTGTGTCAAGGCACAGGGTACAAGAACCCAATGGTCTGCAATTGTGGGATGTGTCAGTGAAGGCTAGGAGACCTGGTGGACAGGGTACAATTTTTTCTGCAGTATTGAAGGTCCCCAAGAACACAGTAGCCTCCATCATTCTTAAATGGAAGACGTTTGGAACCACCAAGACTCTTGCTAGAGCTGGCTGCCTGGCCAAACTGAGCAATAGGGGGAGAAGGGCCATCGTCAGGGAGGTGACCAAGAACCCAATGGTCACTCTGACAGAGCTCCAGAGTTCCTCTGTGGAGATAGGAGAACCTTCCAGAAGGACAACCATCTCTGCAGCACTCCACCAATCAGGCCTTTATGGTAGAGTGGCCAGACGGAAGCCACTCCTCAGTAAAAAGCACATGACAGCCCGCTTAGAGTTTGGCAAAAGGCACCTAAAGGACTCTCAGACCATGAGAAACAAGATTCTCTGCTCTGATGAAACCAAGATTGAACTGTTTGGCCTGAATGCCAAGAGTCACTTCAGGAGGAAACCAGGCACCGCTCATCACCTGACCAATACTATCTCTACGGTGAAGCAATGTGGTGGCAGCATCATGCTGTAGGGATGTTTTTCAGAGGCAGGGACTGGGAGACTAGTCAGGATCGAGGGAAAAATACAGAGTAAAGTACAGAGAGATCCTTGATGAAAACCTGCTCCAGAGCGCTCAGGATCTCAGACTGGGGCAAAGGTTCACCTTCCAACAGGACAACGACCCTAAGCACACAGCCACGGCAACGCAGGAGTGGCTTCGGGACAAGTCTCTGAATGTCCTTGAGTGGCCCAGCCAGAGCCCGGACTTGAACCCGATCGAACATCTCTGGAGAGACCTGAAAATAGCACTCCCAACCCAACCTGACTGAGCTTGAGATGATCTGCAGAGAAGAATGGGAGAAACTCCCCAAATACAGGTGTGCCAAGCTTGTTGCATCATATCCAAGAAGACTTCACTGCCAAAGGTTCTTCAACAAAGCACTGAGTAAAGGGACTGAATACTTATGTCAATGTGATATTTCAGTTTTTTATTTTTAATACGTTAGCAAACATTTCTAAACACCTGTTTTGGCTTATGGGGTATTGTGTGTAGATTGATGTGGGAAAACATGAATTGAATCCATTTAGAATAAGGCTGTAACATAACAAAATGTGGAAAAAATTAAGGGGTCTGAATACTTTCCGAATGCTCTGTAGACCCAAGACCTTCTGCCTGGATCTTTACAGAGCTGAGTGATTCCTTCTAATGCATCTGTTCTCACTGAAAAAAATATACCTTTGATACTGATATCAGATCAAGTGGACAAAAAAAGAAAAATGACGTAATTTAGGTGTCTATTTAGCAGCAGATTAGGTTTACATCGAAAACCACGCTTGTATGGACAGACATCCATGATGTCAAAAACTGTGAAATATTATGATGATAATATAATTTTTTCCATATCATATTATCATCTTATTATCATGAGATCATTCAAATGATTTCTGTAGTGGCACCGTTATAAAATTATTAAAATCACTCTGAGACTTTTGCTTGCCACTTAATCCTAACTACCACCATAGTTAAACAGTATAGGGGAATTGTCATTAAAGTACAGTAATATGTGGAATATGAAGTCAATCTCATTAGAAATTTAATGGGAAATGTAATTAGCAGCAGTAATAATTATCTTATTTATTAGGTTTTCTGCTTATTTATCAACTACATTTAAACTGGTAATTAGCAGTCATTAGGAGTGTGTTAATTTTCTTATCTTAACTCATTGTACTGTATATGGAAAAACTTCTCAGAAAATCTGCAAATGTGGGTTTTGGATTAGAACTATGGAGTATTGCATGATTGTTCCAATTAAGTTACATTTCATGAGGATACATGAGTATTGGAGATTTTGGAACTATAAAGATTTGTTTCCATATAGTTTATTGTTTAAAGTATCCTCTTACCCTGCAGCCATACATTTGCCTCTGTTGTCCACTGTGTACAATAACCTCACACCAGAGTTAAAGCATGAGACCCTGCAGCTTTTCCATGCAGTTTTTCATGCAGTTATCCATGGGGTCACCAAGGGCATCATGTTTTGAATGAAGGTTTAGGTCTTTAGTAACATGAAAGGATATGTTGTTGTTATAAAGTGGTATCCAAAACGATGTCTGTCCCACCAGACAATACATTCATGGCGTGGGTTCAGACAGTTTATTTAACCCCGGTGTGGAATGTGGCACTACACAAATGAGGTCTTTTTAGGGGGAGCACTCCATCAAAATGGACCAGAACTGTCTCTCTTGGTTCGGCATTTCAGAAGTGGTTTGCTTTCACAAACCTAAAGCTTTTTCATTCCCATTTTGGCAATAGTTTATTGGTCAATAAACACTGAAGGCTAATCGTCTTTTGATATAAATACTGTGCCCTATTTTCCCTTGAAAGAGCTAATCTAATAAGATCACAAGATAGATAATAATGTCATGTATTGACTCAATAAGTGGTTTCATAATATTCAAAGTATTTCCTCTGTAAATGCATAATTGGTTTGTTCGAGTGGATCACACTTGCAAATTCAATATTTATATTACAGTTCTGAAGGTGTGAACCTTTTGCTGAGGAGCTGTATTGGTGTGAAAAGCTTCTCCAGCCCACCGTAACACTTAAATTCTGTTGCTGCCATTGATAGTACACCACAGCATGTTGACCAACAATAGTTCACATGTGAACATATGTAATGTATTATTGTGGCACATTGGGGGGAGTGAATATAGGTGTGAGGGCCACACAGCCAAAGAGAGACTGCTAGCCATGCTACAATCTCTAAGTGTAAATAAATCAAAAGTCATTGCATTTAATACAAAACTCCCCCTTTTTACCTCTATAGAAATGGCAGTGAGTGTCCCTAAGCAGTCATGAGCTGAAGCCAGAGGGAGTATCTTAGAAGCACTGCAGCTGGAGGTGTTGCCCAACTAGAAGGTGAGTGTCATGAATATCCCGCCTCCAATATCTCAGTGTGTTTGTATGCGATGTGTGACTGTCATTGGACGTTATCTTCAGCCTTCTCTCACAGCCCTCTCACAGGCCTCACGGTAAGTAACTGCAACATGTTATATTTCACAACAATACTTACAGTAGCAACTTAGCATAGTCATCAGTATCCACTTCAATATAGCATACTATTACACCTCTTTATAAACGGATGAATTGACTTAGCCATCTTTACATAAACGTGGGTCTGGCTTGTGATACGGCAAGCTATAGAGACAGATGATTGGTTAAGATAAGTAAGGCACAGTAGATGCAATAGTTTTATGAATACACATGTTCACACAATTAGCATTCTTCTGTTACTATGTGGATCAAATATGTGGCTCATTTTTCATAAAGCACAAAAAGCTCTTGTACAGTACAGTATCAGCGTCTGTGCTCAGCGTAGAAGTTGCGCCTCTGCTTCTTGGAACAACTTAATTGTCTCAAACATGCACACAAGCGGCACACACGAGTCATGATACCCCAAGGCCTAGATTAATTAAGCTATGAAAACCCATGAGCAGGGAGCATTCAGCAGGTGCCTATTTGCCTTGGTATGGGACTACTGCTTTTGGCAGTGGTGCAGTGGCTCATTATAAATCTATAATTAAGTTACAATTTTATTTGCTTTTTTAACATACTGTCATCTGGGATTGACATGGTTTAAACTCTTGGCTATATTGCTACTGTATGCCCTATTCCTCCTCAATGATTTGACTCATTATTGACTTCATGAATAGGAGGTTATGAATGATATTTTGTCTGTGCCTTCTAGTTTTTTGTATCCTTTTTCTACAGGTGTTTTGTTTCAAATAAAGGCCTTCTGGTAATGCTTACATTTTCTTGATTTGCTCTTAATCCAAAACAAGCTGATTTGCCCACCCCGTCCTCACCTCAGCACCAAACAAACACAGTGCAGGGATGGTCCCCTGACCCCCACTGTTTAACTCATTCTGTTTTGTGGTCTGTTAGCTGTACTAAGTGAATGGGGAGAGGCAGGTCTCTGTGGGTAATGTCTGTCATTTGAGTCACCTGCCAGGAGATAGGGAGGGTGAGAAGCACAGCAGGGGCCTCTAGAGGGATGAGCAGGGCTGTGGGAGAGAATCCCCCGCACACCGGGTGGTCAGGCCCAAATGAGAGCCACACCAGAGGAGTATCATCTGCCAAGAGCTTGTTGAGGCCAACCATGTAGCCTGTGGAGGGGGGAATAGGCAGGAAATTGAGGTTAATATGCATGCTCTATATTAAGTGGAGGTAGGGCGTCCTCAGCCTCTGGTGAAGGCTCAGGTCCAGCACGATCTCTCGTAGTAACATTGCCAGACTGCAAATAGGTAATTCCAAAACACTGTATCTCATTCAGTATAGCACTGCATTGCCAAAGAATTGATCATGTGTAAAGATATCTATTTTTTTAAAAACAGAACTAGTAATGATTCATTAAAACTGGATTTTATGATTTATATTTTGTTAGTCATTGAGTTTTTCTGAAACTTTTAGAAAGGAAATAATCTCTTTTACCTGCTATGTATTAGTGGGAATGGTCCCAACACAGAGCCTTGTGGAACACCAGATTTACCAAAATGATTATTTATACTGTTGCACAATGAGCTGTCCAGCAGGAACACTAAGACGATATGTTCAGGTGAACTGATTGGTCAGCAATATGAAGATGTTGTATAGGCGCTATGTACAGTATATTACCACTCACACTTCAGCTTGTACAGTGCAACACAAGCCCATTGAAACACTGCTTTCCCTTATTCTTTCCCCCACTGTGTTTGGCCCTGGGGAGAGGCGCGTTCTACGTGTTGTAATAAGGGTAGCTGATATAATGAAGGTCATTGTAATCAGAGCTAATGTGCCAAGGAGTCAAGACACTGTAGCTTTATTTGCCAGCTAGGCCCGGCATTTGGTGCCCATGGGGATCAAGCTGATAGTGTTATCTTTGCTAACCTGACTCTAATACAGGCCTTGCTCCGCTGTTTGTGTCAGCATCACGGCTGAACTTTTCCCAGTGATACATTCTGTGTGAGGATGGGTAAGGATTGGGCTTCACTCAGCTCCATCCTGGTTAAATCCCATCCCTAGGTGTTTGTCTACTCTCAATTCATATACTTAAAGAGCCTAGCTCTCTCACCGATTCATTGGGAAGACAGTAGGGCCTTACACAGTCTTCAGTTGTTTGTACTTGGCATAAAAAACATTGCATGATGTCTGTTCTTGAAGACTTACATTTAAGAGATGACCTCTAAATCTAATCCTCTCCCTCAGGGTATGCAAATGTCCTTCAGTTCAAATTTGATTTTTTTTGTCAGTCTGGGACAGTGTGGAGTTTATTTTAAACTGTTACTCTGTAGAGTGTAAATATGGGAAGTAGGTTTGCCTTTTTAAAACTACATACCCCAGATAGACTGCCTCTTGACACTGTATCTTGTATATGTTTGCCCCAGCCCTAATGTTCTCTTTCTAATAATGTTTGCACTGTTTTGAAAGAACTGGAATAATGAGAAATACACAGTCTTATGATTTAGCTAAACCAGGACATGAAATTTGTCATAATGCGATATCTGAATGCACCCAGAGTGAGACACTGTGAATGATTGATGGTACCTGTATTCTTATTCAAATGTAGGCATTTATGTGGATGTGATCTCTATTTCTACCTTTTTTTTGATTGCCGACAAGAATGTCTGGCAGGAATATTACTTTAATTTCCAGTATGGTAGTACATTATTTTCTTTGAAAAAAACTATACAGTTTGTTGTATTACTTTTAACTGCGGTGCCATTAATTAATTAATGATGAATTCCTTTGTCCTTTAAAGGCACAATCTGGGATTTGTTCTGTTGTTCAATGGTAATTTCAATTCAGGATATATGTACCATTTGATTCTCAAAGAATATTTATTGCCTAATTAGCTTAAATTGTGACTTTAGATCGCCTTACAAAATGTTGGTTCTCTAAAGAAGATTTCTTGCCTGTCATTTTCTGCCTTTTCACACCACATTTCATAACCCATGTCCGACTGGGTATTCATAATGAACCCCAAAGTCCATAAAATCAGAAACAAAACTCATTGACAGTGGGCTACTTCAATAGAGACAGAACGTTGGTCCACTGTTCTTTCACTTTTCATAATTGCCTTTTTTACAGGGCATGCTGCTTTCTGTTAGAAACATCAAAGGCCTTTCCCTATTCATTCAAGCACCTTCAGAAAAAAAAGCTGTCCATATCTAACTCTGTGACTCCCCTGGCCCTATCATTCAAACTTCCACCCTGCTCTTTGTGGCTTCCTAGAGGACCACAGTGAAATGATCTCTTTTGTTTCGCATCATTAGTTCCATCTGTTGTGCGAGCAGGCCTGTCTGTTCCGGAGCACGGCAACGTGATGGTCGCCAGGGGCGATCGGAGACGCCACTGTCCCAGCGGCTCGTGGCTCGACCTCCGCTACCACGGCTGCCTACTCCACCATCCCCATGACACTCTCCATCGTCTGTTTACTCACATCTATTTATGCATCTGGGGGGAAACATGCATCACATACTCTTAACATTTCTGGAATGTGTATTTTGTATGCTTTCAAAGGACAGTAGTAAGCAAGGAAAGTGCTGGTGTTACTCACTGGGATATTGTGTGCTATTTTGGGATAAGTGTGCTGCTTAAGACAGTAGTGTGTTAGGAGTGTTCTTGGAATACAAAGGACATTTTCTACATTCATGGACTATTTGGCGAATAGTCTTTCATCTTGTTGAGAAAGATGGCTTTTGGATTTTATTTGTTGCTATTAAATCAAGTGCTTAACATTTTGAACAATTGAAAGGATGGTGCTCATTTTAGGTCCACTATGGCCTTCGACTGGTCAGTTTTTCAGCACAGATTTCCGATTTCCTTGCAGGGAGTCTACAATGCACCAAACAGATGTAGCATTTTCTCTCAACAAGGAAATATTTTATTCATGATTTACATAAATGATAAATCTTCAGAAAGTCTAAGTGCTGATGGGCATACACAATTTAACATCTGTCTTCCTCAGAATAATTAATAGCATAGTAGGACACTTGGGACATAAAGTAGGATTTTTTGCTCTCACTTTTAGTTGATCTAATTACATCTCAAAAACAATGCAAGTGTGCTCACTATACACAGGAATGGGATTATAAACACACTATATTCATGTACACATCATTAAACATAAAATAGCAACTCATCTTCCAGTGATGTCTGCTTCCTAGACCTTTACCATATATCTGAACCATACAGTATACGCATGGCTTCACATGTCAATGGGATCTTGTTTTATAATAGTTGTCTCACAACTAATTCTCAAATGGTTATTTCGATAATGTCACCTGGGCAAATAGCCCAGGCCTTATCACTATAGTGGGTGTAGGGATGTACAGGAAAAGGTCATCTACGTGCATGTTAATGCAGAGATCACCAGATCATTTTCATTGAAGATGGAGCCATCAGAGGTCATAGCCATCCAAATGACCTAACTTTGCAATGTAACACCTAGGTGTTAAAGTGGACCCATCCCTCTACTAGGAGGGTGGTAATGTACCTCTATGTTTTATTTCTGAACTGTGGAAATAAAATAAGAGTTATAAGGAGAGCGAGGAGCTGTTTTGTAGACATGAGAATACTGTAACTCTATAGGGTGAAATAGCTGTGTTGGTATATCGCCCGAGGTGACACTCTATTGCCAAAGTGCTGTATTTGTTGGAGCCATTATGAAATAAAGCCTGAGAAAAAGGCCACTATTCAGTTTGAATTGATTCCCTGAAAACTCCAGTAGTGAATATGCTTTCATTTTGATGGTATTACTATGGACAAAATGTGTTGTGTCGGTTTCACCTCTCCATTACTTTGCTCCATTAAGGTGAAACTGACTGATTTTATTTTTCACAGTCTATTTTCTGTGATAAAGTGAAAATTGGAGAGCTTTATTAAGTCTGAGTGACACCTAGAGCTGAGAGCCAACGGGAAAGTAAGTCGTCTGGATCTGGTTTCAGTTCATTTTTGGTCAATTTCCCTCCCCTGATCAAATACTGCCCTTTCCAGTAGGGTCCTAATGGGAGTGTCGAGTTCATGAGGCCTTCTCGCTTTCTCTGGCTCAATTACCTACCAAGGATGGCTGTTCAAATCTAGATTGTTTAGCAGGTTTTGAATAGTGTGCATCCCAAATAGGTGGTAACTGAAGGCATTCTGAAGGCAAAAATATTTTCTTTGTGAATATGAACATTCTCAGGAGGGAAAATGTCAGCAATTAAAACATTGATCGTAGGACTGAAGGAATGTAATGAATGTCAATACTGTAACAATCAGCTGCAGAAGATTTGTAGCCAAACAGGCTTACCATCTATCTCATACTTTCCCCTCTGTTCCCCCCTGTTCTCTATTTGAGTTGCTCTTTAAAAATGTTTTTTTAATGCTACTCCACTATAAGCAGAACAAACATGACCACTGATGTATTGGGTTCAGGGGCCTTCAAACTGCCTTTCAATAAAACAAGCTCAGCTGTGAGACCTACAGGATCTGCCATGCAGGGCAGCCCCCTGAAAATATCCCCCCTCCTGCTACAAAGCCATGTGTTTGGTTCCCCCAGGAGAGCCGGTATTATCCTGTGGGGTTTATTTAAACTCGTTGGGAAGGTCTTGCTTTTTTATATACTGTATATGGCATTTGTGGAACTATGAAAGCGTATGAGTTGTTTTTAAAAAAAAAAACCTTAGCCGCTATCCCTCTTCAGTCCAAAATGGATAGTGTGGGAGCTAGTTTCCTGGGTCAAGTAAACAAAGGCAGGTGTTTGGTATGGCACATGGTGCGCTGGGTGGGCCACACCTGCAGGCCCATCTGCCTGTGGCAGAAGCATGGGATGATGGGTGCTGAGAAGCCTGGGAGGGCTGGTATGGATGCCAGCCCTTTTAGCACTTTGTGAGTGACACTAATCTGAAGGGTGAGAGAAAGAGCAAGGGGGGCATGTAAAGAAAGAGCGTAAGGATGAATAATAACTCTGGCATTCTTTAAAGCGTGTGACTGAAATTTGGAGAAGTGTCTCTATTGTGTGTCTGTGAAATTATGATACTTGTCCATTACTGCTTTCCTACTACTCTGTTAACACAATTGCTTCTTCATTTGTTCTCAACAGAGTTTGAGTAAATAACGACTTATACAGTGTGCTACTAGTTATCTTCACTTCCTCTTAAATTGTACAAATGGTCTGTCTTTAGCGCATTATGTTTTGCACTATCTTTAGAGGACGACCATGCTTTGGCCAAGACATTATTGGACCATTAAACCACAGCCCCTTCCAGTTTCAAGCACTTTCCGCTTGGTGTAAATATACTGGAATTACTTTCAAAAGGGGGTGGTGCAAAAAGAAAATGGGAAACGACTTATTCTCTTAATGACACCTTGTCCTTTTAAAAGTCATCATCCTCATTTATAAATGGATATGTAGGAGTGGATTCCCCCAAGGCACTGGGTTCATCCCAATCTCCTTGTCCTAGTACAGGAAGTAACTGTCTGAATGGACCCTTGATAGTTGAGGTATGTTGATAATGTATGTGATATACTGTATCTGTATCTGACCATATACTTAATTTATCATATACAATACATAAGCAGTTATATTGTGAAATCGACTACTATACAGGGAGTGGGTGAAAAGAGGAATGGTTTTCCAATGACTGATTTAACTTGACTCTGACAACTCCCTATATGCAGACAATAGTGCATAACTGAAAACTGGTGTCCTATATTGCATATATTTTCATAAGGGTGTATTGTGAAAGAATTTGTACGGGGAATTTTTTTCATGGGAGTGAACAAAAAGATAATCTCTCTTTGGCAAGCTTCTGGATTAAAACATTTACACCCATTTACACCCGTCTACTGTGGTTAGTGTATTGGTTACACAGAACAGAGTTGCCAAACAAAAATGTGGACAAACATTTGAATCCAGCAAATCCAGATTATTGTTTGTGTATCTGCTTGATTTCAGGTAAATGCTGCTATCTTCCCTAACACAGTGAGACACAAAGCAGTGCTTTAACAGGAAATACTTCAAAAAGTTGATTATAATATTTTACAGGATGTGGCTGGTGACTTGCATCATCCTTAGAGAGAATCTCCAATTAGACACATACATTTTCACCCACTGTCTCTATGACTAGTCAAGCAACAGCTTATGGGAAATGCATTAAGTGTATTAGATTTAGTCAGTGATATGCAAGAGTCCCTTGGGGCAGGCAGATTTTTAAAATATCCTTCACACAAGGTCATATCATTGCCTATGTCTTTGTAAATGGAGCAAAGGGAGCAGTCCTTCCATATTGTGTTTATCCTATAGAAGAGAAGACAGAAGACAGGGCTGTCTAGGGGTTTCTACTAGTTAAACTTGATGTGAATCAGTTATGAAATAACTGTTTAGATAATGTAATATTTGTATTGTTTTTTGGCAATATGGACTGGGAGCTATGGTGAGGCGTAGGGTAGGTGAATAGCTGTGTTTTAGTGTGAAATTCTGGGGAAACGTATCCATCTGGCATATGAATAATTTAGATGGCTCAAGTTGGTTCCTGTTGCTGTTGTGTTTGTGCTCGGCTTTCTCTCCAAGTTCACCCCCCTCCCTGACATCACTCCTGAGGCTTGTTTGTGATGCTTAGAGGGAAGTCGTGCCACATGAGGGATCGTGGGGAGGAGAGACTCTCTCTCTCACTCTCTCTCTCTCTCTCACACACACACACACGCACAGATTGTTTAGTGTGCTAAACAACTTTGCACATCCTTTGGGATTTGGTCGGCCATTTTAGTGAAAAAAATGTAAGCATTGAGTGCGATTGTGGTATGTGTGTAATGTGGTTGGGGTGTGGCCAATATTGCATGTTTATGTAGCACTTGAATTAATGTGTTATATATTATATATTACCTGTAAAGATATTATGTAGCTCAGATATTGTGCTACTCGACAGTAAGTGTTATTCACATTTCAAAATGCTGTATACACTACATGTGTATGCAGCTGTGGGACTATCGGATGCACAAGTACTGTTCATCTACTGACTTTGAGGTTCTATAGCATATTTATGCTCTTACACACATGCACTCATGCACACATGCCAGACTAGCCAATACAAAACTGTATGGGTCCTGTATTTATTCTAGAAATGCAAACATGCTACAGTAAGCTATGGTTGAGCTGTCTCCTCTGGTGTATTCCAGTGTGTTCCCTGTCTTTAGAGGAACCAGCCAATATGAGGAGGGCGGCTTTCAGGGATAGGGGGAGGAGGGAGGGATGAGAGACGGGGAGAGGGTGGGAGGAGGGGGATGTGACAGGCCCTTGGAATCCCAACCTCTCTCTCCTGGCGCCCGCACTAATCAACCCCTGTAATTTATGCAGAAAATATGATTTATATTTAATTTCACTACACTTGCATTGTTAATTTGAGATGTAATTAACGCGTCGCCACGGCAACTAATTTCTCAATGCCGTAAATTATCACCGCCTTTTCATCAAAATTCAGTTACTTTGGCTCCTGTGTGCAATGTACTGATGCAATTAGGTTACCGGGGCAACCCGAAAGTGTTCATTTTCTTTTGTTTAATTGCAATGAGGTAGAAGTTTTTGTACCACAAGTCATGTTAACTTTTTTGGTTAACAAAGAACACACACATTTAGCTACTTTGGTAAAGAAGGACTGGAGCACAACTTACAAACACATACACCAGGCATTACGCATGTGTATACTCATGTACTGTGTACAGTATACTGTACAGTTTGCGCACACAAACACACACTCACACAGGCACACAAGTAGTGAAGTAAATTGATTGATTACTGAGAATGCTCTGCCATTACATCTATATGTGTTTCAAAGTTGTCCTTTGGGCAAGGACGGGATGTGAGAAAGAGAATCCATACATGTGATATGTGCACACAGTTCAAATTTAGGAGGACACACACACACACACACACACACACACACACACACACACACACACACACACACACACACACATATACACACACACACACACACACACACACACACACACACACACACACACACACATACACACACACACACACACATACACACACACACACACACATACACACACACACACACACATACACACACACACACACACACACACACACACACACACATACACACACACACACACACATACACACATACACGCCGCAGCACATTTCCAGTACCCACGTTTGTCCCTTTATTCCCCCTACATTGGCTGTGAAATGACTCAATATTTTAATCAACTGTATCTAATTTGCACTCAAACAGAAGATAGGGCCACGTGTGTGCGGTTGTCGCCCTGGTTGGCAGTGAGTATGCCCACCGGATGCTGCTGAGCTGCCCTGCGCTGCCACGCATGCCAGTCTCTGCGGCCCACTCGTCGCGTCCATCTCAAATCCATACCCCTTAGCTGGTCTTCAGTGGAAATATCAGGTCATTGGCTGCTAAGCTCTGGTTAACTGCAAAGGTAATTAAATTTGTAAGCAGGCTTTTTGAATCTTTTTAGCCTCTTCGGTAATACCGGCAGGGATTACAGCTTGTTTGAAGCACAGCTGTAGTTTGAGTCCCCAGCAGTAAGGGGCCAAGTCCCAATGACCAGCCTAGGTCCAAAACACTGAAACCCCTAATTGACTGTTGGACTCTCAGTCATGACGTCTTCTTTATTGCAGGGCATATACAGGAATGTAAAGAAAATTATTAGTTATTAAAGAGAGTTGCCCTTCCATTTAGATAAAATGAAAGTAATGTGCTGTATGGTAATGTATGTGTGTGTGTGCACGTGTGTGCATGTCAGTTTTATACAAACTGGGACTGTTACATCTTTTTTTCCATTGCACTCTGTCCCATCAAGGCCACAGGCACAATACTAACCAGACCATGTGGTCAATACTTTGATTTTCTCGCGCTGTTTGATTTTCTGTGTTGTTACCAAGGGATTGATTTGCCATATCCATGTTTCAGAAGAGAAAGAGATCATGGTGAAAGATTTCTTTTTTATCTCGCTTTATTGTCCCTGCTGACACAAAACAACAGTTTGACATTATTTGCAAAGACAGCGTAATATATGAGGATTCAGAAAGCTCTCTCTCTAGAGGGAGACCTTGGGGAAAACCCAGCAAAAGCGCACTCTTTAAAAGCATGCTTCTCACCATGGCACTGACACATTAGATTTCCACAACAACATGTTTCTGATATATTTTTTTCAATTTTAGCACATAGCGTAGCAACTGCAAGACTGGGGATATCTGTTCCTGTTTAGATTACATGGCTACTGTGTGATTGTAACTGCTACTTTTTCACTTTGATCCCACTGATCATTTAACCATGTTTTTTGCTTTGAGTGGAAAAAATAAATTACCGATAGCTTTGCCATTACATATCCTCACTAGTTACTTTGTACTATGTAAAATGTACATTACATGTAGACAGTGTAGACCTATAGTTTTACTTATCTTGCATATATCCCAGTGGTTCTACTGCACATGACAAACTGTACATTAAAAAATAATTTCCTATAATGCATGGCAGAACTACTTTAATATGTATCAGAGCTGATATTCCAGTTCAGCACATAAAAGCATCTTGTTGTGGAATTTGTCTGGTACTGCATTCAGTTCATGGTCACTGATTAATACTGAATATGTGTACTACAGTACACAGTACACTTCTACTACAGTACACATATTCAATACTAGTCAGCTCCATCTCAACTTAAGTTTAGTCTCTCTATGCTTAGATAATAGAGTGTGCCAGACTACTGTAAGAATCACATGGTGATATGGATGCGGCAAACTAGAAATCCTGCGTTCAGACACGGCTGTGACTTTGACTATGAACTGTAACCGTGCAACTACAATAACAATGTGATAAAGGATCTGAGGACTCCTCTAGATACAGTACTGTACCCTGATGTAAAGACCACAGTCAAGAATATCCCTGCCACTGCAACTGAGGATGAAAAGTACACATGAAGAGAAAAGGTCATCAGAGAAGTTTTTATGTAACCCATTCTGTAAAAACACAAAGTTGATTAGACTTGTTTATTTATTCAGGTCTAAAAGACTATTTGCTTTTGTCACATTTATTCCCATTTTGCCAGCACAAGGGGCCCTGGAAGACGAGTTACCAAGGAACACAAAATTTTAATTAGTGTATTTTAATCATTCAGGCTTTTCGAGCTAATCCACAGACCCCTGAGAATTCCCAAGATGCAGCTCTGTGCTGCTTTACCATTTATTGTTGAGTCTATTATAATTACTGTTAGCAGGTGGGGGCAGGGAGACGTTTATTATGTTTTTCCATCTTTATTATAATTACTGAAAAAAAATGAAAGGATGCCGTTTCATTAAGTTTAGAGATGATGCCATTTTCGTCCTGTTTTTCCCTCAATCTCCTTCCTCCCTTTGTTTCATAATACCATTGTACTCACTTTCATTCTGGGGGCTTTCATATGTTGCACTGCATTATGTGAAAAAACAACACAACTAAACAGATCTTCTATTAAGAAAAGAAGAGGGGGAAAAAGATGGTTTTAATGAAGTGAAGTTCTGTGAAATGCCCCCCCCACACACACACACACACACATGTTAATGGAGTTGGACTGGGATCAGAAAATGAAATGCAGAAACTAGAGTATGTTTTCCTCACTTTCACACTCGTCAGTAAATAAAGATAAGAGGCCTGGAGTAAATCGTTAAGCCCCAAGCTTTGGGTGCTCTATTGGGATTTTTACATCTTCCAGAAATATTTTATGTAGTTGTCTGTTTGTTTGAATGCCATTTTACTTCTTCTTCTTGAATGCACATTATTTGACGCTGGTCTGTCCATAGTACACAGGCAGCTAAAGTTTGAACAGAATATCTGAGGGTTTTTTTCTGTTGGATTAGTGACTGCAGGCCCAGCATGAGTGCTTTATGGGAAATGATGTGCACAAATAGCTTTTAGCACAAAGTCTTCTTTTTATGTGAGAAAGATACATACTGTACTGAACTGAGAGTGACACACACACACACACACACACACAGGCACGTGCCGTCGACCACACACACATCCACATACCAGCTTCAGTTTTAGCAGGAGGCCATATGGGTTGACTACTCAGGAAATGCTTCATCATAGCTTCTAGCATGGTTATGTTGGAGTCAACTACAGCACATAAAGCTTAACGCTCGCCATAATTTAAATGTCTTTCAAGGGCACCATTTGGGCTTTGCATTGCATCTAATATCATCAATTTCTTTAGAGAACAGACTTAAAACTGTCAATTGGTAAGTGGCAACATTGTCTTTAAGTACAGAATACCTTGAAGGAGCAGTGTGAAATGCACTTTCAATGAAACATCTGCCTTCGTTTAAAGGCCCACTAAAGTGAAAATCATTATTTCCGGTATTTTGGTTAGAATTTTGGCTTCACCAGATCACATAAGCATCACCCAAATACGAAAAATTTGGTTTCTGTCATTTTCCAGTACTCTTTACTGCATGTAAAAATCCAGCCCAGTCTACTCTCCCTCTCTCGATGGTTATAATTTAAGAGGTTTCGTTGTCGTCAACGAGATGATAATGCTCCAATAAGATGCTTGCTCTAGGTAGACTCAATCAAATAAACCAATAATATTATTTGTTTACGTTTTACATCCCTCCCATTTTAGACACTAGCACAATGACAGCCCGAGGCCCGGTACAGATAACAACTGGGACTACTGTAGACGAAACCATTTGGGACGAGATGGCCATTTGGAATGTTGTGTTAAAATCAGACTCTTCAGAATACAATGGTAAGAAAATTATTTAGCTGAAGTTATCTTGGTTTTTTAGCTAGCAGTGTAGTATTAACTCACTCAAAATACCTCACCAAAAATGTAAGAGTACCTTACTTCAAACAAAAATGCTGCATAAATCCACATAAGACGCTGTAGGCTGCTAACGAATTGGCAAACTTTACAGTCAACTGAATAACATTGAACCTACGCGGTCAGCAGAGAAATGACGGCCCAGATCTGGCCCACGTCTGTTTTCTACTGGCATTTGGATGTGGCCCAGATATAACTTTCTTCCCCGGGCCAGAAATGGGCCGGCACTGGCTGCCATTCCTAATCCTTATCTTTGCCATGAAAAGGCTAGACCTTATCCAGCATGTGGATGTGGCCCAGGTCCCAACCACACTCAGACCAAATATGGCGCAGTACTGTAGCTACAGGAATGTATTAGGGCCACATTCCTCATAGAGCTGGCCCATAGCAAATTGCCAACTCTCAGCCAGGGCTGGTCCCCCACATTTGGACCAGGTCTGACCCATATAATACTTGCCATTTCCGGCAGTCAGCCATATGTGCCACCACAAGACCAGATCTGGCCCACAAGTGCTGACTGGGTAGGAACAGACGACTCACAAGACGAACTGTCAATCAAAAATGGGGGTGACATGCCCAATCAATCCTGTCAGTCTGCTGAGAAACTGTGGTAAGCACAAAAAGCTACTTCTTGTTTCTTTTTGACTTTTTAATTGTAAACAATTGAAGTAATTAACCAAATGTTTACCCAGAAATTATTTGATATGGAAATCAAAGTTACTTTAGTGGGCCTTTTGATTGTTTGCCTGCAATCTCCACAAAGAACTTGAACTTTTGTCAGTAAGTAAAACCCAATACAAATGTCACATCAATATGACCACTTTGTGTCACTTCATTAACTCATGTGAATGTGCTACAGTACCAACTACCATAGGTGAAAGATCATCTGTTTGGCCTTTATGTTCCTCTAATGGCCTCTTTGACTTGAAACTGCTTGCAAAATCCACCATTTCTGAAATACTTTCATGTCCAATGTGTATTTAGCACCAAATCATTGGGCTATTCTGGGACCTTTTGGAAGGCAGAAAGAAGGGAAAAGTAACCAATCATTTCAAGTGGTTGTTTTTCATGTTTTCGTGAAGAATTCCACATCTCCTTATGAGGTGGGTTTCAGAGGAAAGCAGATATATATTTCAGAATAGATCCCAGGAAAAATTAATTAATAGATCTTTGAAGTGTGTAAAAGGCCAGCGTAATGCAATTATAGAGTCTTTGTGAAGTGTCAGGATTTTGGAATTATAAAATCACCCCAGATTGGCAGCAGTAATTATAGAAAATACATTATTTCATACTTTTGCTGATATTACCCACCAACAGCTCAATTTCAAGTGCTCCTCCCCCTGAAGACAGAAATATTGTGTCTCTTTTTTTCAACACTGTTTTAGACCACCTATTAGGCTTGGGCCAGTGTCAGAATTCTCAAATCGGTACACCTTCCCACCAAAATACCTGTTACACTGGTAATACCTCCGTAAAAAAAGTTTAAAAATCAACCCAGTGTAATCTTTGTGCCACCCGGCACATCTGCAACGTCAAATGAGTGCACCCAGACTCAATTTTTACTTACAGACTATCAGACTATTAGACGTTCGCTAACTGGCTACACACATATAGCCAGCTCTGCAGTTGGTGCACAACACACACATACAGACACTGGGGTGTTGCAGGATAGAAAAGCGAAATTAACGCACCTGTTTAATAGAGGCACCGAGTGGTCAGCTAGCTCCAGAACTTGTTTTTTTCTCTCTCTCTGGCTACCGTAGCAGGCATATGCCGTTTTTATTAATTTAATAAACGTCGGCTCCTACACTTTGCTGGATGTAATGGCAAAATAACGGTATGGACGGAATTATACTGGTGTAAGCTTGTACACTGTATGCGGCCCAAGCCTACCACCTATACTGTATACAGTCTGACAGAGTGTGCCTTTCAATTGGTAGTATAGAGTAACTATATTGTATTACCTTTTTTCCAGCATCACTGTTATAATAGCATTACCATTACAGTGCTACTGCAGCATGTTCCCCTCTGCAACCATCACCATTACAATTTAACTTAATTAGCCCATTGTACAGTATGTGCTACATGTGCTCAATGTACCCAACATTCATAATAGTAAAGAGTCCTAGGTGGCTGACACTCCTACATGTTTGAAAAGGTTTGCCTGTTTGGGTAGGTCTTTTTGCGTAAATCATGTATTGATGTCAATTAGATATTTTCTTGAAAATTCAGTTATGCACACACACATCTCAAGTTACAATGTGGCACTTGATAAGCAGAACAAAATGTAATCTATTATAATCCTATAAAAACTAAATGCAGACAGCTTTTTCATGATGACAGTAAATGTGGAAATCCCAGCTGATTGACTTAGTCAATAGAGGACACCCATTCTAGTCTTGTATACCTACTGAATATTTCACAGGTCCTACTCTATGGGACTTCCAACTGTCACTGGCATGTTGTGATGTTTGTGGTAAAGTGCTTAATAATCCTGGGATACAAAACAGGGATGTTTAAGGCTGTGGTGTGAAGAGAATTCTCCTGTTTCTGATACAGGTCTTGACAAAGTCCCTTTAGGAGGGATACGTTATGTTTTTATGGATTAGGACCAAAGGGACTGAGTAAAAAGCTGCAGGTAAAACTCCATCCCCATTTTGAAACCGTTGGGGAGTAATTGTTATGTCTGACTTGGACCTGCGTTGACCACAAACAACTATTGAGGGCACAGTTTCTTGTTACATGTTGTGGTTGGTCTGTCTACAGTATATCAGATGAAATTATGCAATGTTGCTTTTCTTAATGTAGTCATCTTCAAGTGTATGCCAATCAACAGTTAACTCATGTTACTGACTTAGAGAAACCTATTGATGTTGTTTTAAAAAAAGATTTACCAAGATTAGGTTGTTGACAGTCAAGGTGGTTCAACAAATGTATGTCCTTTTTATAATGACAAAGTACACTGGCCCATTTTTTTCTGACCTCAAAGTGTGCACTATTGATTAATTGATTAGCCACCTCTAAAAAAAGACTGAAAAGCCTGAAGAAATCTTGAATTAGTTTCCCTATCTGATGTTTAATTTCATGTCCAAAAGCAAGATTTTACTGTACTGTGGGCGGGCCAGGGTTTATTGAATTAGCAAGCTTCTCATCTTCTTCATCATATTTCAAGTTTTAATTTAAAAAAACAACAACAATGTATTGAATTGATAGTACTTTATCTTTGCAGGCAGTCTGTATTGGACCTCTCATAACATACCCTCGATAAGCTTTGTGGAATAACAATTAGTGCATCCGTGTCAGTTGATATACAGACCACTTGGCAATGTTGAAGTTTCAGTGCCAAGTTAAAAGGGTGGGGCAAATACTCCCATTGGCATCCATGATGGGTCTCACAGGGTTGTGTGCAGGAGATGTGAGGGCTGGCAGGTTTATAAGACAGGGGCCTCTGTTGCATGGGGATTTAATACAGAAGTCGTTTTCAACATGGCATATCACCTGCTTCTTCTTCCAGCAGTGGTTCAAGTGAGGCAAGCCAAACAAGCCTGACAAAAATGATATTAAACCGTCAACAGGAGGTTTCTGTTAGCCTTCACCTCTCACACAACCCCACGTCTGCATTGTACAAATTACTGCTCAATTTGGCTGCAATCATGCTCTTAACATGGAGCTGGTTTGGAGAGGCGCTTTTCTAATTATGGGCAATCTGTAAAAGATTGTTGTTGTGATTAGAATACAGGCATACAGTATGCCCTACTGGAGAGCACATGGTAAATAGACCTCGACAGACCAAGACCCTAAAGGAAGGCTGTGAGTGGTCTGTCTCATTGTAGTAAAGCTGCAAATATAGTTATGGTTAGTTGATGAATATGCGTTATCAGTTCATGACAATCTATGATAACGACCCATACTGTACCAATTTAATGTGTTGTGCAGCAATGTGCTTTTGAAAGTTTGCAGCTACAGTACATGGTTAACTGCATCTGGATAAAATGGAGCATAGTAGCTTACGTCTGTAATGTAATTAAATATATTCAGTGTCAGAAAATATAACATGTTTATCTCACTCCGTTTTTATGTCCAAGTACGAAATCCAAAATGGCACAGGGGTAGGTAATATTTCAAGACAAGCACACAGGTGACTAGCACACAGGTGGACAACTCATACTGTATTAGTTAATTAGAGGTCTTACAATACAGGGTTAAGGCTTGTATCAATGCCATGCTTTCAGATTTAATTTCAGTGTCAGATGTTGAAAAATGGTTAGTCTCAAACTGCCTCCCTCTAATCCTGATATGAATAAAGACGAAAAACCTCTGAGTGACCTTTCTGTTCGTCAATAGCAACCACAATTTAGTGGCAGCGTGAACTCTATTTCAAAGGTTACTGAATTAGCTTAAAATTACTTACAACGCTATTGAAATTGCTGAGCTCTTTTTTTTTTTGTTGTGGCTGTAAATTAATTTAAAACCGCAGCGTTTTTAAATATTCTAAGAGACATGTCAAGAAAAATAAATAATGGGAGAAGTAGGGCTCTTTAATGCTTTTGGCTAGGCAAACGCATGTCTTAAATGATGAGAAAAAGAAATTAGGCTTAACTGAAAACATATGGTATTCTGCTAGAGAGGAAGCCTTCTTAAGAGGATCATGGCCGAGTAATAAACGGAGACAGGAAAAGGGCACATGTGGTGGTTTGGGTGGCTGAAGAGTTTTCTAAGGCACGATGAAGCCAAAGTTTATTTAAAGGGGCAGTGGTGGTTCAGTGAACCCTTCTTTATCAGAGCACTCAAAGCTTAAGTGGCATCAGGACCCCCCCCCCACACACACACACACACTCACATGCACACACATGAAGTCGTTCATGGGAGAGCCCTGGAGTGCCATAAGCCACTGTGCTCTCACAATGCCATATTTCTTATTAGTGCTTTATGTCTGTAATTATTACCATTAAACCGGGCGCCCTTGTTGTACCCTATGTAATTTTGTAATTATAATTAGGATTTCTTGATCTTGTCTCTCCCCTTGTTCTTCTTGATATGACTGCTGAATTGAAATGTGTCTAAGTTTAATCATAACACCCTCTGGATAAACTGTCATACTGCACTAGTCTTTTGCTACAGATATGTCATGCACGTGTGTTCCCTGGCTCTTTCTTTTGGAATATGTTGTAGCTACGAGTACAGGTCTTTATTGGAATACTCAGGCTGCATGTCAGGTTTGAGTGTAAAGCTACCCCTAAACCTAACCTTAACCCTTACCCTAGCCTAACCCATAACCTTAACCAATCATAAACCTATATCTAACCCTAAACATAACAAATTCCTTACTTTAAGTGAGTTGTCAAATACTGGTGACTAGCCCCATCTCTACCCTTAAGGCACCGGCCACACCAAACTATCAGAAAAAGGGTTAGGGCTAGAGTTATTTCATGCGTATGAAATAACTATCCGGTTTGATCTGTGGAATTCGAGACTTTTGAAACGACCTTGCAACTGAACAATGCAACCTAGCAACTCAATACGAAATCTTGTTTCTAATTGGCTAAACGGACTGTGAATTTTTTTTTTGTCTGTAAAAAACTGCTTAAACATATGAAACAGACACGTCCCTCAACGGATGACTCTCATGGCAAAACCATTGACTCAATCCGTAATTAACGGGTAGCATAGTTTGGTGTGGCCGGGGCCTAACCCTAACCCTTACCCAAACCTCATTCCTTTACCAACTGTAAATCTGTACCTAACACTCACCTTAACCAGAACCTGAAACTTAACCAAAAGTTCTGAAGGTTTTAAGAAACATTTTACATTACTAACAACCCACGGGTATTGCACTGTTACAAAATGTTCTCGAAAACAAGGTCTTGAGAATTTCAGCTAAGAGCTTGTGAAACAGACGGCAAGTAGCCCCGCAATTCAAGTTGCTCCAACCAAGTCTTGAACTTGCGACCTCGGGCTTGCCAACACACATGACTGTCTCCTCAAATATCCAATGTTAACCCGCTACGCTATTGAAAAGCTAGCAATTCGGCAGTGCGGGTGGGAGTATTTGAACTTGAGGAGTGAGTTTTACCATCTCAACTTGGTTACACTCACCCCTCTAAACTCACAACACCACAGCAAGCCCAGCCGTTGAGCTGAGCCCAGCTGCATATCCGGGTCAGGCCCCAAATGAAACAGACGTCAAGTTGTTGCAAACAGTAGCCCCGTAATTTAAGTTGCTGCGGCCGAGTCTCGAACTTCAGACCTCTGGCTTTCCAACACACATGAGTCTACTCAAATACCTGATGTTAATCAGCTACGCCATCTAAAAGCTATCAATTTGAGAGCACGGGTGAGAGTATTTGAACTTGAGGAGTGAGTTTTACCATCTCATCTCGTCTAAACTTGCCTAATTGTATTGAATGGTAGCAGATGGTAATATTTTTAAGGTCGAACACAGTTTAAGATACCATCGGAAATTGTACTGTACTGTAACAGAACAATTTAGTGAAAATCACACAAGACACATTGTCTTTGTTCTGTACTAATAGGGAGGACTCATCCAGATGAACATTGATGAACAATAAGGAGTGGAAAGCAGCTAATTATTAGCTATTTTTTTCACTTATTATTGTTCCACACTGAACAACACTAAATTAGAAGTGTTTTTCCTCATAATATATTCAATGATATGAGTGCACAGGCTGTGGTGTCACCTCCTTTTTAGTGCGAATTTTTCCCTACATTAAATGTAAGCTGTTATAGGGCCCACAGGGGCTCAGCAGTCTATTTTCCAATGATGTTGTCAGCCATGTGGCTTGCACCCCTGAGAGGTGAAGGTAATCAGCCTTTTCATCTCCAGAGGAGGGGCTGTGTTGAGGTTCTGGCTGACTCCATCTTTACCTCAACCATTGCTTGCCCTTGCTGAACACTGCTTGCAGTAAAAAAAAAAAAAAAAAAAAAAAAAAAAAAAAAAAAACCTTGCACTATTTTTGGTCAGGCCAAAATGCAGGCAACATTCATGCATTGTGGTTTCAAGTCAAACTATTTTTTTTTTTTAAAAGACGAAATTAAGACATTACAATGCGCCCTTTAGTTTCTTATCAAAAGGCATTTATCTTAGAAGCATGTTTAACATGTTTAAACATTATACAAATAAAAATAAGTAGTCTCTAACAAATTGGCTATGAAAGTGGTTAATAGCATGAAAATGTCAATGTCTTACTGAATACCAAATGTACTATAAATGAGTATTATGGAAGTACTGTTTATGTTGAGCTGTTTAGAAGTAAATGAACATGCAAGCATCAGTTAGGCAAAAGATCAAAACCCAGTTAAGCAAAAGATCAAAACCCATACTCCTCTTATTAAGGAGCACATTTCTTTCAAAGCTTTGAAATCCCTTGTCTTTTCCGAGGGCAGATTCACATTTGCATTTACTTGCATAGGTGTTCAAACAATTCCTATACTCCTTACGCCTCCCTAAATTACCAGACGTACCAGACTTGTAAGAAAATTAGTGAATTTAATTTCCTTGAATAATGAAAATGTCATGCACCATTTAATGAAACTCTATGAAAAAAGTCGGCGTTTCACACTTCGCAGATAGCTGAGGCCCTGTGGATTTGAAAGTTCGACAGTTGCCTCTTTTGATGTTTTCTCAGAGTTTTGTTTCTTTTTTCTTGATGTGATTTCAAATTAATCTCAACAGCTTGGATGTAAATATGAAAATGAGAGTTGTTTGGTGTCTCTCCCACAACTATGTGCACTGCAGGCGGAGGTAACCGATATCTCTTCCCCCTTTAAACTGCAAATTATTTTACGTTTATGAGTTTGTCTCATCTTCAAGGTCAAAAATGTAATTTTTGCTCTTTCAAAGGGTTATAACCTTAAAAGAGAGCCTCCATCCTTCCTGATTAATGAGAGACTCCTGCATTTGATGTTTCAACGGTGACATTTTAAACTTTAAATATTTTATATGCATACCTATGAAAAAAATGAAGATATGCATTCATGTGGAATAAACGGTATTGCAGAGAAGAAAGGCTGGGCTGGGTATCATTTTAATAGAACAGTTAGAGTGCAATGGTTTTTCTTGGTGATTTTTATTTGAGGTTTTTATGTGTGCGCAAGCTGATTTAAAGGCACACTAAATCATTGGGGATGGGGAGTAGTGGATTATGCATTTAATCAAGGAGTAGGCCTTGGGAGAGTGGCTGGCCGAGTCACCAGGGCATCAGTGTGGGGTTGCCTCCATAGCATGGGGCCTATCCTCTTTGTTCCTGCCAAAGTAATGGGCCATTTTCACAGCGTTTGTGGAAAAAGTGGACGCTCTTTCTTGCTGCTACTGCTACAGATTCTATGTACTGTAGGGTGTCTAATATGTTTCATGGTTGTCTGTCCAGTGATTTAAATAAGATCTGTATGATACTTGCCATTGAAATCCTTGGATGTTTGACATCTCATCAAAAAGCTTTGAGATGACTTGTAGTCCGTTATAATCCATCGACACCATGGCTACAACCTATCCTACTGTACCACCTCCAATTGTCCTCCTCACTGGTTTTACAGTAGTTCACAACTGAGTGTCCGATGAATTGGTTTCATCAATGACGTCAACTGCAACAATGAGGTGAACAGCTACAGTATGACGAGCCAAGACATATTCCAGTATTAATCTAACAGTGATGGACATGCTAGCTCATACATGTACATGTAGTCTCAAGTTTGACAGGCCTAGTACTTTTCCTACAATGGTCATGAAATTGGAAATGATCCAATTTGCATCACACATTATCAAAGACTAATAATTGTGGCTAATTGTAATTTTGCTGATTTACATTTCCCTTTTCTTATGCATTTTGGTCCCATATGCTATGTAAGATGAAAGCACTCCTAATTGCACAGTTGACCTACAGTACCACAAATATGCAGTGAACCCTTTGCTTGCGTACTTTTAGTTCATCACTTCTCCCAAGGCCCATGAAATAAATGTAAAAAATCATTGGTTGCGTCTTTAGACATGCATTGTCTAACGACTTTTTATGGAAAATGCCATATGCCATTCTACCATATGTTAGAGAGGAGACATAGTGGAGTTTTATCAAGAAAACAAGATTTTTGGAATAATTTATTTTAGCTCCATTTTTAATATGGGCTGCTTGCCAGTTGAGTGAAGATAGCTTCACTGTCCACAAGACATTCCCATTACCACTGGTTCTTTGAAAATTAATATGTGTGCTTAATGCTTGATGACTTGCTTTCCTACTGGGCAACAAAGCTCAATATTTAATTCAGAAGTGACAGTTTGCTTTGTGTGTCAGAGCCATGCAATTGTATGAGGTCTTAATCGGAACGACAGCCCACAAATTAAGGATGGATTGAATAAATTAAAAGCAAATAGAAAGTCATGAAAACACTTGAATTTGTAATGGTACTGTGTGTGGTTCTTATGGGTAAAAAAGTGACGCACATGTGCTCTCATTACTTCTATTTTCCCATGATGTGGAATAGTTGTGGTTCAATTGTCAAGGGTGTTTGGTTTAAGTAGTAACACGACAAAGATACAGTTGAAGAAAACTCAACATACATGGCATCAGCTCATTAAAGCTCAATGGGGGCAGAGCGTCCATACTGTATGTTATGTTTGTAGGGTATGCACTTGATTTATTTTTGTAATTTATCTCCCTATAACAAATGGTTGTTTGAAACAATAAATCGCCAAATGAAATTATTCAATTTCACTTTAACTCCCAAGTGCAGTCCACTTAATGTACGATTAAATGGTTAAAATATTTACCCAAAGTAGGATTTAAACAGGGAAATGTTTTCTATAAGGGCATGGTTTGTTTTCTCCTCTTATTTGCTCCTGTGGGGGATTAATACTGTCAATCATGTTGATTGGCAGCTCTCAAATCACATTGTTGCAGCAAAGTGGCAGATTTTTGTCAGCCATCGTCAGAGAGAGAATGGTGTTATCAGCAGAACCTTGTTTGGAGACGCACAAAACCGCTAAACCCGCAATTCATGGGAGATCTGTTTACAATCTGCACCGGCCATTGACTGCTAAACAGCTCGCGCAGATCCATCCTGGGCCACTCCGAGGAGGAGAGGAGCAGAGCAATTACTTCCTCAAACACCGATCTGAGTCTAGGTCGGCATGCAAACAGACATCAAGCACACACACAAACACTGACAGATTCAGACACAGAAATACGTTTACCCAAGACTTTGTAAAGTGTTAAGCATTCTATGTGAATGGGTTGTTTAGTGTTTATGTATTGTACAGTCATTACAATATGTGTTAAGTATTACAATTCATTGATTTGCCAGTATGGGTACGGTTTTCTGTGGATGTACAGTAGGCCTACTTGAGAATAATATAAACAAAGCTTGTATTGTGTCAACTCACACTCAAATAAGTTAATAGAATGTGACTGTGACTGTCAGCCACAGAGCAGTTTTTGTCTAAAAGATATCAATTTGTTTTAGACTTCTGCTCACTATGCTTAGCAATGACCTTGAATAGGCTCTCTGACCACACAGTAGTACAGCAAAAGTCTGTGACACTCTCCTATGTTGATTTTATTAATTGATTTATCTCAAAGTAAACTTCCCTTTCCTTGTATCAGATACTGTATGAAGTTCTGAGAATTTACAAAAATGTCAAAGTTGGCCTGAAGTCATGCATATAAAGTAATTGTTTAGATAAAGTAATCTGACAGTTGCCTAAAGATAGCATCAATTAGAGGGTTTTGTCACTGATGAAGCAAGACTAGAGGATTAAAGCATCATGGGTGGTGTCAATGGATCATTTCATTTTGCCCACCCAACTGCCAGTCAGCATCTTTTTTTTGGTCGTTGTTAAAGGAGATAGGGCCTTTTAATCCAAAGAGGCTGATTGTTGTTTTTATGGGTCCGGAAGTGTTTCTCAATTGGGATGCACTAAATCATCACAGCCTCACTCCTCTTTGACCGCTCAATGATGATATACAAAATGTTGCCCAATATAGTATACAGTACTATACTATCTTATCAAGACAAAGGAAACTACAGTACCATACACAAGTGTCACCATTTATTGAATATTATGTTTCTGAGAATCAAATCACTAAGCCCACCTGTTGTATTTCTGTTTATCCCTCAATATCAGTCAAAAGTATAAAAGAAGACTAATGGGATCCCTTTTCATTTATAGGGCTCGTTCTCATAGTGTTGTGTGCTCAAGCCACGTGTCATGCCTCAAGTCAATCACGCTTTACATTACTTGAAATGCAAGCCATATACTCTATAGTGCCTTGGGCATTAAAGCTGGAGGATGATGCAAACAGCAAAGTATATTGCTCCATCCATTAAAGGATTTTAATAGTTGAGTTACATTAGTGATTTTATTTTTACAGTAATAAATACATCATTGATTGAAGCCTTTTCCATGTAGAAGATGAATTGCATTAGTCTACCATTGCAAGGAGTTGCCATATCGAAAGAAAGCATCTTTCTCAACCTGGCAAACAATATGGGCATATGGTAATGAATTTCCAAAGACCTTTTTGGCAAAAATCGAGATTGAGTATCTAACAAATTAGCAATGAGAAGTATATGAGCATACTGTGTACTGTAATCTCTAGATCTCATCAATTGCCTGTGCATGTTTTAACGCATCAAAGTTTTTCTTAACTGATGCAAAAAATGTAATCAACACCTGCTAATAGCCACATGTGGTCCATGTATAGTACAAGCGGTGCATGCTCAATCATGATAGAACCCAAAATATATTAATGGGTCTGATTGATAAATATGTAATGTTTATAGTTCACAAGAAAAAGCTGTGAATTCACTTCACCATGACTGAACCAACAAAGAACAAAATATTTTTTTGAACAATCTGGGGTACTTTGGGGTATTTTCTGTCGCATTTTTTTTTTACAACCCCGGAGCAATACAAATTGCACAAGAATGGGAGAGAGAGAGGGGATGTTTATGCCTAAGCTCTTGTCATTCTAAGAAAAGACGTTGCACTGTACCAGGCACTTTGATATATACTATCCCTTTGTAAATAAATCCACACAAAGTGCATATGAGAATTTTATCTGAAATTTGGTATTTAGGAGATTCAGAGTGAATGATGATATGTGACAATCAGTCACAGCAATTAGTGTTACTGTTAAGAAGCCTTTTTGTTTTCTCTCACCCATACAGAATGTCACAAATAAATCCTCACTTGCATTTGCATATTAATTGGATCTGAGACGTCAAGCATCTTTCATTAAGCAAAATGATCTGCATATTTGGAGACATAAAATAGTTTATTTCGATGTGGGAAAAGAAGTCATTGAAAATTGACCGCACATAGGACGTTAACTTAGGCTGGATGTCGCCTGATGCATTAACCCTTTACCCCCTGGCCGAAGTGATAACATAAAGGAATAACACGTTGCTAAACAATGGAATTAAGCATTACAGTAAATTCATATCGTCTCTATAGCTACGTATTTCAAAATATGCTTTATTTTATGTTGCAGGTTACATTTTGCTGAATGTTTTGGAGATCATAAAAAAGTCGCATTGGTTTAATCACAGCTAGCTAGTGTGTGGTGTTAGAGTGTGAAGGTCTGGAATGTCTTTGATTTAATTATCCAATGGCACGTGATAACAATTGATTGGGAAATGTTTTTCTCCAGATGAATTGCAAACTTGATTGAAGGATTTATGAAAGTCTGACTTTAGGCTAATGCATAGCTAACCTAGCATGTTACGTTTTAGATAATATTTCAGATTGCCACATTGAATCAGCTAGCAGGTAAAGGGAGACAGGCATGCTATATTCAATGAACGTTAGATAGTGATACTGTCTTTACAGTCAACAAATGTTTTTTTTTATTAGTTAGTACGAATTTCTTTATTCAACATTCCAAGGGATTATGGTGTCTCACATTTATTTATTTATTTATTTATGTTTCTTCTAAAGAAAGAACCTTTTTATAGGAACTGCCCAACCCGTTACTACAGGCATGGACATGGCTATCCCATGTGTCATCTGTAATTGTCTTTTAGAGTTGTGTTCCATAGCTCCAACTGCTTGCCTACTAATTAATGTAATTAATGGAACAACTAGATTCCTTTGAAAGCAGGAATCAGACATAATGTTCAATTGTCTTAAGGTTATGTGTACTTCCAGTGATAATATTCTCTCTTGAAGTGTACCCTGGACTTGAAAAGTAAATGTAATCCCTGGCTAATTTGAAAAGCCAAACAAAGTGGACGAGACAGGGAATATGTTGTTTGGCTGAAATCTTTGTGTGCAGACACAACCATGCTTTGTTTGCTGTCTGTTGCCCATTCTAAAGGGAAAATTGACATTGGTTGGTTCGATACGATTAAGGGACCGGGGCTGGTAATGGAAAGGCTGTGTATCGTGGAGTCTACATGGTTAGGGGCTAGACTTGTGAATAATTTGATTAGGTTGCAGGGGAATATATCTGGAGGATTATGTAAATGGAATTGCCCCCATGCAGAATTCTTTTGAACTCTTCAGAACTCACATCTGCTGGGGTCGACAGCTAGACAGGACGGCTGCCTTCTTGTAGCCTGGTTCCTCCGTGTTGGAGGAAAGTGTTTAAAGGTCATTTTCAATACAAACAGACTTGTCCTGAAAGAATTCTCTATTCTAAAGAACTTCAATTTATTTTGGTTGATGCCTATGAAATTATAATTCTTTGAGTTAACAATAGTTTAGCTTAGCACAATGATCCCTTTATCCTAATTAACTGGTCTGTGTCAACAATAACCTTTCCCTAGCACGTACTGTACACATTAAAAAACAGTACAGTAGGTGTGACCTATACACTGTATTTTACGGTATATTCCAGTCTTCCTTTGAGCCTTCTGATTATGAGATTTTCCCCCCAAGCCTTATTTGGTTGATTTCTGGGTGGGGATATGTTTGTGTTCAGCACTATGGCAACCAAAGTCAAGGTGACCAAGACCATGTTGAACACATTAGATTACCAGAACACAGAGACAGGAGACAATGCAGTCAGCACAAAATACCATTTATCTGGTGGCTGATTGTGAGGCTTTGAGAGACCATTCCCTGACTGGCTGTGGATTTATTGGCTTGGTGAGTCTGACCACTGCACTCCCTAACACCCCCTTAGCTCTGTGTACTGTAGGTGGATGGGATGACTGCCTGCACAATGCATTTCAGCACAGTCTGAAAGCACCTTAACAAAGCAGTTGGATTTTGTTATGACTTTTTTATACATCAGATCAGTATTGCAGTACATCATGGTATGTGGTCATCATGGTCATCATGGCTGTTCTCAGCTGTTGTCTTTCCCCCCCATACTGTACATCTGCTAGGAATCAGTAGAGCTATACTGAAAAATATATGCAAAAGACAATGCGTATCTCTTCAAGGTTTATAAAGCAATGCTTGACTTGGAAGATACAGTATTTATTTATTTGCCATTTACTTATTTAAATAATACAAATAATAATAATATTTAGACATATTATGAAGACGTTTTAAACCCACCCAAATATGGTACACATTGTTTAATTATTTTATTCCTCAACAAACGACCACAGTACTGTATGAGTGCCAAAAGTTTCACCCCACTTTGGCCTTGATGGGTTGGCAATACAGTTCACAAAAGGCATGATTATTTTGATCCTTTCTCATCACACATCTGACACTAACATCATTGACCCTTTTACCAAAGATTTGGAGTTTGGTGTAATTTTTGATAGCAACTGCATTGGGAGCTCTCACTCAGGACTTATTTGATCAATTTCCAAAACAGCTAAATGCTCTAATTTTAACAGCTGGTTTGAAATCTGGCAACCCTTTAGTAGCACATGTTAAATAACACTGATAATTTATGCTCCTGACTGCTCTGTGGCTGCGACTATACGTTCAGGCCTTCAGAGATGAAGTGTTAAGGACTGCTCCACAGAAACTGAAGCAGCTTTGCCAACACTAAAAAACAATGACTCTAGCAGGCTGTGTATTTGTGGGATTCAAACCTAAACAAAACATAAAAAAGAAACCAAGGAGATTACAGTATGTTACCTTGTGTTTAGCTATACTGTATATACTTACTGTATGAGATAAGGTTTGAACAGTGCTTCTGTGGATGTGTTCGCTCCACTGGCTTAAACTGACCCTTCTCTAACACCTTCCCCTTAAAGCTGTGAGAAATACTGTTGTTTTCTAACTGAGAGAGCAAAACTCCCCATTTCCCCTTTCCAATGCCCTTGTTCTCTACTAGGAATGCAGAGCAGTATTTCTCCAACAGGAAGGATGATACAAAGGCATACTGTAATTATTTCCAAAGATACAGAATCAGCCCAGTTTTCACTTGTAAAACTTAGGCAATTAGTTGAGGAATCTAACAGAAACTTCTTTTGTGGTTCTCTAGTGCTATTGAAATAGTCTGATTTGCCCTGGCCTGTGACCACTTGTTGAAGGGGTTGGGAGTGATTTAAGGAGGACAGCTGGATAACAGAGATTTTATTCATCTATTCTGAGCCTTTTATTTTTGCATGCAGATCTCAGCTTGCAGTTGCTGTTTTCACGACTTTCTGGCATATTTTTGTGAATCGTGTGAAACCAATGTGACTAAAGGGGGGGAACAGCTGAGATGACGTGTGTGAAAAAAATGAAGAAAATGGAAAATGCTGGAAATCTTAACCAGAGGGCAATCTAGTCCTCTGCTTCCTCTTAGGAAAAAAATCAATGAAAAAAGGAAGAGAGTGGAATATCTTAGAAAGGGTCAGAGACTGGTTGCTCTGTGGACATTTGTGTTTTTGTTCTCTGATTTGACTAGAACAGAAATATTATCTCATATAAACTAGACATGTGAGGATATAGTTGTCTTGGTATCTTACATTTTGTATAACCCCCCATCGCCCCCAATATAAAAAAAAAGTAATATATTTTAAACACATTCAATTATTTACTACAGAGAAAAAGGCTTTGTGTATCAGCCCAGTTTGTTTGCGAGTGTTTCCCTGTGCTTTGTGACTGCCTCACAGGAATCTGAATATTTGATTGTGCTGTTCTGCTACGTGTGTGAGGGTAGATATGGAGGCATTATTACCCAGGAGAGGTCAAGGGTCAAGCATTAAGCAAACTACCTGCTTAGAGCTCTGCATTGGAGATTTCACTGTTGGCCCAGGAAATACTCCTGTGTCTTGTCTAAATAATCAAGGAGTCCTTCGGCGTAGAAGTTTCCAAACTGATAAATAAACACCAGAGACCAAGATTAAGGGAGTATTGCTGCGAGGAGACCAGAGTGTCAAACGGAAGATTTTTCCTCTTAATTATAGAGACTGCTCATTGTATTTCTACTCCACCAGTCAGTTTAGAGGGCCTCGCTTTGGGACAGGAATGCCCTGTGGGTCACATACCATTACCTTTAGTCTAATTTTTTCAAAGTTTCTTAACAATGTTTTTTGACCTTCTACATAGGAACAGTTTGTTTTAACCTCATTCCTCAAAAAAGTGGAAAAACAATGGAACGGGCAGGAGTAGGAAGTCACATCACACCATATCAAAACTAGATTAGAAACTGAAGAAAAGGTCTAAAAACAACACTGAGGCAAGGAGCACAAGTACTAGCATTGAAATGAGACATGATACAGCCCTAAATAAAGTAGATACTTTACTAGTATCATAGTTAAGCTGTTTGAATGAAAGGAGTTTGACCAGCAAGTTATTGCAAGACTGCTAAAGGTATGTAGTATCAAAAAATATTCTCCTACTCTTCACTAATAGCACTGGACACTATTCATAGTCTTAACATGTTTATTGAATGTTACATAACACATGCCTTGTACTGTAGCATATTCCACTGACAAATTCTGTAACATTAAATTCCAGCAAAAGTACACAGAGTACCATACAAGTGGAATCAATTACAGTACTTTTGACCTGCTGCGGCTCTGTTGCTTCCGACAAATACAGTATGCCACACTCTGAGAGCCTCCAGCTCGCCTAATGTTGGAATCTATAAAGAGGGACAAGGTTAGAGAGTGAGTATTATCACACATACTCAAAATAACCCAGAATGCAGGCGGTGCCATATTAGGTAATGAATCTGCAATGGAAAGCCAGCGAACAAGAAATTTATTGACAAGCCAGTGTTACTGTGGTTCTGCAGAGAGGACACCATAACCCTAGCTGACACTAACACACACAACTCAACTCTTAAACAACGTCTAACCTACTGATTTGGGTTGATATGTTGTGATGAAGATTTTTAAACACTTTTACTTAGATGTAACTGTATTAGATTAGGGAAAATGACATGGGATTGACTACTTATGAGGAACACAGAAAGACATCTTCTGTCATTGCCTCAAGCTTATCTAGACACATCACCTGGTTCAATAAATGAATGACACCCTGCATTATTGGTAGGGAAGCACAACAAAGTATCTCACTGAAGTCTTTCCAATGCTCAGCTTTTATAAGTGATGTTCTATACACAAATCTCATTGTGTGTAAAGCTAACCCTAACAGTAGAATGGAAGCCTACCATATGTACAGTATCATTTTGCTAACATTTTTGACAGCCATCATTCATTCATATAAAGTGCATTACTTTCTGTAACATATTTCTTAAGTTATACTGTAGATTAATTTAGCCAGTTGATCATGTTCAAAGTGAGTTGAACACAGTTATATATAAATCAAGGATAGGATGACAACCAAATAAACTGCCCATGTTAGTTGTTAGTTGGCCATTATCACAAATCCACTTAGACAAAAAATAGCTGTCTGTTCTGCAATGTGCTTTGTTCTATTTTTGACCCCCATTCTCTCCTTCAAACAGAGGACAGAAAAGCTGTGTGGGGGGCAGCGGGCGTATGGCGTCATGAGCGCTCCGGTTTAGGAAAAGTGACACTTTGCCTTGAAAGACTCTTCAGAGCAGTTAGATAAGGAATTTAGTGGCTTTATCACAAATGCCACTGTTTAATTTAAAAGGGTGAGGCACTTAGGATCTGGCACCGGCCTTTCGGTCTAGTGATAAATTTGCGAGAAAGTGGAAAAGATTGGAGCCCGGAGAGCAGATTAGCAGGACACAAATATAGAAGTGACATTGTAGTGGGTATTAGTCAGGTGCTCCTCTGAACAAGTGGCTCAGCTCTGATAGGCCTGAGAGTGGGGCCTGCCTGTAGCGCGGCTGCTGGATTGATTGTGGGACTAGATTGACTGGAGCAGTGAGGCATGGGCCGTTTGTGTTTCCCATAACTACACGCCACCACCATCACCACCACGAGTCCCCCTTTCTCCCCCTCCCTCTCCTGCTCTCTCTGTCTCTCTCCCTCCTTCTATAAGCCTCTGCCTCTCTCTTTCTATCTCTATCTCCCTCATCTCTCTCTTTACCCTGTTCTTTTTTTCTCTCTCTCCCTCCCTCTTTTTTCTCCCTCCTTTTTTGCAACAGTTGGTGTGTGTTCGTCTTGGCAGCATTCCATGGCCTGTTTGATGTGGTTTCCAGAAGTCCTGAACTGCAGTCCCTGGCCACTCTTTCTGTCATCGGTAGACCTGCTGTCTCTTTAGCCTCCATTGACTCCTTTTAACCTCCTCCTACCTTCCGCACATTTAAGCAGCTGCTCGCCTTCCCTCTCTCCACGTCTCTCCATGGAAATTATCTGATTCAGATTATTTGGTAGCAGACTGGATTCGACTGTGGGCTGCATACACGCATGTAATTGTCAAGATTCTTGGCTTAAGGTGTGTCTCTAGGACCTATAAACTGGCCTTAGGACCTTGTCTTAGAACTTTTGTTTTCTCAAAATAATGACCCCCTTTTCACTCAACTGTTTGGCCCTTTAGAAATAAAGCCTCATCTCTAAAATGATATTTGGGGAATTCCCCTCTTATATATGATTATTGGAGCATTAATCAGTAAATCAGTGGAAGAGAGAACAGGAGCAATGTACATGCATTTAACTGGGCTCACAGTTGAATCAAAGAGGGACTCGCAGAGGAGAATCAGTGACCCTACATGGGCGCCTTTCCTGCATATACCAGCAGCTTTAAAGGGAAACTGATAGGCTGTTGAAATATCTCCCACTTACAGAAAAGGGGGAGAGACCGGGGAGGGCAGACAGGACAGAACAGATATGGATTGGGTCACAAGGCTGACAAGGTCTACCTAAGGAAATGAATATTCCTTGCAAAGTACACTTAATGACTTGAGTTGAAGGGCACTACACAAGCCAATTGTACATAAGGATTATATAAATGTTTGTAAATGCTTTGTCATCAATTAAAAACATAGGCCAGTGACAGCTGTATTTATGAACACCCGGTATGAATTATGAAGGCCTGAAATATATGTTATGAATATATTTTATATTTCTTACCGTGTTAATGTAATGTGCTGTATTTTAGTTAGTTAGTTAGTTCTGTTCTTATGGAACATCATACAACGTCATGAGCAAAACCTATTTGTTTAGCCATAACAATATAATCCTAGTGATCTATAACTCCAGCATTAGTGAAATAACAAATATGCAATGAGATTCCATTGGTTTTGCATGTTCTATAAGAATCTGGACAGTATCTCCATGTCAATGGACCTATTATTATCAGGTGGACTTCCTCCTTGTATCAAATGGTGGACATGCAGTGGAGGCTGAGATAAACATGCCCAGGGGGCTGTGGTGAAACCAGTGTCTCATTTTCAGGGGCAAACAAACACATACAGGCAGCAGACATGGCTGTCACATCTCCCATAGCTCCCTCTGTCACCCTGAGGGCAGCGGGCAGAGGCCACAACCGTATTGTTGTAATGCCACACACACAAACACACACGCACGCACGCACGCACGCACGCACACGCACACGCACACGCACACACACACACTGTGTACATACATACAAAATCACATGTTTTACTCTGAAAAGCCATTTCACCTTTCTCAGATGAAAAACTGCAGCTGGAGGACCATGGCCTCTGCTCCATTTTTAACTTTCCCAGATTGATCAGTGATTGACTGCGCTGGCGCCGAGCAGCAGTATAACTTTACATCAGCCAGGAGGAGGTTTAGCGGTTTTCAATAGTATTTCAGGATATCCTTGCTGCTGCTACTGCACTTTTTGGCAGGCTAACAGCTGCCACCAGCATTAGTGTACAAGCAGACACTTCTGAATGTTCTCCAGCCCAGGCTTCATGTGTCACATGGACTCAGTCCAGCCTCTCCTCATGCCAATTCATATTCACATATTCAACAGGACTGGTTGAAAATGGTACATGAGACTAATAATCTACATCTAGGTTATCAGTGTTGAAAATATCATAAACATATTGCGATTCAAGACAATCAAATCATAGCTATTCTTTTGGAATTTTTAACCCCCACTTTCTCTTTCTCCCTCCCCTGTTGTTATACTTCCAGGTCATAGATAAGAAATGATTTAGATTTACTGTTTGGAACATTCTTCAGACCAAAGGGAATGAGCTAACCCTGCTTACTCCTGATTTGACACTGCTTAAATTCAGTCAGATGTAAAATTAATTATTGCAAATGTTTTCAACAGGACTCTCTTTTCATATTTCGTTGCTCGTAGTTAAAAATCAGAGGAAGATACAAATGATTGGGCTTGGCTCAGTAACTTCATTGTACTGGGGGAGAAAAGGCAAACTGGACGGGGTTCAGTGGTTGTAGGCCTTTTGAGGGTTGGTGTGTCAGGATTGATGTATTTAATTACACACTCACTCTCCTAATGTAAAAGAAGAAAAAAAGACAACGGATAAAAACACACACCAGGCCTATAAGCCTGTAGCTGCCCTTGCACTGAAAGTTGGCCACAGTCACAGTTTAGCTCCCCTTGAACTGGGCTAATACTTGTCTATTCCGATTAGGATTAGTATGTGTAGCAGGGACTCAGGGACCCAGGACTGGTAATCTAATAAATCAAGATAAAAAACTCTGAGATTGGTTTACTGAGGGCTCGGATTTACTATTGGCCATCTCAGAGAGACAGGGATTACCACAGCATTTGGTGCTGCAACACAGGCCCAGTCATGGGCAAAGGGAGAGGGAGAGACACAGAGGGGGGGAGGGAAAGAGGGAGGGAGAGAGGGAGGGGGAGAAGGCCTTGCGAGGGCTTTATATTGTCGAATAGACAAGAAGTTTAACTCAGAGTGACAAGGTCAGGTTAGCCCTTGTACAAAAGGCTTTGTTCCATAGGCAGATTAAAGGGCTCTTCGACAGTTTTTACACTTTTGGATCATGTTGAACATGTTGGGAGTTAATCCTGTCTGTGACGGAAGCCCAGTTGTCAGAGAGATGAGTGGAACCAGTGAGGTGCAGGGGAGAAAGGCCCACATACTGTAAAGGCACAAGTGCTAAAGAAAAGGTACCGACTGACACATACACATCCTCAAATAATGCTGGAATAACCTGTGTCTATACGGTAGTCCCCTTTGTCAATTGTACTGTAGCAACACAGAGGCTTTGAATCTGTTTATCAGTATCATAGCATCCCAGTCATTATTAGAGATCTCTCAGGTCTGCTCCTAGGCCTGTTATTTGGCTTACAGTGATACATTATCTATTTGTGATAGTGGAGGCAGTGCCAGCGAAGCTCTTTTTATGCCAAGTGCTTTTTCATGTGAAACACTGGGCTAGAATGGCATCCTTACCTGATATTTGAGCCATCTCTGTTTATATCTCGCTGATGTTCAGGTTTCACATGCAATTTTGTAGATCAAATGTGAAAAGATTTGTATCTGTTGCCTGACTTGTTAAGCGATATCAAACACAGGAAAGTCTCTTAACATCCGACCAATAAAGGTTGTGAAACCTCTGCAGCACATCCCAGCTTGTCCAAAAGGAACCTTTTTTCTCTTTCTGAAGGAACTGTTAGCAATATCATCGGGCAATTAGCAAGGAAACGAGAGAGAAATGGAGAAGCCAATTACTTCTCTGAGTTAGCTAAAGGCCATTTTAAACTGTGTGCCCATGACATAATAATGTTTATGGTAAATATTATAGTCAGAGACGGTGAGTGCTTGGCGTGAGAGAGAGAAAAAAAAAGGCATCAATCTCAGATCGAGAATAATTTATTAAGATCTGAGATGCGGCAATTACGTGGAAAGGACCAAAAAGAAAAAAAAAGAAGCTAACTCTCCAGGAACCGCATACATGATTGCAATCTTGATTAAATCCCCCTGGATCTAATGAGTTGATTTTCTGCTGTTAATATTGCATTGGCTGATGATGGATTCGTTAAGATAATGGAACGAAGCTAAAATATAAATGACTCCCTGTCAAGGAGCAGATTTTCGTCATTTTCCGTCTGACACCTCTGCCGTGGGGATTTGGTGGGGCCTTTTTGTGTTTAGAACCATCAGGATCTGGAATACTAATTTTTCATGTGTGGACGCTTCCAGTGCTTCCTGCTTCACCCTCTGTTCTCTGTAAATATCTCCCCTTCATCTCCAGGCTGAAACAAAGGGGAAAATAGAATCCAACTCCTCTTTCAGAAGCCTTATCTTCTGGATTTACAAAAATATCTCACATAAAATCCAAACCATACACAACATGTTTCATATGATTCTTTCTTGTTACCCAGCTTTCATATGATATACAGGAAATAAAGATCCATTCCCCTGGAAATAATATAATGAACAAAGCGGGCAAAAACATGTAAGCAATGAACTCTTAGTATTGACCTGTGTTTTTTAGATGAATTAATAATGTGGCCTCCCTTTGGTGCCGGGCAGACCAGCTGAGCCAGTCTCTCTCAGTTTTAAATGGTCTGTCACTTAGGTCAACGAGAGGAGTGAAATGTTCAATGCATAGCATATTGATCCCATATTACATACCAGTCACAACAGAACATGTCTAATTTTGCTCTCAACCTAATGCAAAAAGCATTAATAATCATCGATGGGGGATACTAGAGTGTGAATAAGCAGAGATTACACACCATCATTTGTAGTGGCTGGGGTGAGTATCATAAATCAAAAGGAAGTCAGTGTGGTTAGGTTTACATAGCCAGTAATACATGCATGGCAAGTTCCACATATCTAGGGGCAAGTTGAATAACTGGGTAGTGGTCTGATAACAAATGGATCAGTCATGCTCTACAATGCAAGTGTGTTTGATGTGTTAACTGACAAAGGTGGTATGGATTCAAAGTATAATCATAAAAAAAGATGTTCTCTATATGTGCACTGTTCAATTGTGGTGTTAGATTTAGCCTACCTACCAAATCACTAGCTTTTTTATGATCATCTTAATCACCATTGTTGTCAAGTTTCATGCTTGGCCTGACCCTTCCTTTGAGGCGATTATAATATTGTTCTCCTTTTTCCATGCAATATTACCAGGGAAACCATCTGATTGGGCCATCCCCCTGGGTCCTTTCTTCAACGTGTCACTTTTTTTGTCCCTTAACATGGTTTTCCTAAAAAGTATTTTTTAATCAATCAAGAAGCAGGCAGAAAATAGGCTTTGTCACGGCTGGGCCTGGGGTCATGTGATGCTTGCTTTGCTCAGTGACAGGTCCTCAAAAGGGATAAAAAGGAATATTTTGGGGGGAAAACTGGGGTTTCCATGGCGCCGGCACTTGTTGCACATTGCTTGCCTTTCTTGCGAAAGGCTGAGGTTTCAAAGGGACGGACAACTAAAATTAGGCGAGGAGGGGACAGTGCAGTCGTGGAGGTAGCTGCCCCTGAGCCCCAGCTCTGTCCTTTCCTAAGGGCAGGGGGGATAGGAGAGAGAAGTGACAGCACAAAAAAGGGGGCCTACTAGGTGCTGTCAAATATGCATGAGCAGTGTTATTAAGTAAATGTTGAATTTCTCATTGTGTCACGGCCATTCAAAAAGTCAGTTGGAAAGGACACACACCGTAGGACAAAGCTGGAGAAACTGAAGAAAAGCCCTTTCGCTGAGAAAGTTATTCTGGTAGTATGGCTTCTGGTTCATGTAATTAGTGATTAGCCTCTATTTGGGCTTGGGTCATGTAAACTGTTTAAGTTTCTAAGTTTATATGTGAGAAATGAAACCAGGAAACAAAGACAATAGTTTGGCAATCATTACAACAAAGAAGATTGTTATCTTAAGCGGTTCTGCTCAACAGAGTGACTGTGTGTGTTCCTGTTATTTAAAATGTCAGATTTGTAGACCCCCACATACTCAAGGTACAAGCTATTAGTTTGACTTGTTCACTGACTTAAAATTTTAGAAGAAAATCTGTTAAATCTTTTATGAGCTTTGGTTTGCATTAGGTGTGTTCATCACATTAACATAACATGCACTTTGGGTGTGCGTGCACCGGTATACTCCACGCTTGAATGCATCTGAGCTATTTCTGTACAAAGTAATCTTATAGCAAGAATGTTGTTGACAGTGATTACCTTTTGCTCCTCCTTGAGTTCCTCTCACAATTATGTATTCCTCTCTCTTTGGGAAATGGCTTCTTGAGGTCAAGGTTTTTTACGTGTCAGGACTCCTTTAAACAATTTGCAATAATTTCCATAGCATCACTACCACCCACAATAACAAACAAGGTTATACCTATTTCATTCCTCTTTCAACACAGCATTCATTGTTTCTAACGGTTTGTAATGGTGAAATATCAGCAATGTTCACTTTTAGATAACGATGGTAAGATAGTGAAAGGCACTTATAGTGAAAGGCTCTTAAAGTGTGTATACACACTGATCAACACACTACTGTACCCCTTACTGAGCAATTCAAGCATGAGAAAAAGGTTGCATCTCCATGTTATGTTATAATGTCAACTGTTCTTATGCTGAGTATCCTGGCAAAAGAGAGGCCTTCACTGCATGTGTTATAATTTCCAAACTGCTTTTTGTCTTTGAAAATCTCCACAATATGCTGTCAGTGTGTTGCAAAGGTTAAGAGAGAGCTGGGATGTGTTCCTTGATGGGATTTTATCATGCTAGGCATGCCCTGTTTCCTGATGAATATATTAAAATTATTACTGTGCAAACAGAGTTTCTAATTACTGACCTGCTTGCCATTGTACTGCGCGTTCTTTATGGTTTTTTCCCCCCTCTCCATGCCTTGTTTATTTATCTGCACCAGTGAATACAGAATAGTCTGTGCAATGTCATTTCCATCCACATGAAAATGATTTTGAAAATGCCAATCTTGCCTATTATACAGTGTAATTACTTGTCTGCTTTTTGATTTTATCATATCTTCAGCCAGTGGGGAGGTTCTTGGAGCGGGTGAACATCTTGGAGAGGCTTCTTTTCTGTTGGTTCAGAGAAAAATGTGTTGTTTTTTTGTTTGTAGAACTAAAAAAAAATGTTTATCATACACAATTACCATGCTATTGATAGTATCATTGACTGTAGTAGTTACCTGCTGGGTACGATACTGTGAAAGCAGTGAGTTGTCTTTGAGACATGTCAAGACACTAATGCTTATATTTCAAGCAACTTGATGAAAATAGATATGCATTGTTCAATGTGGGTGTGTAACTGAAGTATAATACTGTACATTTTGTTCCGTGGCAAAATAACTCATCTGATAATCATAAATCTCTCAGCTATGCATATTATTAGCTCCTCAATTATGTGTGTTCAACAGTAACATTTCTCAGATGGTACAGGATGAGAAATATGGGGTGATGGGAAAAACCTTGAAGCCTTCTTGTTTTCTGACGTGCTATTGCACCCTGGCTTTGGTGTGGCCCAGCAGGTTTCTCTACTTACAAAGCCAAAAATGTTATGTTTCGAGTTCTGTTTGATTGCCACTACCTCTCTGACATCTCACGCTATAGTTTTCTATCAAATGTCAACCAATGTATGTGCAGCACGAAGGCGTCACCTATTTACCGAAGCATTCTGTCCACACCACACCATGGAAAAGGGCAACCCTGTTGTTTACTTGTCTGTCTGAGATGTTGCACAGGGGTTTGATCAGGGGAGTTGATAGGAGCTGCAATTTAAAGAGGGGACACTGCAGCTCCGAACAAAAACAATTAAAGGAAAATGAAAGACGGCCCCCAAGGGTTAAAAATAGAAAATTAGCAACATGCATGCTGGAATCCACAACCCACCCCCCACCCCCTCTACTCCCCCCTTCTCCAAACTTACTGGGCCTGCATTGTTATGTATGATCAGATCTGCCAGTTCTTCCTCTAAGCTCCTTGTCACATTTTGACTTAATGAAGTGCAACTTAGAAGGGAATTGGGTTCATCATGCTAGTCGCACGATGCTCCCTTGTTGTAGCAAACAGGAGCGGCATGGGACCGAAGCGCTACAGCGCGAGTCGTTATCATTCCGGTCAGTCTGTTTAACACAAAATTAAACAAAGAACTAATTAGTGCCTCATGAATTAATAACTGCACTGTTGCCGAGTAGAAGTTAGGTTGCTGAAGGGAGATATAAAATAAGTAGGAAGATCAGGTTAGAATTATTATTACTTTTTCGGGGTTGCCTGTGCTCTCAAGGTTAGGAAACTTTTGTGAGGAGCTGCAGTGACTCAACTGGTTCTGCCAAAGTAGTTTCGAGCTTAGCATGGCTGTGTCATTCACAGTTCCGGGGGCTTGCATAGTTGAAAGTCATTCAAGACGCATATACTTATGTACACAACACATTCAGATTGTATACAATAGAGGATTCACCCTATTGATTATGTACATTTTGAGTTTTCTTATAACTATCTGATCTGCTTTGTTTTTGAAGAGAACCTTTAGCAACTTCACGTTACAGTATATCTTACATCTGCATACAGTATAGTCAGACCTTGTTGTATGACATCATCGGAGCCTATGTCTGATGACGTTTGTAATGGAAGAATCAAAAGAAGGTGATCACAGTTGATTGCAGTCATTTTACAATCTCTGAGAATGTGGTCCGCTGGCCTTCGCTAACGAAAGCTCAAAGGTCATACGCATCATCCAGTAAATATCCTCCTCAATCTGATTTGGGGATTACTGATTTTGAAGTAAATTATCATTGGCAAGGTGTGCTGAAATATTCTCAAAACTGGATAACTGGATGCCACACCTGCTCCCCACAATTGAATGGGAGATGGGGTTCTGTCAACTGTTACTCCTCCCCACCCCCACCCCCTCTCCTCAAATGTGATATAAGGGCTTTTCATCTGGGCACAATAGCTCTACATTGGAGGTCATTTACCTGTTTATTTCTATATTTTATAACAGCTAGCTGCACATTGAGTTCATATCAGAGATGTTCAGAGAATGGGCCCCATTGCCAAGTGTCTGTATTTAACATCTGCCTGTATACATACTATACATGTACATGTAGACACTGTAATAAATGATTCTTTGGCTTTAATGTTTCTCTCTCTCTCTCTCTCTTCTTCAGATGAAGTAAGTTCCTATCCAGATTGACTTGGTCCCCAGGAAGAGAAAAACGAGGTAGGACAAATATACCGCATGACTGATTACTGTCCCCACCATCTCCCCTGTTCATATCTACAACAATATCAAGCATCTTCATTAATCCCCATGGATCAATGTGTCTGGGGGTTGTAAAAATTGACAAATTACTTATTAGAATCCCAACGTTTTATTTTCCAACTGATTAACTCACAGTGATGTCGTACACTGTACAGATGCACTGATGTATCTGGTTTTCGAGGCTCTCTCTTTTATTTCATTTTTTTTTTTACACATTTTTATTGAAGGAGGCTCTTTCTCTTGCTCCCAGGAACGCCCAATCTTCACAGTATGAAACGGAAAGTGAAATACTGGTTGCACTGTATTATAGCGTAGACAGTGCTATGACATGTTATTAGCACAGACGAAATATTCCCAAATATGATCCTTGCCAGGTAGTGTTTTTGGTGTTTACCTCATAGACACTCCACTCAGAGATCCCTGACAGGCTGCTATCATGATAAAAACATATTAACTGTTGAGGTAAGACCTGGCAAGACTACTGGAAACCTCTGGATCATCTGCTATAAAGGCTACATACAGTAACACAGTCATAAGAATAATAAAAACAATATACTTATACTTATCTATTATGTCATTGTTAAAATAATGTTATGTTGGCCTTACTACAGAGGTACTCAAGGAAAGTATTAGCAATTTGCATGTTATAACCAACTGTATGCTTATAGTAAAAATTGGTAACAATTTACTTACGGTGGTGATTATATACCAGTAATAAGGCCTAAATATGCATAACATAAAGTAATGATAGTATATGCAGAATTGTAGATACAGATAACTTTGCCAAAGTAACTAATGTATAAACCTTTTGTTGATGATAAATATTGACTGCAGTTTGATTCTTGAGAACACGTTAATGACTTGTGACTTGAAGAAACAGGGTTGCTTTTTTTCTGAAATGAAACCTTCTGTGCTAATGATGTTAGCTGGTAGGGGCACATTGCTGATGTGGGAGTCTGTCATAAGGAAGCATGCAACAGCCCTTGCCCCTGGCTTCCTAGTCAAGAGGGATCTGTACATTCAGAAGTGACACCCTGGGCTGTCTCTTGTCAAAGTGGGGACCCTCACTGTCACCAGGGGGTGGCATGCCTGTGAATTGAGACGGGGCTGCACTACACTTCTTTGTCTCTGTGGCGTCACTCAAACACCAGAGAGAAGACACACTCCCAGCATCAATCAGAGCCTTAACTACATCCCCATATTAGCGCTCACAACATTGAAGCTACCATGCACATGTATGAATACAAAAAGAGGCACTGCAATTACATGGCTCAGTACTAGGACCACAGTACATACAAAACACCTACATACCCACTACTTAAACATTCATATATCTTGTTATGTAATGTTAATTGTATTTCTCTTCTAGTATTTTTAAATCTCAGTATTTACAGGAAATGCTCAGCAACACATCTTAAAGGACAAAGATTAACACCATACTGGTCCTTTATAGCGTACCTTTTGCAGTGAGCCATATTTCTCCCCTTTTCCCCACTGATTTGGAATGGTTGATCAGCCACCCCCCCCCCCCCCCCCCCTCAATAATCAGGGTGCATTGGGAGGCCCAGAGAGGCAAATGTGTGCCAAGCAGCTTCAGCATCCTGACCCAACTCTCCCCTCGCTTCAACCTGAATAGCTGGAGTATAGTTAGCTTAATTGGGTTTTGATATATTTAATTCAGCTAATCAGAAAGCCCAACTGGCTCCAACATGGGGCGTGCATGCCTTTCCCCCTTCCCACCAAGCTCCCAGAGACCGGGCTGGAAAAGACTCCCAGACTGGATGATTCCCCCCTCTTAAACAGTGGGAAGAAAATTAAACTGCCAAATTTGTTTTCATTGGTTCTGGGGCTTCCTTGGGGAGAGGCTTTTAATTGTACTCACTGTGAAACATTTTGTAGGGCTGCTTGCTGTACCAACAACTAAACTGCCGGCTCCCTTTCCACTCCTCTTTGGTGTTACTGAAAGATCAGGCTTTCAAAAGGACTGTGCGATTTTGTTAACTGAAGGGTTGTGTGCAGAAAATGAGACTCTTGTTTTTCATTGTTTGGACACAGCTCTTCATTACGTCATTGTTTGCTTCTTCATACAGTATGAGGTGTAAAGCATTGTATTATTGAGTAACCCATGGCAATGTGGAACATTGCAATAGTCTTAGGATTAGTTTTAGGACCCACAATACCACCTTCAGAAACTGGGGACTATCTTTCTGCTGGTCATTGAAGGTTATTTTTTTACTGTAGTAGAGTAATGTTTCTATAAAAACACCTGTGTCTTATTAGATTGAGTAGTCATGAAGTAAATAAACGCCATGGTCCTGCAGCAGCAGAAGATAATTTGTCTCTTTAGGGATTTTTTTTTTCTTCATGAAACTCAATATAATATCTCAAAGATAACAACAACAAAAAGAGAGCCACCGCCTCCTCATTTTCCTCTCTTTTTCTCTCTTACATTTTTTGGCCTTTGAATTTTTCCAGTGTGTCAAAACAAGCAAAGGCTACATGGAAACGGCAGCCCTGTGTAAATATTTATGATGTAACATCTCCATGTGAATAGACTTTCCTCAGAATCCATCCATCATTACGGGCACGTCGTGAAAGCCCACCTCCCGGTGGCGGCTCAGGGCCTTAGGAAGCTCAGACAGGAGCGGCGTGTCCCCCTCTCGTTCAAAGTATTTGTTTTTCTTTTGACTGGGGGCCGCCCAGCTGTGAGGGCATTTCATGTGTCGGCCCCCGCGCTTTCATTCAGCCCCAACTTCAAAGCCCATTTTGGTCCATTGTTTCTGTGACGTGGCTGCCGGCCCCGAAAAATGCCCAAACAGAAAAATGTGATGTAGGTCAAATTACAGCAGTTGTGCCTCTGAAAAAGTGGAATTCTTATGGTCCAAATGGAGAGCCCGGGTTACCGCGTGCACTAGCTTTTGTGTTTGTTTGTTTTCTTCACATGTACCAACTAGGCTTGAATGCTAGTTGTTGTTTGTGGAAACATTACTGTATAGGATTGAAATAAAAACAACAATATTTTATTCTAGGTCTTTATGAATTGCTTATATGCGAGGAAACAACAATAGCCTGAAAACACATCTTTTTCCTCTTCAATTCCTCTGTTTGTATAGTAACGTTGGGATCACCAACAGGCTTTAGTTGGAAAATGTAGTGCAAAAGTAGGTACTTATCGAATATATAACTCAATAGGGAGTTAGAGCTGCTTCTTCTCTGCTGGTTACCAAAGGTAAAGACAGATGTGAAATTTGACAAACTTTGTTGCAAAAGACCAATTAACTGTGGAAAACCTATTAAAGTGTTAGGTGTCTTATGTTGAGGTTACTTGCTCCTGCAAATGTGGATGGGACTTAATAGAGACCAGTATCTTGGTCCTGTTTCAACCTGTATGTTTTCCTTTGATTTGTGTGATTGTTAGAGACATATAACTTATCTTGATGTAAGAAACTTAGGGGGAAAAAGTGACGACAGCAATCTTTTTTTCCAAGCCTCAAGCTTTGAATATGTATTTTTTCTTTGTCTTGAGAGGGTGTAGGTAGACTTCTTAACAGATGATGCATCTAAGTTGAGTTTGTTGCTGTAGGTGAGGTTGTTATCCAGTTCCTAACAGGATTACAAGGTTTTAGGCTTTTTTTCTTGCACAACCTACTGTATTTGCAAGGCGTTATAAATATTAGCAAAATATTGCTACCCAGACTCTCATAATATTATCATTAGCCACAGAGGATTGCTGAAATGTGATTAATACATCATCACTCTGACAGACTGAGCCACGGTCTGAAAAGGTAATATGGATTATTACAATGGTTGTAGAGCTCAATACCGCCATGCAAGTTTATCCATTTATCTGCGATGATGAGACTCTTTTGTGTTGTGTAGCATTGTAACATCTATCTAAATAACAAAAGATATCTTCTCATGCACAGTTGTGCTGTTGTTAATATTCAAACCATGCTACAATACACAGATGAACATGAAGCATTGAGACAAAACTTATCTCAAAAAAGTGGAAGAAACTCCATAGCACATCATTAGCATTATGAATTGCAATCCAGGCTTCTAGCATTGGATTCATTTTCCAGAGCTAAGTGTATCTGATTACCTTTAAACAAAAATATTGCTCCTGTATTACTCAATTACAATTGGCTAAGTGCTGAATGATGCAATTCACCATTTAAGAGCAATTCTTTGCTTTTGTGTGTGTTTGTATCTGTGTGTGCATTGCCTTTGGCTTTGAAAGGTACACGCAGAATAAATGCAATTTTTCTCTCTTTTCGAGTGCCTCTTTTCTCTTGGCAGATCCATTCAAGCTTTCAATACCTTTTCTCCCCCTCTCTTCCCCTGTCTCTTTTTTACGCGAGCAGAAGGGTTTTACTTTACTCCTTTGTCATCCTAATTGATTGCATTAACCTTTTGAGTATTGAATTTCCTGTGCATCACGCCGAGCACAATGTGGAATATTATCATAATCCCTCCAAGTAATGGACACAGGGCAATCAACAATGCTTTAGGAAAAGTACATCTTTGAAAGATGGAGCATCATATTATTTTCAATCAAAATGGCTGCATAGGACTGGTGAGCTTTGAGAAACTTTGACTGTGTCTGGGTTTAGTTTTTTCTATTTTCAAAGCACCCACATTTTGCTACTTTTGTACCTGCACAGTCTTTGAAGATGGATATCTTAACTGTATGAGAGTCTCCTTGTAACCCTCTTATCTTGATGGAAATTATGTACCTGTACAAGCCTATACAGCAAGGCCAGACCTAATATCAGCCATGCATGATTGCCATAATACATTATATCTTACTGTAGGTTACTGTATGAAGGCTGCTTTGGGTGCTGATGATAGCTGGTGTTGGAATAATATTGCCTTAATATTAGATTATCATTAACCACATTGTCTTTCAGGGTCATAATATTATACAAAATGTGTTTGTCATGTTATGGAAATTGATTGTGAAATTTCTAAAATGGCCAAGGTTTTTAGAAATACAACCCTAATCATTTGCCTTTTGACAAATGGTTCCTGACTGGATGAAGGCGGTTACTGTATGGCAACTGATATAAAAGAAGACTTCAACAGAACGTCTGTCCCCAACTAAAAAAAGCTATACTTAGTTCTATTCTGTAGATCCTGTTCACCTCATGTCACCGACTACAAGTTTTCCTCTCAACAGAAGGTAGTTTTAAGTTGAAGGGTCAGGATAGACTAGCGTTAGAGGCAAGATTAGCCCTCAATTTACTTTGCACCCTGGGACACGTAATCTCTTTACCTGCTTTACGTTTGCCTCTTTTGGTATAGGGGGAGAAGTGTAAGTTGATTTGCCTTCTTTTAGTGAAGCTAAAATAGATAAAACAGCTGAGACAAGAAGTTTTTTGGTGCTTTTCGAATTCAGTTTTATTGATCTGAACTACCCAGTTTCAGAACATTGGCTGTTGGTGTCTCCAAGATTCAACATGTCAAATCTTAGCTTTCAGTCTTTAACTGTCATCTTAGTTTTCTATCGAGTTGGATCACTTAGCTAACATTACCAAACGTTTATTGTTGTGTCTGTGAGGGAAATTGTGCGAGCTAGCAAGATCATTTCATTTACATCATTTTCTACAGCAGTAATCAGAGCTCAAGTCGTTGTGTTCTAACATTTTAAAACGGGGCAGTTTTGTCTCGCCTCCTCTCGGCTGTTGTATCTGTATCCAGCGTTAGAGTATTTGCGAGAAATATGAAACAACACTTGTGTCCTCTTATCAGTGGTGAGAGTTAACCTTTAACCCTGCAACATCATTTCATAGATAGGTGATCAAGGGATAGTTGAATACATAATTATTTTATCATCCTGGTTACCCTCTGCAAGAAATAATATTGTACTTATTACAAAATATATGTACTTATTGAACCCTAGTCATATGACTAACATAAGACATGTTAGCTGCAGACCACTGTTTGAGAACCTACTGTCTTATTCCATACCTTCAGTCACCACAGTCTTATAAAGATGCATGCAATGGTGCACAACCAAATTTCAGATTTGTACCATTTTCTGTGACATGTTGCAATGTTGATGTCATTTTGTTGAAATTATGGACTAGTTTCCCAGACAGATTAAACCTAGTCCTGGACTAAATCGTCACTTTCAATGGAAAATCCCTATTGAAGATGCTTTTTAGTCTAGAATTAGGCCTAATCTGTATCCGGGAAACTGGCCCTCAGTCATTCTAATGTCTTTCTTATGAAGGCTTTATGCCAAGAAGCTTTAAGTGAGGTGTCATTGAAGTAACACTGATCAACCTTGAGCGTAAGCATGCCAAGCAACTATTAGTGGCAGTGACCCTTCATAAATAACATGACAGGCAACTGTGACAGTTAGGAGAGACACCTGGTCAGAGAGTCACAAGTTCTCTGGCACAATAATAGTTACACCATAAATAAGTAAGTAAATGGTGAGTAAATAAACAGTTTTCACCAAACTGATAACCCTTTATGATAGCTTGATTCATTAAAGGTCCAGTATGTAACATTCAAGCTTTCTAAAAGCTTCCTTATGGTTGTAATGCCTATGTTTAATCGGTATAATCCCAGTTTTGGTCTGGAAAAAGCGTTTTCTACAATGGGTTAGTGTTAGGGGTTAAGCATGTTACTGCCAGTGGTACTCACTGATTTTCTGTCTTTCTGTCTCTGGTGGCTGCCTTCGAATCGTGTGCGCATGCAGAAACACAAGAGCTCAGACACGGTCCATTTAGGGGGTTATATTGTTATTAGGAAAGATGTTGTTGTATGGTTCTTCCAACTGAATTTTTCCACGATGGCCAGAGGTGTCAAATTTCCGACAAACTCACGCCCTGCTCCTTTAAGGGTGGAATCCTGACTTGAGATGCGTGCGTAACATTTATGTAAATCTTGCATTCATATCAATGGAAAATTCATGCGATGATTCGACTTACTGTACATACAAGGATCTTGAGTTCCACGCGAAATGCATATAACGCCAATACTGACATTTTTTATAATGCATAATACTTATGATTGCTTATACATGTTCATAAATGCTGAATTACGTATTTAATTACTGTACTTACATTACTTAAACTAAATAATTTATGAATGGCTTATTACTGAAAATTGTTACAAAGTACCACCAAAATTATTGCAAATGTCAAACGAGTGATTTGCAAAACATAACTAGGGTAAAACATTTAAAAATCAGTACTGCAGTAGCAAATACCAGGCAGTACGTTTGGATATGGAGGGATAGAACTACAGCTTTGTTTGGCCCTCTATCGGTGGGAAAACTGTCCTTTCAACAAAAACCTAGTGGGACAAGGAGTTCTACACCTGACAGGAGTTCTAAACCTGACAGGAGTTCTGAACCTGACAGGAGTTCTAAACCTGACAGGAGTTCTACACCTGACAGGAGTTCTACACCTGACAGGAGTTCTGAACCTGACAGGAGCCTGTCGTATATTGTGGTCTCCTGCACTAGGCCACCTAGCTTACAGTATGAATTGAATTTTTAACAGTCTCTTTTGTATGTTACTGTAAATGCCAGTATAAAAACATTAAAGTAATTGTATTTTTCCATAGCAACAATAACTATTGTCTGGGTTGGTTCGATGAATTGAAGCAAAACACCCCTTCATTTATATCAACTCCATTATGTATTTTGTTCAGCTGGGAGAGGAAAATACATTGAAAGAGACCCGTGCAGACAGATGCAGTTTGTGATCAATAATTGTTTTAAATAGGGATGGAGAGTTTTGGGTTGATGTAGCCAGATATTTATGTTACATCCAATGGTGGATCCCTTATGTAAAAATACGAATATAGCAATTTCACCTTTTAGGCCTAGCTTTTGGCATGTTACCTGTCCTTGATTGATCAAAATGGAATCATGTGATTGAGTGGAGATGCGGGTCAAAGGATAGGTCAAGGTCAGTGAATGATTCAAAGCCTCACCCTGTCCATCTTTTGTATTCCATCAAGCATCCCTGATATTCCACTGGGAAGCAGTTTGCCCTCAGCATATGGAAACCAAGGTCCTTATAGTTGAATTATACCACCCATCGAGCATGGTTGCATAGTATTGACATGTCCCACGAAAAGTCATGAATGAAGATCTACCAGATGACTAAGATATGCTTTCATGTAAAACCAGTTTTGAGGTGTATGTATACAATTTGAGGATGACTCCTAGTGATGGTGAGGTCAAGCTCTGTTCACCTGCTCAAATGAAGTGTGCAGAATCCCAAAAGCGAGTATGCAGTCAGCTAAACAAGCCTGCATACATTCTTGCACCGTAGATGTTTAAGTGTGGATAAGGTCTATGTTGGTTATGTAAGAGGTTGGTCACCAGACAGGGCCAAATGAAAGATCTATTTTTAAATGTTTACGCATTGAGTAGGATCCTAATTCATTAGTGGAGTCTTGATAGGACAACAGGCACTTGATTATCACATGATTATCTATTATCCACTGAAATATGTTGATAGACAAAAGCTGCAGTGCTTTTCTCTATCTAACCACACTGTCAAACATGGTGCTGCTGTAGCAGGGAGGTTCTGAGTTCTCTAACAACTCCAGAACTGCTAGTAAAGGTCTCAGTTTCATCCATAGATTTGGTACAGGCAGAGCTGGTTGCTGGGATTTTTGACATTTATTTATGCCACTGTCACTGGGTGTCCTGTTACTTGGCACTGGGTGACCTAACCAGCTGTCACTTAAATGTGCACACCAAGTTGCACTTCTCTGTTAACTCACTTCTTGAAGATTGTGTGACGATAAACATGATGCAGGGGATGGTGAGTACATTGTGTGCATTATGCAAGCTGTTGTACAGTCCCTTTTTCAGAAAATATAGCACATTGCAAATAGACTTGGCTTAAAATTGCCCCACCTGACGGCTTCTCTACCTTGAGACTTTAAAGATTTAGGCCTTAAACACTTTGGATGTCGATCTCTTCCTCATTTTGTCCTTCTCTTTCTTCCTTACACTGTCTCTTCCCCTCCCTTTCTCTGTTTTTCTCTCTTATTCAAAGACAGATATAGAAACAATCCTTATTGATCTAATCTGGTTACTGCTTGCTATTTTCAACAGTTCCATCGAACCCCCCCCCCCCTCCCCCTCTCACTCCCTCTCTATCTCTCCACCTCCCTCCCTCACTCTACCCCCCATCTGCCCTGACCTACATGGCAGTCACATGGCCCTGGCTCCCCTGGCTCTGCATTTTATGGAAAATCTGTGGGAGAGATAAAGCCACAGGGTTTTAAGTGTTATCCCTGCCTGTCCTTTGAGGAGGGCTAAACACTGAATGAGGTGTTATTGTACCAATGCTGTTGGACACACACATGCAGTAAAGAGGATATCTCTCTCTATACCTCCCTCCCTCCCTGCCCCTCTCTCTCTCTCTCTCTCTCTCTCTCTCTCTCTCTCTCTCTCTCTCTCTCTCTCTCTCTCTCTCTCTACCTCTCTCTATTTCTCTCTCTCCCTCCCTCTCTTTCTCTCCTCAGTTTGATTGGATTTAGTGTAGTGCCACCGCTGTGACTTTGGAGGATTTTTCTTTACTTTGTCGCTGTCGTCTGCAGGATGGCCGGTGTTATTTACTTAACTTGTCCAGGGATGGACCCCAATCTGGAGCTTACCCCCAAAGCGAGTGAGAGAGCGAGCGAGAGAGCAGCTTGTGCTAGTTAAGATGTGCCAGGCCCCTACGCCTGCTTGCCTCCGCGCTCCCTTGCTCGCTCCCTTGCTGGTGCTGAGGGGTTAGTTTTGCACTGTGACCGAGTCCCCTTCACACTGTCGTCTGCCTGTAAATTTTCTGCTGCCCTTGCTATTCAGCCAATTACACCAAAAGAGCTTTAGCGATTTTTTTTCATCCTCCTGGTGGGGGATTTATTTATTTATTTCACAGACAAATGTAAAGCATCGCTGAAGGTTAAAAAAAATACTGAATTTCATAGCGCTTGTATTGTAAACTTTCTTTCTTTGGAAGAGCTAATCAATAGGTGTCAACCCTGCCTTGTGCAAAACAAATGCACACACAATAGACAAAACCTAATAGGGCTTCTTTGCCTTTTTCGTTTAAATTTTGACCCATTGTTACTGCCAATAACATTTAGTGAAAGATTTAAGAAACACTGTCATGAGAACAGTGAGAACAACGAAATGGCACTGTAGTTTGAGGATTAAACTCTTACAAGAAATTGCAGCACTGATAGAAGTACCATTATTGCAAGCAGTAATGGCGCTTTTCCACTGTCACTTTTGGCACCAGTGCTTGGCTCAAAGCCTCAGACTTTTGTTTTTTCCATCTCTGAGGAACAGCCTAAAAACCTGACCTGGGACCTTGTGGAGATTTTGGGGACTTTTTTGGGACTTGAGCGAGGTTTGGAGGTAGGCGTTCGATATGTACTACGCCCTCCCATTGTTTAAGCTAGGCTAGTCTATTGGTTTGGAGTCACATTCAGAAGCATTTAAATGCACTATTAAGTTTGCTCAGCTCCGGGTAAGCACCCGTTTCATTTAATAGTTTTCGTGTACATTTCCAAACTAAATAAATGCTGCACATTCAACCACACAACTCCTCAGTGTGCAGAATCCCTGTGTTCCTTGGTGGGTCCTCATTCTATAACATCTTTGAGCTTTTATTGAAGCTTTATTAGGTCGTTTTTGGTTTAATATGCTCTTTTGTGATGGGCAGAAGGAAGTTAAAGAGCTGCAATGGACCTGATAAGAGACACAGGCCCTAGAATGATACGATTCTAGCCTGTTCATTGAATGCATAGTGTTTGACCCTGGTTTGACTTGGGTTACAAGCACATGTTCACAGTTTTAGAAACTATAATTATTTCATACTGCGCCAATCCTAAGGGGACATCAGTTTCAAAACAGAAATAGACAAATTCAGGTTAGAACAAGTGTTTGAACTATTAGGATTAAATCAGGCTTTTTCCTCCCAGGCCAAAAAAGTTAATCCTGGTTAAGCTACTCCACAGTAAGGAACTGTGTGAGTAGCTTACTTGCATGGTATGCTTTTGGTTGCATAAAGTTGCCCCCCCCCCCCCTCCTACCGTCAAATCTGTCCCTCACTGTCTGCTTCAGTCATGTTACAAATGTAATAGTTGTTTAAGACAGACACTGACTTGCAGGTAGCATATATAATAAAGTATGTTATCTCTTAAAAAGCAGAGCTGCCATGTTAACAGTGGCCTTCTACTGACTTCTGAGGCTTCCTCTTCATTTAGAATACTAGGTTTCGTAGCATTACAGGACATTTCCTGTTCTTGTCATGCTTATGGTACATTCTTAGATACTGCTGTGTGTTGAGGCCGGGACTTGGTATTGAACCACATACAGCACAGTACATGACCTAGTGTCCCTGAAACCTCTGAATAACTATCAATAGAATGTCAAATGTAGTGGAGAGCCACAAAGCAGTTGAGGAATGTATTCATAGCATTCTGCCATCTTGCATTCTGGTGCTAAAATGGCCAGAGCAGATATCCTCTGAAATATTCGATTGGACAGCTTTGTTCCATTTGTCTCGTCTTGGACTCTAATTATCAATTTTAGGTTTAGCTTTAGAGGGTACAGTACAATACTGGCTAGCATTGGATTGATACTCAAGCCCATAAGACTAAAAACCATAAAAGAAAACCAAAAGTGATAATTGTGCGTAAAAGAAATGACACCACAAAAGCCCAGTGTGCCAAAACAGAGAGAGCAACAGAAGAAGGGCTCTCCACCCGTGCAAACTCAACCACGCCTAACAGTGGGAACGGAAAGCAAAACTGCTTAATGTGACAAAATAAAGACAAAAACACTCCAAGGGGTGGTTAGAATTAGAATCCTGAAAGATTTATGCCACCATTTTATTTATAATTTGTTTTCTTTTCCATATATTTGAATTGAGTTGAAACTGAATATTTGATGAGCACAGCCCAGAACTAAGGATGTTGTGTTGGCAGAGCAATAGAAAAAAGAAAAAAAGAACAACGAAGAGGAGGAACAAAGAAGTGTGTTTTGGAAAGTTTGTACTTTGAAAATAGTAGAATCGGTTACTGCTGTGTGTATGTGGGGTGTTAGCTATCCGCAGGTTGCACTGAGCCCTAGTGAGGCTAGCCTGCGCCTTCCCATATGCACTGTGCTCAGTGCTGGGCACTCTCAGTGCACAGAACACCATCTGTATTTTGCTGTTAACGCGCCTTCACATCCGAGGGAGGATTAGGAGAAAATCCCCAGGTTTTTTCAACCAGTTGACAAATATCAGATTTGTCTCTAAAAATTAGCTCCATCCATATCTCCCGCCATATGACATACAAAAAAGATTAGCTGTAATACCCAGCCAGCTTGAGGATGGAAAAAGCAGATTAAAGTTTCAGTTTGGTCATATTTACTCAGCCACTTGTACTATTAGGCTGCCTGCGCATGCCACACCAGACAGACCTCTTCAGAAGGAACCTCCCTTCTTTACCTCTCCCAAACGGGATGTTTGTCTTGAAACAATTAAAAGTCATATTTATCTAATTCATCATCGCCCAATTCAGTCTGAAGGTTCTCTTTCTCCCATATATGCCTTTTAAACAAACAGAGTGCAGTGGTAAAGAGCCTTAAGTGAATAACAGCAGCAGGTGTCTATTCAGATGGAGCTTTGTAGTGGTTGCAGGGTGCTGAGCTGTTGTTTTAGCCGCCCATTTGGGTGGAGCAGGGGGTGGCTGGGAAATGGACCTAGTGTGTGACCTGAGACCCCGATGCTGTCCCATTATCATGACCCTTATGGACAAGGTAGCAAGGCACCACGCTGATACAGTATTATCTACTATACACATTTGACAAAATTAAATGGCAAAAATAAGACCTTAAAAACAACATACATACAAATACATATAGCAGTGTCAAATGCTTAAGTCCTCATTGGTCACTTGTTTTCACTCCAAAATAATCTATTCGAGCTTCAAGGAGGTCAGCTGCATGGCTAGGGACAGGTCTCCTTGTATGACCATGTATGCACTGCTATTACCCATCAGCATGAGGACAATATTCCTTCTTCTTCTTCGTCTGTTCCCTCTGACCATTTCTTTATCAAACTCTTAATCGTTATCTGCAGGAGAGAGGGTTGTATGTACGCTAGGCCTAAGGCCTACCTGTATGGTGGGAGGCTGCTGGCTCCTTGCTTCCGCTCAAGACCACTGCCCCACCCAGAGGTTGCCTTATGAACACAAGAGCCCCATAAATGAAATTAAGGTGTCAATTAGTCAATTACAGCGTAATAACTCTGAGGGCAGACATTTAGAGGCAGAGAGCACCTCGGCTAAGTTCATTTCCTTCAGCCCAGGAGCCCCACGTTTGGCACACGTCACTCTACCCAGACTCGCTGAATAAGGGTCCCGGCGCTCTCTCCCTAATTTTATTTTCCCCTGGATATCTTTTTTGATCAACAATTTCCTTTCGTGGGTTTGTTTTTCAGATGCGAGGATGCACTTTTTCTCTCCCCAATTTGGCTGGGGAGAATTTTATAATTTAGTAATTAAAATCTTTGTTAGGCTTTAGAAATTGCGGCTAATTGAATTTAATGGGAAGATGAATTTCAATTTGATTTGATTAGAGGGACCCCTGGCATAGGTATTTATGGAAAAAACTCTACAAAAATATGCTGTGTGGGCTAAGATGGCATAATAGAATTACGGATAATCGGATTTCTCCGTCATGAATTTCACTCTAATTTCACTCTAATTTTCCATTAGATAGCTGGTTTACAAATATTTGCTCATCTGCGATGGGAAAGGCTATCTGTCTAAAATGATTATGGACAGAGCCTTCAGAAATATGTCCCTTTTTTTCCCTTCCCTTTTAAAAACCAGATTGCGAGAGATCAAAATTAGGGAGATTGCATTATGGATGTCTGCATCCGGGAGAGCAATGCAGAAGATATGATGATTAAGGCCAGGGGATGAAAGCAGTGTTAAGAAAATGGATTGACTGGAAAACACATTTTATCCACAGAATATCTGCACTCTGCATACTACAGTATTCCTGAAGTACCATATGTAATATCATTCAGCCTTGTATTCAAGAGTACAGTATGTTGACTAACATACCTCAAACAAGCTTGGGAAAGAGTGGATTTTAATTGCTCTAATCATTTATCTAGGCAGAGGTTTATCATGTAAAATGTAAATCAACATACAATCATGATCATGAAAGCCAGACTAAATCCAGATGAATTAGTGTCACATGCCATCAAGATGTTGATCATTAAGATGATGGTGGACTAGTACAAAGCCATCATCATTTTGCTAGGTATGCCTAGGTTTAATATTCAACACCTCCTCTGCGCCAAAATAAATATATAACGGTATATAAACAGACGTGAGAGGGAATAATGTCCAACATCACAGATATCCAACATCACAGACTCCCTGGAACAACACAAGGGCAAATTCTTTTGTCAAAACCACTTTTGAAGCCTCTGCACCAGAATTTAGCTTTGGCACTTTCAATTTCCTGCCAATTTTACAAACTCATGACAGCGAGTATCCCGAATAAACAATCTCCATTGTCCGTTGAAAAACACAAACTCGCCAAATTTGTCATATTCATTCAAGAAAGTTAGCTAAGGATGGATGCTATCCCCTCTAGAACCCACCCCCCTCCACACTTTCCATCTCTCCAGCCAACCCTCAGCACAGTCGCCCCCCCCACACATACTCCCCCCCACACATTAGCTCACTCACTCTTTGCCCCAAACTGCCAGAGACAGCAAGAGGGGTTCAAAAACACAATCTAACTCTCGGCAAAGGTCAGATTTCCCACTCTGCATGTCCCTGGGCTTTGGGCACAAAAGCCAGTGAATTCACATCTTTCAACTGGGCCCTGGCTTTTGTCCTGGTGGAATGGAGGACTCTGAGTGGGCCCTGCACCAGACCAGCCCCTCCTGGAGTGCGCGGTCAGGGGCGGCCAAACGTCTGGGCCAGCGGCCCTTTGACTGATTTACCCCTGCCATGTCACACACAAACACACACACACACACACACACACACACACACACCCCTCTCCCTACCACCCCAGCTCACCCTCAACACTCTCCAGCATGCAACACACAATACTCAGAGACAACATCAAACAAACGGACCTTCAATTCTTATTGAAAAATAATGGTATCTGCCCCTGCAAAAATGGCAGCTAGAGGGCCAGAGAGGGCTTGAGTGTGGTCAGGCTCCTCCTCCCTCCTGTGGATGTTTTTGCATTGATGATCTGCAGCACTTCATAGTGCAAGGCACAACTTTTTTTTATCAATGTCTATTTGAGGATGGTTTGTTACTATACAATCAATAAGACAACTTCATGTATGTTGAATATCAGAATTATAACCCCTCATATTTGATGTCAGGATGATTTGGAATTGCCTTATGCAAAAGGAAATGTACAGTTCTTCACAATTCAGTTCTGTAGCTGAGGTCCAAGTTCGGTGTGGACCTGCCTCAAAATTGCATAAATCGTTGGTGATTTATTTAACCGTAACAACTATGAGTGAGGAATTTGCACCTTATGCCTGCCTTCGTAGCCAACAATGTGAAAAGGTATTTTTTGTAACTCTTTCTTTAAACCACCTGTGCATGAAGCAAAATAGTGCCCTCTATCTCACCAGAAGTGCATCATAAGACTTGCTATAAACATTCATAATAGTTCATTACTTTTTTTAATGGCCTTTAAAAGGCTGTGAATGTTTTCATAATGTAATAGTCACACTATGGTGTAGGAGATATTTTCAAACTTGCTGCAAGCATTCATAACAGTGTATGGCTCTTTACTATTACTTTTACTATTGCATTGGAATACATTAGCGCCTACTGTATAACACATACATAATCTCATAACTGTTCAACTACAGTACAGCATTATGGGGGAAAAAACACGTTACAGTAACATGCTATGTTTGTTACATTACACCTTCACAGTAGTAGAAGCTGAGTCTCTATCTCATGTGCAAATGTGCCATGACTGTACACCATATAAGTTTATGTACTTAGTCAATGTCTTCTGATGCAGGATCAGGGTGGGTGCCTTTGATACAAGGCCTTTTAAGGCCATTTAGCTCTTTCAGTGCTGTATAAAGGAGGAGACATTTTTCCATTATTAACTAGGGTGACTCATCATAATTACAGAATCAACCATAACCTGTTTTATGTACATACCTTGGACTTTGCTGCCGGCAATCAGGAACTGAAGCCTTGACTCATATCAAAGTATTATGGTTTATAACTATAGACAAGTACATTTCCCCTTTTTCAAGAACAATGCATGCTAGTTGCTTACCCTTTTTTGTTAAAAAAATAATAATTTCACTATTCAAAAGTCATAAGTGTTAGAAAGCCTTCTATGGGATGTGTTTTCTCTCATTTCTTTTCTTTTCAGTGAGTTATTTTCTTTTCTGTGAGTTTACTTTGCAATTATTTGCAAAGTAAACATGAAAGTATTTGTGTGAGCTAAAGGTACCAGTGTGAATATTTGATATGGAACCATGTTAATATAGGGATTATGTACAAAAGGGCCAGAGGTGTTTTGCATGCCACTGCGGAAGAAACTGCCAGGCAAATAAGGGGTTTGTCTTATAAAGTATTCATTGTCACCTGGTAACGGCTGTCGTTTATCATTTCACCTGAAATTACAATGAAAACCGATACCTTATCAGAGGGAGGGAAGGAGAGAGGGAGAGAGTGACAAAAAGAGAGAGAGAATGGAAGAAAGAATAAGGACAGGGTTAAAATAACAGAAAAAAGGCAAGATGTTGTTGGGGTAGTCGGGTGCAAAAGCAATATTTCATGTAAATATCTCAACCAAAAGTTCTGGATCATGTTACTTAAATGATGTGAACCTGGTCAATTCTCTTGATTTCTTCCTGTAAAGGAACTAAAGAAGGAGATGTTATGTTTATAGTCTCCCAACTGCAATGTAATGCTTATCACATATATATAGTTAAGAGACACGCATGTTACAGTAGATAGTGTTTTATTTTGTCACTACAATCTACCACAATTAATAATTTCAATAACACCCGATAATAAATGTATGACAAGAAAGAGAACACTCACAGAAAATCAACATCTTAAAAAACATACAATTCCTAATATCTACCCAATATCACAAAAACGTATGAAATGTTTAAATGAAATAAAATCTGTTTTAATGCTGCTCCCTCCCTCATTTGAATAGAGCCAGGGAAGGCTCCACCCCAAGAGAGTTAAAAGGCTAGTAGACCACAAAGATGGAAAAGGCCAGCCCACTGAGGGGAGGAAAAAAACTGCTCCGGTTCCTGCTCTGCTGTAATTTCCTATCAGCCTATTCAGACAACATCACCAACAGCTTGGTGTGTTTGTGCGTGTGTGTATGGGAGCGAACCAGAGGGAGAGCGCGAGCACACGAGAGAGAGAGAGAGAGAGAGAGAGAGAGAGAGAGAGAGAGAGCGAGAGAGGGAGAGCGAGCAAGCAAGGGGGTGGCTCTGTATTCTTTCACCTACCCCCCATCAAACCACGGGAAGGAGGGGCTAGACCCCAGCTGCCAATCAAATTCACTCGTGGCAGCCGGCATTATCTCAGCAACAAACTATTGACAGATTACATGTCAAGGAGTTTAGTGCATGATTGAAGGAAGCCTTTTTATCTAGTTACTTTTCTGCTCTGTTATACCTCCACCAACCAAAATTCTAATGATTTTCTAACAGAGTTGAGTAATATTATGAAAGTTACATGTCTGAGAGGATTTAACTTTGACTTCCCTGAATATGGTGAGTACTGGTCTTCTTCTTCTTTCCTACCTTTGTGAGTCCTATGTTTTATAAGTTTACAGTTAAAGGTGTGTCTTTATCACTGGCTAAATATACAGAGAGGGGAAGTTGTTCATGATTAAACTATGTACGCTGTGTAGATACACCCGAGTGTGCTGCACCCTTATTTATAGCTTTTTGACAGTGCCCAAGGGTTATTGCAATATCAAATATGATCTCTCAGTTCTCTAGCACACACTACTCACAACGCTGTTTATGTAGCATGTTCATGTGAACAAAGTTTACAGAGCCAGTTTCATTTTCCCCCGTAAGAGTCAAAGTTTATTTTTGTTCTCTTGAGGTGAGACCAGTAAACTCATAGCAAGGCATTTTCACTTCATTTGTTTTTTATACAGCTTGGTTCCTTCATTTAGTCACATGACTTTGTATACATGTATACTGTACTGTAGAAATACAGGTATTAGGTTTACCCACATACTGTAGGTATGTGAAATGGTATTAGGGTGCCTTGAATGGCCTAAGGGTTTGTTGCCAAGGGGACAAAGCAAACAAACTGTTGTGTTCGTTGTGTTGTCACACATGTAAAGGGAGAATAGAACAGAAGTGATAGAGCATTATTTTAGGTACTTCCATTCATTTTGTATTGACTAAAACAGGAAAGGCACACTCACAAAGATTTATTTAGGATATGCACAATATTTATAGAAATATTTTAGCTCTGTTCAATATGCAAATTAAGATGTGAAAGCACCTTTAGTTCTGTTTCGGAGCTTGTTAGACCAGAACTTGAACTGTAACATTTTGTGTGTAAATCTCCACATGCTTTTCGGAGGACTAACTTGTTTAAAAGGTCAAATGGATTACGCTTTTTACTTAGACTTCTCTATTCTAATCTGGGTTGCTTTTAAAGTAAATTAACAGATTAAATGAAGCCTTTCCATATTTATGAAGAATGTGTTGCCCTTCCCACATATGTATTATGCTGTGGATATGTGCACTGTACGTATGTGTGTTTGTTCAATACGCACTCACTGTATGTATTTGATTGTGTCGTCCTTTTTATCGGAGTGTTAGTTAATGTGTGTTTTTCCCAGGCGTCATTTCATTAGTTGTGCCATCGATACGTATGACTTGTGTCACTGTTTTTGTGAGTCATTATGGGCTCACATTGACTGTGACCCAACTTATTTCTGTACCATATCTTACGTGTTTTTTTTAAGTAGATAGCAATAAACATAGTGAATTACTGTTGAGGAACTACGTTTGTACAGTAAGTTCCTGAAATTAATTTATTTGAAGGAACGCTGCCTGTTTGTATGGCTGAAATTTGCAAAAAGCTACTCTGAAGATTTGATTGATAGAATAGTTTGATACCTTTTTTGTTTTGTTTAAATTATTAGAAACTTCATTCAGGTAATTTGTTACTTTCCGATATTTAATGTACTTTTACACAACATGTTTTGCTGTGACTTACCATATAGACACTGCTCTTTGCCTGTATCTGATTTGATACTTTCAAACGAAAATTATTTGTTTTCCTTCTAACACACTCGTCCTTATCTTCTGCTTGTCCCTAATCAATTTAATTCAAGTATGGTTAAATTAAATTAAATTAATATGTTTGAGGTAGAGGCAGAGGATGCCATTACTTGATATTTATTATAAAGTTTGCCACTCAGAGAATTTACTTGTAGATCATGTTGGCCACAAACTCGCTCAAACATTATGCAAGAGAGACCA
>NC_139662.1:5133017-5153017 GCF_951799395.1 Argentina silus
GCCTTATTACTGTAGCCCCTTAATGTTCTCCGTAACCGTGGAAACCAGATGAATAAATGTCCACCAAAGAAAATGAGATGATTAAACAGGTCACCCTTGCAAAACAAATTCGCTTGGTCGAGCGCAATTTGTGTACCAAGCGGCTGTCTTAACAGTTTGCTAACAAGGGGATTGTTTGCCAGGCTAACTGAAAGAGAAAGAGAGGGAGGGAAAAAAATAAAGATATCTAGAATGTAGGGATTTGAAAAGAGGCACGATTTGTAAGAAATGTTTTTTGAGAATGTTGTATAAGAATCATTGTAAAAAAAAAAAAAAGAGACCTCTATTCCTTACATTTTCAAAACAATTTCTACCCTTCTTTTACTTATCATCATTCACACTACTTTTTTTTTCTTCTGCCATATAATTGACCAAATTCATGTGTATGTGCAATAGCTCTATCCCTCTGAGTCTCACAACACAACATCCACTGCTTTTGTACCTCTGAACACAAGAACCTCCTCTTCAGTTTGAGGAAATGTTCCTTTTCAGTATGTATTCATAACAAATCTCACCACAAACATGCAGAAGTGGCGTTCAAGTTTAAAGCACCCACGCATTAGTTACATATCGCAGGCTTCCCATGAGCAAGTGCAGTGCCAAATAGAATTTCCCTCATTTATGTGGCAACCAATCATTACTGCTAATTGTCCTTGAGGCCATCTGTACTGTATGGGATGGTTCGTCCTTTATCGGCGTTATAGCAGAGATGGTTATGGGTTTACTTTGACATGGAGCGTCTACCGCTCTAATACCCCAGTAACACGCAAGGGTTACTTGCATAACCCACCAACATAATAGCCATTAATAAGAAAATGACATAAGCATGTGGGATTTAGATGAATCATTAAACATTGTCCATGAGTATATTGTTTAGTTGTGTAAGACCGCTCGATAGTCAAATGCCACTGTGTCTTTTTCCCATGGACAAGAGTGCGCTGGCTTTTCATATGCCTCATTTTAGACAAAGTCCTGTTTCCTACAGTTCAAACTGTTAGTATTTTCATCTTTGTAAATAAGAGACTTGGCTGGGCAGATTTAGCTACGTAACGATAGGGCAAACATGCAGACTTGGATGAAAACCATGGCTGTGTTGCCATTGTGACCACAAATCATAAATGTCGGGGACACAGTGGTGATGTTGTTTATGGAAGGACGCCACACTACGCCACTCAAGGGTGTTGGCTGTTTACGTTGAAGCACCACCACTTACTTCCCTTTAACTCTAAACAACTCCCCCCCACCCCCCACAACCACCATCACCACCCCTTGCATCCCATCTTTTTCTCCCATTTCCCCCACATGTTCAGGACAACAAAGATAACCCCTACTTTAAGGGGGTGGTGTTCATGAATCCTTTGATCTTCTGGCTAGGACGGAGATGGTGAACTTGGGGGTCTTTTGGTAAGGGTGGGTGGGGGTTGGGGAGGACAGTATTTCATCCCAATGCGGGGAGTCTACGGCTGAAACCGAAAAGCACTTGTGCATTATTGATGTTTTAATTTGTGCAAATGCCCAAGTCTTTGTTAAGTGATTATAGTGCTAGAGAGATAACAGGGAGGTACTTCTCTATGAAACAAGAGCTCGCTCATTGCCCACACTGGGAAGCCATTGGAGTAAATCTAACCAGTTCCTTGCAGTACCCACACTACAAGTGCTCCACACTTTGGCACTGCACTGGGGGGGGTGCGGGGGGGGGGGGGGGGGGGGGGGGCAGAGAGAGAGTTGGAAATATCTATGTCCAAGATTAAATAGGCAGTTGATCTTTTGTTCTTATTTCAGCTACACCTCTCCCATTTATGATGCTGGTTTATAGGTCTTTTACATCCCTTATCAAAAATGATTTGATGTAAATACAATAGAAGTGACCTGAAAAGCCCCATAAGCAAATATTCTGCGTGGCGCACCAGAAACTGACCTTGGAAAAAGAATGCAAAGTTATAATGCCCCATGTCTGCAAAACAAACCAATAAAATAATGCCCATGGAAAGAGAGGGAGTTTAGGTAAATATAAGAGAGAGGGACTGGTTTTTTTATGCTGTGATTAACTGGGACCAAAGGTTCATAAACTTTTCCATGACGTGTTTTCGTACCATTGTAACCCAATCATTTATGTAATTGCCAGACAACAAGATACCTCAGTGAATATACAATCATGCTATAGAGATAAGGTTTGTCCTTAAAAAACAGAGAAAGAGCAAAAATATCTCATTAATCAGAGGTGTTTAACAGCCTCCTTGTACAGTATACAAACTGCTGTATAGGCTGAAGGTCGAACTATAGGTGGTGGTGAGGTCACAGCTAGCTCCTCCTGTGTTTGCTGTCTCTGTCATCACCGTCTCCAAAGCGAGCCTCCGAGGCCCTCCTCACCTCACCTGCCTCGTACAATAGGCCCATGCTCCAACCTGCAGCTGTTCACACAACCTGTCTGGCTGTAGCAGACAGCAACACACAGACACACAGTCATACCTGTGAAACATACTACCTTCATCATCTACCTGGATTCACATCAATACACCTGCTGTCAATGACAGCCTGATACGCGTTGTAGGTTTGTATTACTTTTAATTTTAAAAAACATCATCAGCTAGAGTTTGAGGCCCAACTTTGCCTTCTTCTGTCCCTAGCGGAAGTACAGAACACACACACACACACACGCACGCACGCACGCACGCACGCACGCACGCACGCACGCACGCACGCACGCACACACACACACACACACACACACACACACACACACACACACACACAAACACCCACACACACACACACACACACACAGTGGAATAGAGACACAAGCTTGCAGGCTTCCCCAAGCATTTACTGCTTTATTAAGCTGTCTCATGAACCCACTAGCAGAACATGAGAATACAGGAAAAAAAGAAAAGCCCACATTACTTTGATGATTTGGTGTCATTTGTAGGCTACAAAATGCTGGCTTTATTGTGTGCAGAGGGAGAGGGGGAGAAAAAGAAAGAAGTTGGCTCAAAAATTCAACATTTCAATTAGTGTCTGTAATCTGAACCTACCTGCTTTGATAGAGCCTTTTCTGAATAAGAATACAACAGCACTTGTAAAACATTAATTAAGCCGGGTTTTTTTATTTTTTTAAAGGAAACGGGTAAAGAGTGCTTTATGCAGCCCTTTCAGAGAATAAAGGGACAGTTACCTCACACAGTGGCTGTTTTAACCCAAACCAATTGGAGAAAGCCTTGAATAGACGACAGATAGAAACCCATTCAGAGTAAGGCTCTAAAGTGGATGATATAATAGGTGATTGCAGGCTTTTGCTGAAGAACAGAAATCTATCCTTGCTGGAGTGAAACTCAAGCCAGGCTGAGGTAAACGAGCCTCTATTTTTACGACGTTCTGCATGACCAATGACAGTTGGGCCGTCTTTTGGATCACATTGCTCTGACATTATCTCTTACCTTGCCCAACCTTAGATAATTCATAGTTGGTATTAATTGTTAATTATTAGTTGAGGTCAATGACGGCTCTTACAGGAAAATAAAAAGATGCAGCATATGATTTCATTCTTGGTAGCCATCTTCTGAGATAACATTTTATTTTCACTGGGACCGTATATACTGAAAAATGTATGGACTCACTGCAATATAAGTCGCTTTGGATAAAAGCGTCAGCTAAATGGTATATATATATATATATATATATATATATATATAGTATGATTATAGAGGGTCATTTGTGAGCTGAATGCGTGATTGGTTGTACTGTACTGTAGGTATCCATGTTTTCGTGGGCCTGTGGCATGTTTGTGTGTGTTGTCATAGGGAAACTTGAGCTTTTCACTAATCTTTGGTAAGCAAGGCTTAGTGGTCTTGCTAGCTGACATGTATACCCCCAAACAACACATGTTAGCCCTGTAGAGAATTCATATCTCGTTTGAGTGCTTTTAGTCTAGTTTTTCATTATATTTTGATATACAAATGAACTACCATATAATACATCATGATTCATTCCTCAATACATCATTTACTTGGCACACAATCAGAGTAGGTACAAAGAATTGAAAGTCCTGCAAACACTGGTATCAGTTATGGTTGAGGTTGTCTAAGGTAAGACATTCCCACATTTTTCTGTAACTAGAGAGTAAAGTGCAGTAGTTGATTTTATGATGTGCATATCTCTGAACAAAGGGGGGGGGGGGCATCTATACATGTTTTGGTGAGTTGTTGTTCGTATGCATTTCCCTCTGGCAAGTGTAAATTCTCTTGCTGTCGGTGATGAGCACACATACAGATGATGCATTAAAACTGCCATAACTCGCACACCCAGCAAAGCTAAAAATCAATTGGAATGGATAGTTAAGCTGGCCCCTAAAAATCAATGAGCAATTCATGTCCTTGATCAGTGTGTCATTCCTCTCAATGTTAGTGGCTGAAAGCTATCAGGGCAGAACACAGCACACAGACACACAGACACACAGACACACAGACACACACACACACACACACACACACACACACACACAAACACACACACACTTTTTTTTTCTGGTAATGAAGAATAAACAGACATACACAGGACAATGTGTAATTACTAGTGATTTCTGTTTGATTAGTTTAAGTATACGTTGTAGGAATGTTGTCATGACAGTAGTTGGTCTCAGTTCAGTGCTCTACATTGCACTGTACATGTTCTTGATATTTGGCCATTGCTTTACATAGTGATTGGTCTTGATGGCTATATACAGTGTACATGCAGTTTGAACCCACATACACAGTGTGTGTTTCATGACGTAAGGAATGTTATCTGTGCTGGGCGGGTTAATATCAGGATTGGTTAATCAAACTATCAAAAATAGCAAAGGGTCAAATTTCAAGGCTCACATGTTTTTTTTAGCCGTGCAAGATGTCGCAATCAATTTATATGGCATACAAAGACCTGAAAGTAGAGAAAGCTATAGCCAGTACATGGAGAACACACACACACACCACACACACACACACACACACACACACACACACACACACACACACACACACACACACACACACACTGAGTTCTCTTCCCGGTAGGGAGGGTCAGGGGATAAGGTTGACCAGATTAAGAGGACGAAAATTCAGGGTTTCAAAATTGTAATTTTGTCCTTATTAATGCCATTAGTGTAACAGTCAGCATGGATCAAATCAACGGATGACCAAAGTAACTCCTCTGTCTCGGCGCTATGACAGGATTGTGTCGGGAACAATTTGAGCATTTTGTGTTGACGAGTGAAGTTTCAAGTGCTGCAGTATCCTGTAAGCCTCCCCTAAATGATTCCTATAGTCTCTCTCTCTCTCTCTCTCCCTCTCTCTCTCTCCCTCTCTCTCTCTCTGTCTTTTCCTCCATAGAGGTTTTCTATTTAAATGTTGTGTCGTCTATTTGAACAGACTCCTAAGAACATTAAATCCTAGATGTCATCACTTGTCAAGTTCTTCATTTTTGCCAGCCATCAGTAGTAGTTGACACTTCCATTTGGAACTACTGTATTTTCTAATACAGTTTCTAACAATGGCTGTATGACTGTCCTTTTGCTCTCCGGGCATTTGGTAAAAGCTTTCGGCCAGTCTCACCCATATAGTACTTTGACCAGTGAACAGAGAACATTTATATTTCCCTTATTAGATCTTGGAATTGTATACCAGTGCCAATACGAGTGAGAAAAGGACAGCATGTGACATTGTTTCTGAAAATATTAGCCTATTATCAGTCTTACACATATCCCTCCCCCTCTCACTCTTGGTATAGTTTCTCGATATTTGTAATGACGTACTCAGAGTCCAGCTGCTCAGTCTAACAGGTGGGCCTGTTGCATGGTAACATTTTTTGTGGCAACATTTGAAGGGGACATTCAGTCCCTAGCTAAATACCTCAGATTTGGGGAGAGAGAGGCCTTCAAACCAGTTGTCGCCTGTCACAAAGAGCGGAAAGTTAGAGCAGTTGCTTGTCTCTCTGAGGTGAGAAATGTTACAGCAGCTGCCCTACCCTTGCTGTGTGTGGGTTTTTTTTAGGAGAGGATATTTTTTCCCCATTTCCAATAAAGCAGAAATCAATGTTTGAGGCAACTGGGGGGCTGTGGGGAGCAAATTCCATCGCTGCACACTGTCACTCACGATTCTCCCTGCCTGTGTCCTCTCTTGAAGGGTTACACGTCTCATGTCTCATTTACCAACAATCATCTTAAGGACATGAGGATATTCTCTCAACTTTTATCCTGCTTCTCTGTGGATTATTGGTTCCACAGTTTATTTTTTTATCAGGCTAGTTTTATTTCTTGCCATGACATAAGGCCTTTTGTCTTTCATCTTTGCTATGTAGCACTAGCAGTACACCTCTGTGTACTGTATACCGTATGCTGCTTTTCTTCTGCGCCTCTGCTCTCTCTCTCTCTCTCTCTCTCTTTCTCTCTCTCTTTCTCTCTCTCTCTCTCTCTCTCTCTCTCTCTCTCTCTCTCTCTCTCTCTCAATCCATCTGCATCATGTCGATCTGTCAGACTGCCAGTGTCTGTTCCAATTAGATTCCACTTAATACACGTAACCTCGATTAACACGCAATCAAGCCCAGATAAATCACGTCCTTTAAGTCCCCCCCCGTCCCCCCCCCGCGCCTCTCCTGTGTTGCTTTGCATCATTCTATTTTTCTCAACAAGCTTTATTCACCAATATGTTTTTGTTATATTGTACAAGATCACACATTGAGGTTATAAGTTCATAAAGCTTAGCAAACATCTTGAGAGGTGAGGTTTTGTTTTTGGAAGCAGGTGCAAGGTATGCTCTTCCTCCAGGCTTGTTTCTCTTGTTGTTCTGTCCAGGCCTGTTTTCACACTTCTGTTTGCAATAATGTAAACTTCCTCTTGTGGTTCGACCTTTTATTTGTGAACGCCTTTTCTTACTGCTCTGAAGGTGGAGGTTTCTTGATTCCATCTTTAGTCAAGACATACAAAACACACACTGGACATTTCTACATGATGATGTAGTGGGTGTTGTCTCAGCGACCTCTTTAGCCTGGGGATGCTTGGTTTCTGAGATTGCAGGTAAGGATACAGGAGGAGACACTGAAAGATCATAGACCATTGAAAGACCATAGTGTTCATGAAAGCTATTGGGCCACATAGCCTTTATCAAATAAATGAGCAGGGCAACACACATGTTACTGTGTCTCTAAATCAGAATATACATTAGTATCTCTACTGACAACTTTGAAATACCTAACTGCTTCTGTATTAGCAATAACATAAAAAAACAGCTTCCTACAGAGGATTCAGGGCAGATTATAATTCTTTTACATAAAGTTAATAATTCACACAGTTTATGCAAATAGATGGAGGGGACTGTTGAATTAACAAAGACAGAAACCTAAAAATACAAACCAAAAGGAAAACAACCTGGGGCTGTGAAAAAGCACACACAGCACTCTGGGGTCTTCTCTTATTAATCGTGGTTAAAAGTGCTAACATTGACATGTTGAACAGATTAGCCTCTTTAATAACCAGGAGGGTCGACGTGGCGGCCGATCTGTGAGGATATCCTGTCTGAGACCATTGGCCTCTGTGTTTTATACCCCCGATCCCTGCCTCTGTGGGCTAGCCCTTTACTAACACATAAACAAAAGGCCGAGCTTTTGGCTTAGTCTGTAGAGACTTAGACTATAGATTATAGGTTGAATTTACTTTCACTATACTAAGTACACTTTTTTTTGTTGCATTTTGGCTTTGCTATAATGTCTTCAACACCTGCACAGGGGATTCAATGTACCAAACAATAAATGATGATGGTCTTCCTGTTTCTCTAATGATATAGTTAAAAATATATTCAGAGTGATGTATTATTATTGTGTCTGGACTGACTCTTGGCGCATGCGGTATTTCAAGTAGAAGCTGTAGTAGTCTGTTGTTAAAGACACGTAGCTTTGTCTCCTTCAGCTTCGTTGTACACGCCCGGGCTGCTGTTGTACAGCATTAATCGTTTTAAATATCTCAATGCTAGTTGAAGTTGACATGGCCTGCCAGTGTGCAGTGTGTAAATAGGGCTTGGATTTAAAATAAATTAAGCTATGAGAAAGGCTCAGGTTGATCCATTTCTTATCTCCAGTGCTGAGTTGTCAGGCCCCAAGCCTTTTATGGGACTTTAGCTTACGTGGACAAGTAAAGAGACATGCACTAGCAATTCGCTGTTCCTGGTACGTGAAAATATCTTGTTGCACTTGCTCTTAATAAAGGCTGTATCTTGTTATGCAGGGTGTCTGGATTGTCAGCTTTGTTCAGAAAACACAAAATATCATTTAATGTATTATATTTTTCTAAATGTATAAAAACAAAAAAGAAGTTCTTCAGAAATAGATTAAGTGTTACAATTTGTTCAATTAGTATTGGGTGTGACTAAATAAGTATTGAATGCTCTCCCTACAACCCCCTGTCTCTCAATGCTCTATGCTTTTATACAGTGCCTTCGGAAAGTATTCAGACCCCTTCACTTTTTCCACATTTTGTTGTGTTATAGACTCTATTTAAAATGGATAAAAAGAATTACCCATCAATCCATGCACAATACCCCAGAATGACAAAGCGAAAACAAGTTTTTTGAAAAGTCAGTACATTTATTAAATTTGAAATACAGAAATACCTCATGTGCATAAGTATTCAGACCCTTTCCTATGACACTCTTAAAATGAGCTAAAATGCAAAAATGTCATCAACAAATCACTCAATAAGTGAATTGAGTCCGTCTTAATGCAAGGATAATAGTTAATGTACTTTTGGAATTAATATCTTTGTTTTTCTAGGGTCTCTGATTTGCATAGGAATCAATTACACACTATGTAGATTAGGACGTCACTACCAACTCAGCAAATTTAATAATTTTCTCTTGATCCTGACAAACTCCCCAGTCCCTGCCAGTGACAAACATACCCATAACTTGATGCAGCTACCACTATTCTTCACACGAGAGATGATGATGAAACTGCATTGCATGTGCTGGATTTGCACCAAACTTAATGCTTTGTAGTAAAACCAAATAAACACATTTCCAGCCACTTTCTTTGCTGTATCACTTGAATTCATTGTTGCAAACACAATTAAGGGATTCTTTTTGGCCACTTGGTTATAGACCAATTTTGTAGAGTGACTGAGATGATGTTGTCCCATTGACCGTGCTTTTTCCTCTCCACCATTCAACTTTGTCGATTTTTTGTAAGTCTCCCCAGGCCTCAGGGTCGCATTCCTGAGCAGTTTTGTTCCTCTCCATTTGCTCAGTTTGTAATGACAACCTGATCCACACAGTGTGTAATTGATTCGTATGCAAATCAGAGATAAATACAAAGATATTAATTCCAAAATTACATGAACTATTATCCTTGCATTAAGATGGACTCAATTCAACTTATTGAGTGATGATGACATTTTTGCATTTTAGCTAATTTTAAGAATGTCATAGCAAAGGATATGAATACTTATGTACATGAGATATTTCTGTTTTTCAATTTTAATAAATTTACTGAAATTTCAAAAAATTTGTTTTCGCTTTGTCATTCTGGGGTATTGTGTGTGGATTGATGGCAAATTCTTTTAATTTAATCCATTTTAAATTGAGTCTATAACACAATAAAATGTGGAAAAAGTGAAGGGGTCTGAATACTTTCCGAAGGCACTGTAACTCCCAACTACATCCACACCAGTGTTGCACTGTCCCTTTAAAGGGGACGACAGTTTTGACAAAAAGTTGGGCTCATTTTTTTTCTTTCCCAGAGAAAAATAGCAAATAACGCTGATGAGTTTTAACAGCTTCAGCCAGGCGATGGGCAAATATAATAAGTGTTTTCGTAGACGTCACCCGTGATTATCTCATCTTCGCATTTTGGGTGAATGTGGTGGATTTAGAGGCTCGTTCCCCATTGTGCTGACATCACCCTTTAACAAACGAAATTAAATCATGGCTAAAATCATTTGAAACTCTCCCAGAGTCTGTCTCAAATGGCCAAACAATGAGTGTCTGGGAAATTTAAAGGGAACGCTGTGTGTGTGTGTGTCTGTGTGTGTCTGTGTGCTGGACTCTGTGTGTGTTTAGGGGTGGGGGGATGGGGTAAAGTGTATACTGTGGAAATGGGGGCAAATTTACTCTCACACTGAATAATTGGATGAGGGGAGCCAATATTTAACAATTTCTGGGCTGTCGCAAGAGCATTTAGAGGACATTGTTCTGATGCAGTGCTTTGTGTGTGTGTTGTTTGTGTGTGTATGTGCGCGCGTGTGTGTATATATATATATATCTTTCATACTCAGTTTTCTTTAAAGACATATTTGACTTTAAACAAAGACACTGTTGCTATTTTGCTTTACTGTCCTTTTGCAATTTGTGAAAAAATATATGTGTATTTTTTTAATGTCATAGGAAATGTATAATATTTGAACTGTATCCAACATCAATGAATTAGTCATGGAAAGTTGCATGTAAGGAATATCCTCTATCTTCTATATTTGAACCCATAAAACTGTCTTGATATAGTTGAACTTTTATAGATTCAAATTCAAAGTGAAGGGCAAATCCTCCAGTTGCTTGACCCAAGTCTAAAAGTTTGACCCAGACTAAGTGGTAAATGTTTGTCGCTGCTGAGACATTTTTAGCACAGATGAAACAACAATAAACACCATATTCTGTCGCTGCTACGCTAGTTGGCGTTAGCCTACGTTAGTAGGCCTGGTGGACTGTCTGTTCTCTTCACTCACATGCGTCAACTGGCCACCCATGACCCTATAAAGTGAAAAAGGGAGGTGAGGGAAGAGAAAGGAGCCAGTGAAGGAGTGCTGGTGGAGTGTGGAGTGTGGAGTGTGGAGGTGCGCGTGGGGCGGCTGTGAAAAAGGCCTCAGCCCGGCTAGCGTGGCCTGATGTGACAGGATTAGCCAAGCCTTGGTGAGCATGGCTGGTTGTGTGTGTGTGTGTGTGTGTGTGTGTGTGTGTGTGTGTGTGTGTCCGTGCAGCCCAGGCAGGCAGCGTGCACGCACAGCAGAGGATCTAGAACTGCTGCTCACCACCAGTCAAGCTAAGACAGAGAGAGCAACAGTGTGTCTGCCCCTCGCTGCCAAGCCCTACCACTCATCCTCACCCGCCATCCACCAATGGGAGAGCCCGGGCAGGCGAGGCAAGGCAGCGTGGGAGATATGGGGGCCGGGACTCAAGTGAATGTGAGTTGTAAAATGATCCTATTAAATTGAATTAAAGAGGCAGTCTTCATTTACCCCAAGAATGATGGATTTGGATAATTAAGAGTGTTAATGGGGAATGGTTAAAAAGGGCAAGGGAAGTGGTTAGTGCAGACATGGAAAACGGGGCCGGGTCAGACCTGTATTGTACTCAACTCGGGGCGGGCCAATGGGGATGGGGCGTTTTATGAGGAGCCAGCCCGTGGTCACTTGGGGGATTGTTTTACAACGATTAAGCGTTGGAGAGTGTCGCCTACCATTAGGGGGGTGAAACACTACAAATCTGTCCCCTCTTTTCAAGGTGTTCTTTTTTCACCCTCCACTTTGAAAGGGGATGCTCAGAGTGCGTGGCACTACTGTTGTAAGGTGATCTTTTCCAATGGGAAGACAATGGGAGACAACAGATCAAAGCCAATTGGAGGTCTGAGGTTTTTTTGCGCAGGGCCCTATGCATGTGTAAAGGGAAACAAGCACAAGAGGAGAGTGTTAGCACTTTGCATGAGTGTGTGTGTTGGCTAGTGTACTCTGTGTCGTAGCGTAGCGCACCAGTGAGTGCATTACACCAGTTTAATTCATCTCGGGACCTAGTTATGGCAGCAGGGCGGCGAGGGTGGGGGCTAGGGGTGGGTTCTATGGTCAGCCTACAACCCCATCCGTATCTGCATGTTCTTAATTCTAGATGATGTGCAGGCCTTGGGCAGTGTGTGATGGAGAGGATGCCCGGTGAGTTGAAGCGATCGTACGGCCCTCCCCTCTGAAAATCATGTTGCCTTCCCCCGATCGCTGACGATCCCTGGCTTCCCCAACAAGAGGAGCGAGGCTGGTGACACACAGCCACAAAGCGTCCAGATTTACAGGACACAACGTGTCACAGGGTAATCCGCGGCTTGTCTCCGTCCGGGGAAATAATAGCTAATCCAGGTTTAGAACTACTCTATAGTTAGCTAGCATTCGTTTACATGCTCGCTTCAATTGAAGTTGGTAATTCTGATCATCCTTCATACAGTATACAGTATATTGCATATACAATGTTGTCAGTGGATTCAGGTTTTATGAAAAAAATTTTTTTTGGTGGGGGGGGGGGGGGACGGGGACAAAAATAATCTTGTCTGTATTGTTCTAGTCACACTCCATACTCTCCATTACCCTTTATGCATTGCACCTATTATTTTATCTGAACACCTATTAGATGGAGAACATCTTAAGTAAGGGATCAAATCGTTTTATGCTACTTTTCTCCTTTAAAAAAATTAACACCGTTGTTGTGAATGTGAGAGACAGACAGAGAGAGAGAGAGAGAGAGAGAGAGAGAGAGAATGCAAAAAAAAAAACAATCTCATCAAGCAGGAGGCCGTTTGCTTAGCAAGAGCTGACAGTCTTTGTGTATGTAAATGAAGAATTTAGACTAATGGAGTTGAACCATTTCTAATTTTGTGATGGCAAGAGGATTTTGATTGAAAGTAATTAAGCAAGCTAGCTGTAAAATTAATTAAAGCAAAAGGAGGGGGGGGACTTTTATTGGATTGGATAGCGATATAGCTGCTGTCAGGCAGGGGGACAAATGGGGGTGACCTGGATTCTCTGCCCTCCCTCCTCCCACTCGGGACTTTTATGTCACTTTAATCTCCTTAGAGCGGCTGGTGTGCATTTGTTCGAAATAATCAAGGAAATATGGTCAGAAATTGTCAGCTTTCAGATCTAATTTACCTGACAGCCTCGCAAGTCTGTGTGTGTGTGTGTGTGTGTGTGTGTGTGTGTGCGTGTGTGTGTGTGTGTGTGCACGCGCCTGCGTGTGTGGCAGATCTTTTTTTTTTTTTACCCTTCTCCTCAGCTTTCTGGAAAATGCTTTTGACAGTCTTGAAACGTCTTGGCTCGTCGTCAGGGGGGAGAAAAGGAGACAAGGAACTTGGTCGGGTAAAGATGGACATTTCAATGAGGCGCATGCAGCCCGGCTTAACACCTCTGACATTTACACACACACACACACACACACACACACACACACACACACACACACACACACACACACACACACACCCATCATTGTTAAAGTGCCACTCTTTTCCACTTTTTCCCTGGGACACACTACCAAGGTAGTAGTGTAGGTAGCAGATCCTAGGCATAACAAAAGCCTGCTATGTAGCTGTTGTTCACCGAAGACATTTTTATAGCTCTACTTAACTGCTGCACAACTAATAAAGTAAAATAAGTATCAATCGTGTACTAATAGACATGAAGATTGTTGGGCATTTTTCTTATTTAGAACCTAAACTCCATAGATACTATATCCTTTTTAAAAACAATAATGCTGTGTCTCTTACAGTACATTCTTTCCCTCACATTGTCATTTGCAGCCAGATAAGCCTTTGATTGAACTCCTATGTGAAATAAAAAGAGCTAATAGGTAGCAATTAGTTGTTACCTATTAGAACCTCTTGTAAAATAACCGTACTAATGTCCTGTGGCATCTATATGCCGTGCCCTGTATGAAGGAGATATTAAAGCTCCACAGGGGAACCTAGGCCTCCACAGTGGGTGACAACAACACTTCCTCTTATGGGTGTCTAGATTCTAACTGGCGTCTGTGACACAGGGTCTCAGTATGGTCCTCAGCGCCCCCCTGAAGAGACACTTAATTAAGGCCCCCAGCCGGTGCTGGTAGGCCTCACACACACCCACTGTGGAGGCTGCCCCTCCCGCCACCGCCACTCTCCAGGCACAGGGGCCTCTGGGATGCCAAAATGCTGGGACGTGCCGGGCCGGAGCCCCTAACAGGATTAGACGCCCTCTGAAAATAGGGCCTGAGCCTCTCTCTCTCACACAGGCTCATCTGCCCAGAGGATTTCCCCTAAAGCCAGGCCCCACCCCACACCCACCCCCACCCAGCCTCCTTTTATCAATTCATGTCATAAAAGGTAGAACAAAGAGCTTTCTGTAATTAGAAGTAGAGATCTACAGAGGACTGACATTCCTTGGGCCCCCAAAACACAAATCCCACTTCCCCCTTCGCCACCACTCAACCATAACATGGGCTTGTAGATGTATAAGGGTGATAATGTAAATGTAGTCCGCTAGCTAAGCAGAAGCCTATTTGTGCTAGTTCCATCTGAGTGCTACATTGAAAAAAGTGATACATTATTGAGCTTAATTGAATCCCACTATACACCCACTGTCACCTCCAGTTTCACTCCTACAGGTTGACACATAAGTCTAACACATTATGTGTCAACCTATACTGTTAACAAACCCGCTGAAATCACCTAAGTTGAGAATATTAGGTATATTGTTTGCATATGTGTGTGCATGACGTTAAAGTGTGAGAGAATAACTCACGTGTGCATGTGTCTTTTAAAATGTGTGTACACATGTGTAAGAGAGAGAGAGAGAGAGAGAGACAGAGAGAGAGAGAGAGAGAAGGAGAGAGAGAGAGAGAGAGAGAGAGACAGAGAGAGAGAGAGAGAGAGAGCAGCAGCAGCCGCTTTCACAGCCAGTGGAGCTTTCGATAGAAATTAGTTTTACACAATATGCAAATTTCCGCGATTGAAAAAAAAAAGGGGGGGGGGGTCTTTAAGTGACAGGTTGATATGTGATTAAACGACAATTACAATGCTGGAAATAAGCGACGGCAGCGGGTCAAGTGCTGAGCCGCCGAGCTAAAAGGTAGCAGACTATTGACGAGAAAACATTCATAGGAGGCGGCTAGGAACAGGACCCAAAACTAATTAGAGAGGCGAGAAAAAGGTGAGCACAGTTTGTAAAAAGTAGCGGATATGTGAAAGAGAGGGATGTCTACCGTACTACGGGGACCAGGAATGCTGAGGACTAGGCCAAGACCAGGAGGAGACCCCCAGTAGGTTACAGCAGGTCCACCCAGAGAATTGCAATACATTATTTTCAAGTGACATTTGATTCGGTGAGGTCTTTGATTGTGTAGCTTTAGCTGTAAGCCTTTATATATGTTCTGTGTGTCAATAGCTCAGTCAGACCTGTGGTGACATCACCTTGTACAAGTCATGCCCTGGCTTTAACCCAGTCATCCCAGGCCAACACACAGTCCTGACCTCTGGTCTGCTCTGGTCCCAGTCAGACTAAGGAGGTTTAGAGACTTGAGGGATTGGCTGCCTCTCTAACACACACAAACACACACACACACACACACACACACACACACACACACACACACACACACACACACACACACACACACACACACACACACACTCACACACACACACACACACACACACACACAAGCAGAGACATAAAAGGGCTTGCGCTGGTTCTGGCAACAGATGGTCTTGTCCCCATAATCCCCTTTGATGCTGCGGTGGGCAGTTGCTCCTGAACATCTCTGGAGCCAAAGCCCCTGCAAACTTGAGCTACTTTTCCTTTAACTGACCCCAATTGTCAAGGAGATGGCAGCTGTCAGAGTTGGTTAAGTGCGTCTTTACCGGGAGACTGAAGGGCACAGGTTCCCCTCTCCCTCCCTCCCTCTCTCCCTCTCTCTCTTTCTCTCTCTCTTTCTCTCTCTCTTTCTCTCTCTCTTTCTCTCTCTCTCTCTCTCTGACTCGCTCTCTCTCTTGACTTCCTGTTTGTTGTTCATCATGATGGGTACATTCCACAGTTCCAGTATGACTGCAGAAGCAAGTTGACATGAGCATTACGACATACTGTGGAGGCCCCTTCGTTGCCCCCTTTGTCCTACTGTAGCTCCTTTGGAAGGTAGGAAGACTCTTAAGAGGCATGTTCCCAGGGTGCAATAGTGACCACAGATGGCTCACGCTCAGCTAAGAGGCTTAGATTTCATCAGGGCTCACCTTTATTGTCGTCAGTTATAAGAAATAAGACGTTTTTTTGCGTAATTTGTAACTATAACATCAATGTCAAAATAAAGGTGATTTCTGCAATTTCATCATAAATGGTGGCAACATGTGTCTGGAGGATTGGTCTTTGAAAATTAGATTAGAGGACTGGTTTAACAGAAAGTTGTGTAAAAGCCAATAAAAAAAAAAAACACAAATATTTGTGGACCCTTTTTGCCCTTTTCAGTTATTTATTTCCTTTTTGCATGTCCCCATCTAAATGGGCACTTGAGTTTAGAGAGCTGCCCATTTGCTGCTGATGCTGATGAAATGAGTGAGGTTGCTCAGAAGAAAGTGGTTCTCTCCGATAAAATCCCATGATAGCAATGAGCTCACTAATGGAATTTTTAAAATAATTTAACGAGTACTCTTAACCTCTCTCTCAACAACTTCACTTAAAAGTAGATTGGTGCTTTCTGTATTATGTACTCCATTCTAAACACTGATATTATACTGGACCATTTAGACAGTTGGATAGTAGGGACGTTCCATTGCTTGATACTGTAAGTGACCTTTTCTCTCTTTAAGAAATGATCCAATTCTTTCCAAAGCAGTGGGAAAAGACACAGAAAATACAGTCTCTTTGATTGCAATGCCTAAGCACAGACTTGTTCTAAAGAACCTGTGATTAAATTAAAAATCACTCACTCAAATATTTGAGTGTGCTAGCTCCATAATCACCTTGAGTTCTTATTAATTCTTCTCTGTAAATAGAATCAGGGCTGAACTTTGTCTTAACCTGCGTCTTTTGCAATTCCCCTCCCCACCTCGCAAGGAGCCTGATTCTCAAGATTGTTATTAGAGGACAGCTGTTGAAAGTCTACTTTGGACCAGGGCGATTGATTGCGATGGTGTTTTTTTATTCTCATTTGTATATTGCCAGATTAAAAAAAACAATGGGGATAGCAGCCTAGCCAAATTAGCGCTCAGCGGCTGTGTGATTTTGGGAATACACCTTTCGATTATGTATTGTCGTCTGAACACGGGAGGATAATCAACATTGAGATTTGCTCACGTTTCAGTAGGTCTGCTAGAACGCGTATACATACGTAGCTAATGGGATTCTGGGATTTTATTTTCCTCTGGCGTTATGGGGGTGGCAGCTGAACTTGAACGGATGCGCATGGTGCTGAGTCGTGTGCAGGACTATTTCAAGACTGAAATGCGATTGTTTTAATACCTTAATCCACCTGTCCTTGGCATTCAGGATGTTGCAGAACTCACCTAATTATTTCAGTGCCCTCTATCCTTACTGGTTGGGCCATGCTTGAGCAATCCATTCCTCCTGAAATGTTCATATCATGTTTTATTATTTCAATTATCTTAATTAGGTATCTTCTCTCTAAAAGGCTAACAGGCACAAAATGATTGTCCTCTTTCCGGAAAGAGGAATTATCTTATGTGCAGTTTTCTTCGACTTCCTAATAAACTTAGTTCCCCATACTAACATTTCTCTAAATCTAACGTAAAACCAATTTAAAGCCTAATGGAAATTTTAAAATGCATGCTCACAAAGAAGCTCTGATTTACTCCCAATTCACTTTATAGAGCTAGTGATTAAACCACCCGAATTCCCTGAATCGTCCCAGGTTTCAGCCCTGATAGTAAGCAAACACAAATATTTTCTTTTAATTAAGATGGTCTCATCTCCCTGTATCCACCCCAAGCCTGCCTCCTGCCTCCTGCCTCTACTCCCACCCCCACCCGACACACATATCACACAGGTACACACACAGGTGCACACACACACACACACACACACACACACACACACACACACACACACACAGACACACACACACACACACACACATGCACACACACAACACACACACACACACACACACACGACACACACACACACACACAGACACACACACACACACACACACACACACACACACACACACAACCACAATTCTGAAAAGTGATTTTAATTGTTGCCCAGAAATGGATTCTTCTTGACTGGATGCTAATCTGTCAGGGCCTGGTTGTCAATTGTGAGCCGGGGACACCAGCAGTGACGGCTGCCCAGTTCAGCGATAGCCCCCTAAGGGACAGTTAACCCTCAAATCTCCCCTCTCTACTCCTCCGCACCCTCCCACCCCTGTCTGGTCCAGCTGCCTGAAACCCAGTGGTGGCACTGAGAGGTGGGGGTGGGGTGTGTGTGTGTGTGTGTGTGTGTGTGTGTGTGTGTGTGTGTGTGTGTGTGTGTGTGTGTGTGTGTGTGTTGGGGGGATCAGAGGGCAGGAGCTTGATAGTAATGCTGTTGATTGATGGTTTCAGAGATACTTCGTTTCAGAAACAGGGGCCTCATTAACTGCAGTCTTCATCAGCCAGCAAGCGGGCACATTATGGGTCCACAGGAAGTTAGAGTACAGCAGGAGAGTGCATTAGGGAGGCCTGGAGAGACACACTTTCCCCCCTTAGTTCCTTCCACTTTTCTACATCTTAATGTACCAGTAGGTACCTTTCAGAGGAATTCGAATAGGGGTCAATAATTATGCATTTTAAATTATTCAAGCAGGTCCTTCGTAATTGTGCTTTTTAGAGGCTCGGACATGGACAGCCTGGTTTACGGCCCTGTATGTCTGGGCCAAGGCCGGCCGGTTCGCTACATGTTTTTGTGTGTGTGTGTGTGTGTGTGTGTGTGTGTGTGTGTGTGTGTGTGTGTTTCAACAAATACTGCTAATTAGCTGAAACATAGATTGATAGGCAAATGGGGGTTAAAAATGGGTTAAAAACATGGGCTAAATACATGGTCCTAACCAGACAGTTGTCTGCTTTGATGACCTCATTTTGGAGATATAAGTCTCCAAGACCAACCCCTTTGTGGTCTGACCCTTAATTAGCATTAGAATGCTTTCCATTTCAACTGAAATGTCAGTAAAATATGTAAATATGTTTCAGAAACATTGATGTATGATTGGGTGAAAATATAACATCTCTGACGTTGAAATGATAAAAAAAAATCGGGAAAGTTGATCCTACAGTCTATGGTTTATCCAGCGTATTGGTGGGACAAGTACAAAACATCCCAAAGTAAAGCAAACACGCTGTATGAGTGGCTTATTAAAGCAGGATGCGTTGGTCCTGATCAGTGCTGCGAGGGATCTAGTTAGTTAAACACTGGCTATGCTGTGGGAATGTTTAGTTTGGGCCACAAGCATGTTGTTTTTGTCACATTGATGAAGGGAGAGGACAAACTGCAAGGATAGCAAAAAAATCCCCCCAACTTTCTTTTCAAAGCCGCCATGCAACATTTTGCCTCTCGATATCACCCAGTTATGTTACCCTTCTTTTCAGCTTCAAATTATTAACACGTCATTAAAATGGCTGTAAAGAAGTTCCACTGTAGTCACGCAATCATATTTATATTTATAGGCTTAGACGATGCATCGACAAACATGTCACACACCTGCAATTTTACAGTACATGGCACTGCAGTTTTGTGTCAAGGAAAGAGCCGGTACAGTACTGTTATGCGGGAGACAGAGAGGAACACTGTAATTACTGTCTCACGATTCATCTAGTCACTGCATAAAATAGTGTTTATCCAGTCTCCCATGTTTCTGTCTCGGGTGAGGGAGGGGAGGGTCATGTTTTGCACAACAGAGACAGCCAGGGCAATCAGGAGAAGAATCGTGACTCCAAAACATTCAGTGTGTCTCTCTCTCTCTCTCTCTCTCTCTCTCTCTCTCTCTCTCTCTTTCTCTCTCTCTCTCTCTCTCTCTCTCTCTCTCTCTCTCTCTCTCCCGGTTCAGTACGGGTGCCTTGGAAAATGAGCTCTCTCTCCCCCCTCTGACACACCCACACACAAATAAACATAAAAAGCTAATTTGTTAGCGCCCTCATTTCAGAGGCCCAAGCAGCGGAATATTATGGAGGAAAAG
>NC_139662.1:5156739-5161739 GCF_951799395.1 Argentina silus
CTCTCTCTTTCCCCCTCTCTCTCTCTCTCTCTCTCTCTCTCTCTCTCTCTCTCTCTCTCTTTCTCTCCCTCTCTCCCCCTCTCTCTTTCTCTCTCACACACACTCTCGCTGGGAGGAAAGACTGAGTGATACCTTGAGGTACACAGGTCTGCCGCTGGTGGCAGTTAGTCAGGCGGTGAGGCACGCATGTGTAGAGATGGGGTGGGTGGTGTCAATGTGTATGTGTATGTGTGTGAGGGAGGGAGGGAGAGAGGGAGGGAGGGAGGGAGGGAGGGAGAGAGGGAGGGACAGACAGACAGACAGACAGACAGACAGACAGACAGAGAGACAGACAAAGAAAGAGACAGAGACAGTAAGCGTTTCTCAAGAATCCGCACTGTGGATGATTGGTCTTGAAAAAGTATTGTTTTCAATTAGGGAAATCCTTTCTTAGAACTTCACAGGAACCTGTGTATTTCTACAGGTGTACTCTTATGCTAGATCACACTGTTGAACTTTGATCAATTTCAAAAGCATTTCAAACATGAATAGCCAAATACTGCATTTGATTATTAAGTTTCACTGAAGAAATGTTGCTGTTGTCAGTAACGTTCCATCACCCGTAATGGGACGGAATTATAACAAATCTAGAATTTCTCAGCTAACTGACAAATAACAATGTTTGCAGAACTAAAATGAGGGACTTCTGGTATTGGGAGTAATTTATTTCTGTTTAAATACAGATGTAGTGAGGAAGGTTTGTTAACGGGGGGATTTTCCACAGCACTGGTTTAAACAGTATCTGTTGAAGAGGGTGAAAGACTCTTCTCCTCGGTTTCTGGAGACGTTGTTCTCTTGTGAGAGGAATAATCCTCTAACTCCTCTTGCACAATTAGATTTCACCCTTTTGGTTAAATAAATACTGTGTCTCCAAATCTAAACAAAGAGTTGCATGTGGCCCTCCTCTCTTCTACTATGTGCTGACGGTTCCTACTGGCAATACATAGGCCTTACATCACTCAGTGAGGCCCTTGGAAACAAACAGACAGAAGTTTTCTCACTTTATTTCACGGGTCTTGTTTATTTGTTTTTATAACAAACGGAACCGGCTTTCCTGTGTGAAAGGTGAAGTCAGAATTGAATTTGGCTCACGTTACCGTGGCGATCTGGCAACTGCTCCTACATCCCAGAGGACTGCTACGGTTGCTGTGTGTGTGTGTGTGTGTGTGTGTGTGTGTGTGTGTGTGTGTGTGTGTGTGTGTGTGTGTGTGTGTGTGTGTGTGTGTGTGTGTGTGTGCATGCATTTGTGAGAGCAAGATTTTACTAAGCAGATCTTTCCCCCTGTTTTCACTCTGACCTGGTAGGAGATTGATGACTGAATTGTGGAGTACATGTTAACAGTAACTGGTGATTTATAGAGATACTTAGAGTAAGTGAGGCCGCACTGACTGGAGGGAAAGAAAAAGATATAGCCTTTTAAGTTAATGTAAAAATATATCATTTTTAAGTAATAATTGTTATTGCTATTGAGGGTAGCTGGTTGGCTAGAGGTGAAGTATGTGTGTGGAAACTTCACACTTCAGCTTTTTCAACTTTCGACCGAAAGTTGAATGTTTAATTCTCATTTTCTGTTCACTTCAGTATACCATTTTCTGTTCACTTCATTTCAGTTGAAATTAATTAAACAACAGCACTTGTTTAGTCAACTTCAGTGGAAAGCTTTTGGAAGACCCACTACTGCAACAAGTGCACTAGCTACAGTATTGTGTTTATTGGTTAGCAGCCATATGGCTAAAATCCCCCAGAAAACCTGTGTGCAATTTTAAAGGAATCAGGTTCTTCCCCCCTGTTGGCTCTTGAACCTTCTGATATTATCTACGCAGAGAATACTCTGCACTATTCAAATACTGTTTAAAGATTCAGGCCACTTGAATTTGATCTACAGTTCTTTTTTTCTCTTCCTGCATGGAATAAGGAATAGTGCTTCCCTACAGTAGGAAGAGGGATGGCTTTCATTTTTTCGAGCCACCTTTTAGACTGAGTGAAATGTTTCCCCCAGTTAGCTCAGGGACGACTTTATTTCTTACCAGGGATTTAACACTCACTCAGTCCCCCCATAAATACACCGTCCCTCAGCCCGTAGCTAGCCATAACTCATACGCTAACTCTCTGGCTAACTAAACTCAAATAGCAGAGCCAAGCTTGTTTGTCTACTCTCTTTCTTTCTCTTTCTTTCTTTCTCTTTTCTTTCTTCCTCTTTCCTTATTTCTTTCTTTCTATTTATTTCTGTCTCTATCTCTCTCTCTCTTTCTCTCTCTCTCTTTCTCTCTCTCTCTCTCTCTCTCTCTCTCTCTCTCTCTGCTGATTTGCAAGGGACTCTCAGAACCTCTCTGACTATTGTATCAAAAGTTGCCTCATGCCCTGATATTTTTGGCCCAATGTTGGACTTGGTTTTAGGAGAATGTTCAATTTGAATATAAGCCATATATTATCTCCTCCAGGCTATTCAGAGTGTGCCTAATGCTCAAAGAATGAACAAAACAACACTAGAGGAAATGTGGACGACGCGTCTTTGCATGTTGTGACACATCTCAGGCCAAAAAGAAGTGTGGAAAACGTTGATTTGTCAACGGAGATCTCTCTGTATGAAATATGAGACGACTGGATCCCTGCCTTACAGGCACCTGTTGAAGCCCTCTGTCTCTTAAGCAGGAGAGACAGCCCTAACCCTAACTGTTACTGGCTGAGAGAAACATGGGAAGATGCTAGTTGCCTTCTTTACCTTTTATTTGTACATGTTATTTTGTCATTAAACCCACTGTACTACAAAAGGAGTGTAAGAAGAAAAAAAACATACAGTATCTAAGGTTGTGTCAAACAATTCAAGATTCAGTGTGTGTACTGCAAGACTGTTCTGAAGTCGCTCTTGTGATCTGAGTGTGAAGGAGACGGTATTTGTGGCAGTGCTGCTGATATTGGTTATGATCTGCCTGCCGGTACAGTACCTTCTGTTCTTTGCCATGAGTCCCACCGGCTGGGGGAGAGCCCACACTGACAACTCCTCAAGCATCTGAAGGCCCTCTGAAGTCAGAATCCCCCATTTTGATGTCTCATGGCGGCTTTGGCGTTTTGTTGTATTTGCGTCTAAAAAGGGGGCCCCTGTTCTGTGAAATTACCTTCACCGCTGGCATGGGGAGGTATAGTTTCCTTTTCCCATCTTCACTCTCCGCTCTGTCCTTCTCTTCTCTTTTTGATCTCACCATCAAATCTTCCCTCCTTTTCATGACTTGACATTCGCCAGGGAGAGGCGGCTTGGGAAATGGCTGGGAAGAAGAAGACGTTTGAGAAAATGCGCTTGAGCATGCCGTCACCTTTGATAAAGACATGGCTCCAACGGGGAGGGAGAATAAAGAAGGAGCATTGTTAGTAATGAAAAAGGCCACGCAAGAGAAGGAGCATCTCTCTCATCCCAACCTATTACACTAACATAGTACACCAACAGTCAACTGCACTCTCACTTTAAACACACGTTGACTTTTGCACTAAGCACAAAGCCAGCATTTAGAAAATAGTCCATTGAACATTGATATATTACGAGTAATGAATGAAATGGATATTATACAGGCATGTGTAAATATGATGCAATAATACATACATAGTACAGTATTTGATTTTGGGGGGCTGTAAGCTCATTCCTAGGCAGTGCGTTGGGCTGACTCCGGGCCGTGCCAGCTCCGCAGTTTGGTGGAGGCCTGGAGGATTGATGTCTGGACCTGTGGGATCCCACTGTACCTTTATTACACATCAGCTGGGTACCAAACTAATTTGATAAAACGGCACTTAATACTGCACACACGCGCACGCACGCTGCCGCTGTCGCTGGCATGCCGTCAACTGTGTCACCGGCTGGTAAAAGACTGGCACGGCGCTCAAGTGTGTTGGACAAGATGGGAGAAAAAGGGGAGGAGAGGAGGGGGGCAGGAGGAAAAGAGAAGAGAGGGAGAGATGTTAGGTTTAGTAATTACTACCTCTGTAGAGAAGCAGTGAAGGGGACAGTGTGGCAAACGCACACAGGCCCCGTGTGCAGATAATGAAGGGGTAGCATTGCAGCTCTGACAGTGTTAATCTTAGCGTGCTCCATTGTGTGTGTGTGTATGTGTGTGTGTGTGTGTGTGTGTGTGTGTGTGTGTGTCTCTGTGTGTGTGTGTGTGTGTGTGTGTGTGTGTGTGTGTGTGTGTGTGTGTGTGTGGGTGTGTGTTTGTGTGTGTGTGTGTGTGTGGAGGTTGGGGTGCCTGTGATATTTCCCCTGCTGGTACAGTAAGAGCGTCAAGCCCATCTGACAACACAGTTTACCCGGCAGGCTGACACCCCCGCCTCTCCCTGCCACTGGAAGACAGTCACGGAGCGCCGCGCTCCGTCCTCGCCCTCCGCACAGAGGAGAACACTGGGGATCACCCATCAGCACCCATACTTGTCTTCCGCACAGAAGAGAGGGGGAAGAAAGAAAAAAGGAGACATGATATTGGGCTAAACTTTTTTTTTGTCCAGCCCTTTTTCCTTCTTTCTTTTCGTCTTTCTATTTGAAGTTGCGAGGCACTCGTTTCAGCCTCTGTGCACGCCGACACTCCAAGAGAGAACGGTATGAATATGCATCAGTGCACCATATGGCTGTGGTAGCACTGGGACTAGGTGTGTCCAGAAGGTAGAGCGCTGTTGATGCATTATTCTCCAGTCAAATGAATACGGTAAGAATCGCGCAGGAAGTTCAAGAACTGTTGTGCACCTTTTTACGATTGGACAGAAGACTATACAGTGCGAAAGCAGCAGAGACGGAAAGCTGTGGATGAGCACAGGAGTGGGCCTCACCGACGATCTGCCTCTTTTTCCACAAGTTCAGATCCCACTGCCACCACCCCTGACACGACCGTGATTAAAAGTGATATTTCTGACACGTTAGGATGCGCACGGGAAGTAACCTTCTCTAAAGCGTTCATTATTAGATGCATGACAGACCTGAATAT
>NC_139662.1:5166739-5505620 GCF_951799395.1 Argentina silus
GTTAGCGACTCCGAAGAGGAGTCAAGTGAACAGAGAGCAAAAAACAAATCATTTCCGCACCACTGGGACAAAACTCAATTAAATATGCATGCAGAAAAATGGAAATTTTTAGCATCAGAGGCACAGACTGTTGGAAAACTGTGGCAAAATCTCACGGCGGGGTCGTGGACCTGCTTATTGTTATTCTTGTGTAATAAAAATGAAAGAGGGGCCAGATGCAGGGGTCTGGGTGCTGTGGCGTATTTGTCCATCAGTGGCTTTCCGCTCAGCTTCCTTGGGCTGCAGCAGCTCTCTGGGCCATGGGGGAGGGAGAGGGAGAGAGGCGGGAAAGGCTGTCTTCCTGCAAGCTGTAAATTTGCAAAAATAAAAACAAGAGAGTACTGTTTTTGTGTTGAGGTGTATGTCTGCACATTGTTTGTAGGTCCTCACATACACACACACACACACACACACACACACACACACACACACACACACACAGACACACAGACACACACACACCTCCCTTGAGAAAACAGAGACAAAAGGTTCACTCAGCCACACACTGGGAGCTCAGGCCTTGTCAATTAATCTGCAAAAGGTTTATAAAGTTATAACTGGGCTTTTTAAAGAACTGAAAAAAGTGTGGATTGCATATTAAATAATCCTGAGCTGTTCATCGTCTTCCCAGGCTTGTTTTGTTTTAATTAAGTTCAAATATGACAGGTTTTGTCCTTGTGTCACTGAAGATGTTAGATCTTTACCAATGTTTGATTAGGTAAGAAGATAAGCTGTAGTTTAACAGATAATATCTATACCTCTCACACAGGCCCTCCCCAGTCCTGTATCCTCCATAGAAACAGACAGCACCGCAGGGAACACAGCAGGTGCAGAAAAACAGAAGCATTGCATTTTGCAATACATCGTTTTGTGCTATATTTTGGAGGTGGAGACCTGACCCTGCCAGTCAAAGCACTCGTTAACACCCATGTCCTTTCCCCCTAGCAACCTTGATTGCAGTCTGCGCACGTTTGTGTAAATAATGCACTTCCAACAGCATTATTAGGATTTGAAACACCACTTGATTGGGCATGATATCATTCTGGCAAATAAACAGAGGCTCGGCATCAAAAACAAGACATGCTGGGGATTGGAGGGCTCAGACAGACAGTGCTGAGAGTAGATTTGAGCACAAGCTGTGTCACCGACAGTCATCCAGAGTTCTGAGAAGAAACAGGGCCTAAAATAGCTTTGATGCGCATCTTCTGACTGTACATGAAAAAGAACCCACCACCCTAGCACAAATAAGTGGACGCGTTCAAAATAGTTTCTTCACTTTTTCCTCAAGTTTTGGCCTTATACAGTCAACGTACAGTATGACCACTGTTGCAGCCCTGCACAGTTTCCAGTGAAGAAAATATTGTCATTGTTACTATAAACAGTAGGAAAAATAAGTTTCATTTTGGTAGTGCTCAGATTCAAATGTTTTCCAATTCTCAGTGCTTTGTGTTACTGCCTCCACTTTGACAATTAGCACACTTACAGTGCATTCGGAAAGTATTCAGACCCCTTCACTTTTTCCACATTTTGTTATGTTACAGCCTTATTCTAAAAATGGATTCAATTCATTTTTGTCTCTCATCAATCTACACACAATACCCCATAATGACAAAACAGGTTTTTAGAAATGTTTGCTAATTTATTAAAAATAAAAAACTGAAATATCACATTTACATAAGTATTCAGACCCTTTACTCAGTACTTTGTTGAAGAACCTTTGGCAGCGATTACAGCCTCTAGTCTTCTTGGGTATGACGCTACAAGCTTGGCACACCTGTATTTGGGGAGTTTCTCCCATTCTTCTCTGCCGATCCTCTCAAGCTCTGTCAGGTTGGATAGGGAGCGTCGGTGCACAGCTAATTTTCAGGTCTCTCCAGAGATGTTCAATCGTGTTCAAGTCCGGGCTCTGGCTGGGACACTAAAGGACATTCAGAGACTTGTCCTGAAGCCACTCCTGCATTGTCTTGGCTGTGTGCTTAGGGTCGTTGTCCTGTTGGAAGGTGAATCTTCGCCCCAGTCTGAGGTCCTGAGTGCTCTGGAGCAGGTTTTCATCAAGGATCTCTGTGTACTTTGCTCCGTTCATCTTTCCCTCGATCCTGACTAGTCTCCCAGTTCCTGTCGCTGAAAAACATCCATGCCACCACCATGCTTCACCGTCAGGATGGTATTGGCCAGGTGATGAGCAGTGCCTGGTTTCCTCCAGATGTGATGCTTGGCATTCAGGCCAAAGAGTTCAATCTTGGTTTCATCTGAGCAGAGAATCTTGTTTCTCATGGTCTGAGAGTCCTTTAGGTGTCTTTTGCCAAACTCCAAGTGGGCTGTCATGTGCTTTTTACTGAGGAGTGGCTTCCGTCTGGCCACTCTACCATAAAGGCCTGATTGGTGGAGTGCTGCAGAGATGGTTGTCCTTCTGGAAGGTTCTCCCATCTCCACAGAGGAACTCTGGAGCTCTGTCAGAGTGACCATTGGGTTCTTGGGTCACCTCCCTGACGATGGCCCTTCTCCCCCTATTGCTCAGTTTGGCCAGGCGGCCAGCTCTAGGAAGAGTCTTGGTTGTTCCAAAACCTGTTTTGGCTTTGTCATTATGGGGTATTGTGTGTAGATTGATGAGGAACAAAATTAATTGAATCCATTTTAGAATAAGGCTGTAACATAACAAAATGTAGAAAAAGTTAAGGGGTCTGAATACTTTTCCGAATGCACTGTATGCTAAAACAGAGGGGAAAGATGTTGAATTAGTGTGACAGTGTTGTTTTTCTCTCTGATATTCATTAATAAGAGGGATTGCTTACTGGACTCTCGGGGAGGCCAGGAGTTGGTCCCAGAGGGAAAAGTTGTTCTTTCATGTCAGTCCCCACTGATTTTATCTCATTGTACGCTATCATGCACACAAACGACTTGAGGTAAACAGCTAAGTGTTGCCATAGCAATGCCTATTGTAAGCATTGGTGAAAGCTGCTGTGAACACATTATCTGTGCTGATCAACAGCAAGCTAGACAGCTTCCTTACACCCTCCAAACCCTAGACAGTACTATATATTACAGTTTTATCTAACATAAGATGTTCTCATTTATACTTACGCACATCTCTTAAAGACTTATTGTACATATGTTAGTGTGTCCTGCATTTAAGAGATCATATGTAGCAATTAAACGTTTCATATTATTTAGTTATAGGCCTTATATGGTACTCAGTCAGAAGCAGTTTGGCGTGTAGTCAAGCTCCTTATTGTTGTCATAGAAATGTACATAAATAGTCCCTAATGGAAAGAAACAAGTCTGTAGGGGTCATTTCCTACAAGGAGGTGGAGATTGCAATGCAAAGGAAATCGGTAGTTAAAGCATGAAATACTGAGCACAGTAAACAGAAAAATGACCTCCACCGCAACGCCCAAATGACCTCAATCTTCCTTTGGAGGGGTGTTTCTGAAAAAAATACTTGAAATTTATGTCTTCCACTTCCTAATAGTTTTTCCAGCTGATTTTTTTTCAAAATTGCTGTCCTCTAAAAGGTGACCTTTTCACCCCAGCCCGCAATTGTCTAACACCAAATTGTACAGTAATGTGCTTCTGATATATGTCCACTGCAAGACATAATAAGACATAATTCCTGAAGTCATTGTTTCACAGAGGAAGTCCGCAATGTAAATACAGTAACTGAGAAAGCATGTGTGGGTAGCACGAGGTGCATTGTATTCAAGCAAGGTGATCTGTAAACTCACTCAAATTGTATATCCTCTAATGATTCCACAGCTTTGCAAAAGAAAATGAAAACAGGATTTTATGTTGTGCCGGTGATGATTTACATAATACTGGCTGTAGCTCACGCATGATTGTGCTTGAGGTTCACTTTATGACTGAGAGAAAATGAAAGAGCCTACAATATACCCATTGTTATGTGAAGTGAATTGAGTCTTTAACATATAACTTTGTCTCTAGTCTCACAGTAATACAGGACATTTTTCTCAATAAAAGTAGCAGGCCCCTTCCAGTACAATGTATTGTCTTCTCTTGATAACGATAGCCTATTGCTAAACTTTCCACGATTTGATTGAATAAAGAGAATGCAATAGACTGCAGCCTCACTACAGTGATATAAAAACATAAACTAAAAGTAGATGACATTGCGAACGCTGACTCTATATTTATTTTGAGCTTCTGTTTGTCTCAGGAGAACTAAGAAAGACTCTGTATTAACAACTATGCAATGTTGGGCACCAAACTATCCCTGGTGGTCTTATTGTAACAACAGTACAGAATTCTAAATGTGATTAATATGATATACAGCATATCATTCACTAGCCTCTCTGCTTTGCTCATGGTATAAGTTATTTACAACATGATAACAATCTGGACTTCATTTTGAGTCTGGAAAATGTGCTCAAGGTGAACTTTGGTGGCAGTGGTAATCAAAGTCAAAGGTAACAGAGTGCAGTTTCTGCCCTAAAAAGGCAGCTCTGTATATGGAATGCTAGAGGCAGCTGCACTTGCTTTAGCAGAGAGGACATGTTTTAAAGATAGCCCGCTTGGGGAAAATAATGCCACCCATGCCTGCCCTAAAATTCACTCTTGTCATAGCTCCATTGTTCACTGGAGCTTCTTTCAGAGGAATTAAGGTTCAAACTTTTAGTTAATCAAATGTGTTTTCACTCCAACAAGTTGCTAAGTGGCTGTCTTGGTGCAGCTGAAAAAATATTTTTAAAGCAGGTCTTCTAAAACCCTAAAGAGGACACTTTTTCTACCCCTTTGCCTGTCAGACCAGGGTTAAAGCTAAGCAGCCCCCCACTCATTGTCAGTACCACGGCCTCTTTAGGTAAAATACAAGATAACATTTCAGGGGTGTCTCTAAAGTGCTGTCATGTGAAGGATTATGTAGCAGTGTACTAGCTGCTTGTTGTACCGTAGGGGCATGATACTAATCTGGGCTGTGGTTTTCCTACTCAGCTCTCAGTGAGGGTCTTCTTTTCTTTCTTTTTTCTCTCCGTAAGCTTACAGTATGTTAAAACTCTAAACTGACTGTGGAAGGTGTGACTAATAGCGATATGTACAGTACCTCCCTTTGTCCCCTCCTGTCTTGTGTTTGCTGTTGTTGTCAAATGCCAGTGCGTGTGGGTATATTAATAGCAGTAGTCATTGAACAACCAGAAAGTTGAAGAGCCATTGTTAAATTCAAATACTAATGAGTGAATGACACTTGAGAGGGATTGGTTTGGACAGTGTGTTGTTGATGAAGAGGGCTGGCATAGTCCTCACCTGATAAACATGCTCACTGAGAGAAAACTAGAGGTACATTTCTTGGCTATGAAATTTGAATGACACAATGTGTACTTGAACTTATTAAAGATGGAGAATCACATGTAACCATTCTTCTCTTCTTCTATTTCTAAACAGCTGAAAGGACTTTATGCACTGAAACGACCTCAGGAAAATCCAAGATGGCGGCCAAAAGGAAAGGTGGCCTAAAACTCAATGCTATCTGTGCCAAGCTGAGCCGGCAGGTGGTGTATGATGGCAGTTCCCAGAATGCTGACGGAGATCTGAGCGTGGCAGAGAACAGCGAGAGGGGTAGCTCTCACTACGATGAGAGCGGCGAGCGCCTAGAAACCAACTTCCCAGAGGGCCTGAGTCTAGGCCAGAGCCTGGAGGAGGACCACAAGAGACGCCAGGCCATCGAGAAGTGGGTCAATGGGGAGTATGGGGACGAACCCGTCACCCTGGACGGTGGGGAAGAGCCCAAACTGCAGCAGCAAGGACTCAAACCCAACATTGGTGAGGACGACCCCCCAGAGGGCGTGTACATGGTACAGCCCAAGGGCTGCAGTGATGAAGAGGACAATGCTGACGAGCCTGAAGCCATGCTGGGGTCCCAGGACGGCAGTTACCATGACGACAAGGACTCGGAGGACGGGCGTCACAAGGAGGACGTATACATGCCGTCAAGCGAGCCCACAAGTCGCCCAGCACCTTTTGCTGTTCCAGGTACACCACCGTATTTTTTTCTTTTCTTTTCTTTTGTTGACTCAACTTTAGCTTTGCCCTTCAAAACTGTGTATTCCATGAACCACTTGATAGTGTTAAGAAGTAAAGACATAGTAGGCGGGTGACCTAGCCGCATCCACAAAGGCTTAAGTGAACCTGTTGTAGGAAAAAGAGACTCTAAGGTTGCAATATGAATAGCCAGTGACAGTATTACTCCACAAACAGATGCAACTGAAAGTCAATTGGTAAAACAGGAACTTGTGTGTGTGTGTGTGTGTGTGTGTGTGTGTGTGTGTGTGTGTGTGTGTGTGTGTGTGTGTGTTGTGTGTTGTGTGTGTATGTGTGTGTGGGGGGGGAGGGGGTGGGTGGGTGGTCAACTGCAGTATAGCTTCCACTGCGTACAGCAGCTGTAGACCAAGAGTGTTTGGCAGGGCCAGACTAAGCTTCATATTACCCCTAGGATGACATTTTGAGTCTTTGATTTTCCCTAAGCTCACTAAACTTAGCTACTACCAAAACCCCCTATTACATACTGTAGGAGCCTGCCTTGGAGGAGTACAGGTCTCTATCGTTTCTGTGTAATATTAGTTCACAGCTCTTGTATCCGGGAGATTGGTTATCAAATAAAGTCAGAATTAGAATAAGCGTCCATTTGTTGAACAGTGCTGTCTGTGGAATCAAAGCCAAAGGCACATTATTACAGTACCTATTCACCACATAAGGAGTACATTTTATATAATCAGATATAAGCACATACAGTGTAATGGATTTATATGATTATGTATATTTATAATAGATAAATTAGATAGATTTTGTGTGTAATAAATGGCTAATAGCAACAACATATTAAATGACATGACGTTCCTCTTGTATCGTCCTGAGACAATCCCATAGATAAGGCGGTGTTCACTTTAAACAGTGGCTCTTGCAACAGCCAAGTGTTAACTACACAAACAATCTCCAGAAAAAACTTGTTGAACTTGGAGACCAGGAAGAGACCTCTGGAATATGAAAGTAGAAATATATACAGTAGAATTCAAAACACAGCAGTGAAAAAAAAAGAAGAAGAAACTGAAAAAAAAGCAGGCTCGATAATAGGAAGAGATAAGACATGTTTCTCAGACAACAAACAATGACAAAACATTATGCATTCGGAGCCCAGTTGTTGTGGTACAAAAAAGGTTTTGCTTTACGTCTGTTTTCTGCTTGCTCACCCCGCTTTTTGCAGACGTTTTTCGCCCTTTCATCTCGTGTTCGGTGTCTACCTCAGAGTCATGTAGAGAGCTGCATGTTTTTTTTTTTTTCGTCTTTCCTTTTTTGTTTACACCCGGCGAAGCTGCAGTAGCTGTGGCCTCTCTCACAGAAGTGGGGGCCAAGGTGCTTCTCAGAAAATCGTTATTTTTTCCGGCAAATGTGAGGGCTTTGTGGTTTTAACTAGTAATTGTGTGTTTATTTAATGGCTGTAAAAAAAGGCCTGTCTGTAAATATATATTGTGTTGTGAAACAGGCTTGCACCTTTCTCTCCACTGGCTCCCTGCTACTTTACATCTCACAACAAAGACAGACTGTTTGAAGACTGTGAAGAGAGCATACTGCATTAGTCGCAACTCTTGTCTTTGGATATTTTTTTTTTGCTCTTTGTTGATTGTAACTAGGGCATCTATATTGCCATGTTTCTGCGTGGCTCACAATTAAAACATTTTTTCTCTCTCTCTCTCGCCGCTGTCTTTCAAAGGCTGATGCGGAGCGCGCATAATTATGCATATAAACATAGTGGCTTAATTATCTCTCACAACATCAGTGACAATGTAATTAACAAACATTGCAAGATCAATGAGAGAAACTGCGACCTTCAAAACATTTAACTCCTCACGTCGAGGCACCGTGCGGATTTCCTATCAGTGTAAACCCCAGAATACTTTTCCTAGATAATTTAGACGTTGCATTATTAGGGCCCCTCATAAGCTCTGCAGTAGAAAACCATGGAATAAGAACTATGAAAGCAATGACGAAGATGCACACGCGATCAAGTGCAACTGACCATGACTCCCGATTGCAATTCTGCCTAAGGTTATGGATCATTTTCTATTCACTGTTTATAAATGAACTTGTAAAAGTGTGAAAAAGTTAGACTTTCCATGCTGTTTTGTTTCTCAGTCATTCCAGATATGTTCACACTGAAACTGAATGCTCAATTCAATCCAACATGCAATGCAGAACAATACCACTGTCCCTACCCTACACCAATGTTATGCTCATTTAAATCGAAATGATTTTCATTTTGTTTTGAACCAATAAACAAATACATTTATGCAGCTCCAGAACAATGACATTTTTCATCATTGGAGGTTTGATTGAACAAACCTAACTTGAGCCAGGGGTCATAACCAAAGCCATCTCATCATCCTCATTCTATTTTATGACTAATGGCATCATCTTAAGCACACAGAATTCAGTTTGGGTTATACAAAAGGAAACGGTGCACTGTATGATTAGCATTTGAATGTGCGCTCTAAAAGCGTGGCCTTTTACAGTGTATTTAAACTTGGGCCATATATAGACTCTAGCATGCACCCTTATCACCCACGACACCTCTGCCTGACTGTCTTTGAGCACAGAAGCCCTTGCCTGCTGATGTCCATGTTTGGTCAGCAAAAAGGAGATATAATGCCCATTTGTTATCACGTCAGGGAGGGATAAATGTGGCCTAATTGCCTTAAACATAGACATGGCCTGGGTCTGTTGCTTGTTGGAATTTGCCAGCATGAAGTGGCGAGATTAGGGCCCACTTCTTCTTATAATCTCCAGTGACACCAGAGAGCAAGAGAGAGGAGGAATGAGAGGAAGAGAGAGAGAAAAAAGAGTGAGAGCACAGTAGCAGCATGGCCAATCTCACCTTAACCCGTAAACCATGGTTCCCTCACCGCGTTCACATGACATCATTAAGAGGCCGCCAGATAAGGCTGGAGAAGAAAACTCATTTACATGGTGTTTTAGAAAGGTTATCTCCTGTCGGTTCCAGGCATAATCCTTTCAGTTCAAGTCCAATCATTCGCCTGCCATTGATAGCATGTCACATGGTTAGAGAGCTGAATAATGTGAGTCTGCTAATTTTTGGAATAACAATGATGATAATACACTAAGATAATTTTTTTATGATGATAATGAATACTAATACTACTACTGTACTATTACTGCCACTACTACCTCTACTATCATACTGCTGCCTCCACTTCTACTGTACTAGCCAACTACTGCTATAGTACTACTACTACTGCTACTACTACTAATAATAATATAAAATAACAATGATTAGAATAATTATAAATGAATAGATAGTGATAAAAACTGAGATATTGATAACCCCAATAGTAGTCTAATAGTGAGGAGAGTTTTCAGATTGAGTTCCTCAAAGTTAGAAAAACCTTCACAAATATTTCCTGGCACAGTACCAATGGACAAAAAGTGAGGTCAAAGTCGCGAACTTTCACTTTTTACTCATTTTGGTGTGTTTCTTTATTAGCAGGTACTGTATGGTATATTTATAGTCATGTGTTGTATTACTTTGATACACAATCGAAAGAAAAATAGGAACATATCAAAAGTAAACATGCTACATACAGTAGTAAGCCGTTTCACAAATGCTTATGTAAAGTCTAATTCACTCAGCGCACTAAAAGCATGTAAAACATGGATTGATCTGATGATCCATGGTAAACAGGCAGGTATTTCCTCTCAAATACCTGATCCATTTCTCTTACATTTTTCATGCTCTTTCGATCCGCCAGATCCCCTTTCATACTGATGTGCCATGGAGAGGAGTAACCCCAACGCTGCGATGGAAATTTGGGGATTATTTTACACGCCGTGAAGGAGATGTGAAAAGCAGGAGGGGGGGGCGGGGAGCGACCGATTTAGCAATAACATAGAAATCCGAGACAAGAGCTGAAATATTTGCGTATTAATTACGAGGATGGTGGCTAGTATTACCTCTGGCCGGCTCGTGTGTGCGTTAGCAAAGAAAAAAGCAATCAAATAAATGAAGAAAAGGTCTGGAGCCTGGTCCTGGGCCCATGCCAAGGGAGAGCCAAGAAGGCCAAGAGTTTTACATGACACCGAAGTGAAGTTGTCATCTGGACTGTAGTGTCTGCACTCACATATCTTGACTGACACCCAAACTGACACAAGGCGAGATTTTTGGAATAGATCTTGATCAGTAAACACTACTGTTAAAGAAAAAGCTGTGTGTCCAAGGGTTTCTCTATCTCTCTCTCTCTCTCTCCCTCTCTCTTCCTCTCGGTTCTATCAGTGGTGTGTCTGAATAACGGCTAGTTATGCAGGGCTCCATCTCCCCCCTGCTTTCAGGCAAAATCATTTTTCCTTTTCCATACTCTCTGACCTCTTGTGCTAACCTGGATGAAAGTTAATGGGCCAGAATTAATCTCCACATAATGCAATTAAACCATACATTTACTACATTTTTCCATGTCCTTGGGGAGGTTGTCTAATTTAATGGACTCTTGAAATTAAAAAAAGCAACGTTTCACTTCACAAATATGTAAAAGCACACACGGCACAGTTTGTGCCCTCAGTAGATGAGGAATTGATGGAGTGGTGGAGTTGTTGTGAAGAACAGAGAAGGGAAAACATATTTTGAGATTATCTTATTATCTTATTATCACAATCTCTCAGGCCTATTTGCAAGGTAATTTATGAACCACTTACAGATTCAAAATTCGAATGTATTTTGGGAATCCTATTTCTTGACACAGAATATACAGTATGTCATACAATGTGAACAGCAAGGTAGATAAGACAATTGCTTGTAGTATTGATTGCTTCATTCTCTTTTTGTAATGTATCATCATTTATGTAGTTAGGCCAGCAGGGAAATACTGCAGGAAGTTGTTTTGTCTCATTTCGAACACATTGGGCTTCAAACAAGTAACATAAAACACCCGTTTCCAGTTACCACTGCGATTCTTCCCCTTTCTTGTTTTTATGATTGTTGGTTGGAAGAACCCACCTATTTCAGGTTTCCTTTTTCTTAATTTTATTGTCATTTTTAGAACTCAGCTAGACGTCAACAGTCAATAGCTTTCACAGCACACAGTATTACATACATCTTACATTAGAGCTCTGTGGTTTCTTCTCTTCCCTTCTCTGTGCAGGAGAGGCCTCTGTTCTGCGAGACTATGCAGCAAACACCATGAACGAGTTCCTGGGCATGTTCGGCTATGATGACCAGCAGGTGAGGGACGAGCTGGCCAAGAAGATCAGCTTCGAAAAGCTCAAAGCCGCTACCTCAGACCCTTCCTCGGCCCTGAGCAGTGAGGAGGCCACGCGGCGCGCCCGCTTCTCCAAGTATGAAGAGTACATCCGCAAGTTGAAGGCCGGCGAGACCCTGCCCTGGCCAATGAACATTGCCCCCACCGGGCCTAAACCAGAGGACCTCAAACTGGCCCAGGAGAAGAGCACTCAGCTACTCCAGGCCTCTGGGTGCCTCCCCAGGCCAGAGGGCCAGATCTACCCCTCCAGCCTAGACCAAAAGCAGCAAGGGCCATTGGGTGCCCACCAACATCCACCCAGCCCCAGCTCATCGCACATCCAGAACTTGGCCTCTCGAGCCTCCAAATACGACTTCTTCATCCAGAAGCTGAAGATGGGCGAGAGCCTGCGGCAGCAGAATGGCAACGCCTACAAGCGGCCCTCCAAGTACGACCTGGAGAACGTCAAGTTCTTGCATCTCTTTAAGCCCGGGGAGGGCAACCCCGACATGGGGGGCGCCATCGCCTTCAAGACGGGCAAGGTGGGCCGCCCGTCCAAGTATGACGTCAGGAACATCCAGAAGCTGATGCCGGGCAAGGCCGAGCCCTCACTGATGCCCAGCATCCTCTCTGGATCTCCAGGAAACCCGAACACTCCCGGAGCCCCCAGCTCTGCATCTGCCGGGGCAACAGGACCTCCAGGCCTCACCATGGACCAGGCAGGACACATGGGCTTCAACACCTCCGACTACATGAAGGCCAGCTTCTCCAAGACTGACTCCATCACTACAGGCACTGTGTCCTCTGTCAAGTAAGAATCTCCTTACATCCCTGTTTCCTTTTACTGCAATAGATTATGACATACTGCTGCTGATTCCCAATGAGAGCTATTTAGGTAGATTTACAGTATACATTTTCTTGATAGAACCTTGTTGTCTCAGAAATCATCACACACTGTTTGATTGCCCTTTTACCAAAATAGCACATTGAAACTAATGCTCTCTCACCAAATATGGGCATTGCACCAAGTGTTGCTTACAGACAATGCATAGGCTACCTCCCAATCACTGAATTATGTATTTGACTAGCCCATTAATCTAATCCCCCAGCTTACATTTAGCTGGTGTTTTGAGGAGATTCCAGGTTTGAATGTCTTCTAATTCTCCTAGATCGTCTCTCAGTGGGACACCTTGGAGCTAATGTGCGTCTCACATACACTTAACTGCCACTGTGAGTCAGTTAGCCTAACGCAAAGGTAATTGCTACCTTACAACAGCCGATGCGAATGTAGTGTGAAATAGTGCATGGCGCCCAATAGATCCACGACATGATGAGTTGCGAAGGCCCATGAAGTGTTTACTCGCTGGAGCGCTCCACGGAGACTGATTTAGCACAGTCATCGCAAAGTGACTGACTTCCTCCTTTCGACGAGGGTGTAACAACTCTCCCTTTAATTACTTTGGAGCCGTGACTAACCTCCTGGAGAGTCACAGGGGCAGGCAGAACACCGCCTGCCGAGCGCACTTTGAAGCAAGCAAATAAGGGGTTTGGGGAGCTAGCCTAGCACGCTAGTGGCAGGAATGGCTCCCAAAGCCTGTTTGATTGGTTTTGACCTTGTCTCTTGTTAGTCAAGGCCTATCAAAGTCCCCATTCGAGACCCTAAGGCAGTTCTTCTCCAGGCTTGGCCCTCTTGGCCTTCCTGGATTTTTGCTTTACCGTAGCCTCATGCTAGGCTAACTGTCACAGCATGCTACACATGGAGGGGAGACATGCTGAGTGTCTGGCGGTGCAGCCTCCCTTCCGGGCCAGATTAACCCCAGGTTATCCCCTGTGTTGAGCAACTCACGTGGAGCTAAATGCCAGCACTGAGGGAAGGTGGGGAAGGGGGGCTGCACCATACAGAGAACGCTATACTATTATTACCTGTATTATCTCAACCTTAACCAACTATAGATCTACAGAACTAGTTTGAGCCCACAGTAGTCTAGTCCTTTTGTTTGAAATCAGTCTACTGATGGTAGAAGACCTGACAACAGCCTCTTGAGGCAGGGTCCATAGGGATCATGAGAAAAGTCTTTTTCACCGCTTTTCCCTATCCCCATTATCTGGTTTTGCATATGAGCACTCTCCAAAATACCCCATCAATGATTAATGTCCTTCCCCTGCCTTTTGCCTTTCATTGTTGGTAAGCCATGCATCAAAGTGTATCCCTACCTCCCTGATTCATATCCTACATGAAAACCCTGTTAGCCGCAGAAAATGTATATTGATAGCCCAAAGTTTGAAGCGGCTTGTAAGTAAATATTGTGTCAGTTTGTTTTTATTAACAACTGGCTGCTACTCCTCCATTAATCCTGTATCTTTTGTGTTGGCGCATTAGGAATGGTCTACCGCCGGAGAAACCTGTCACTGAGGACGTCAACCTGTACCAGAAATATATTGCCAGGTATGCAAATCCTCCTTCGCCGCTGAAAAAAAATACTGTCTCGAACACTGAGACAAACCTGTTTATTAATTGATGATGTATTTTGCACACTGAGGGAACTGGGTGGTAGATGGGTAGAAGGAAGTTTTATGGTGAGTGAATTAGAGTGTGAACAAATGTAAGGGCTGACAGTTCAGTTCAGAAAACCAAGAAGAAGGACGAAGAATCCAAGAGTGATAGAGGTGAGCGTAATTGTTGGTGGCAAGGTGTGTACTGAGAACATGTTGGAAGTCACTGCTTAAGCCTGAAAACTCAAAGTTAGAACACCACTTCTCTTCATGACTGAGTTTTCAGTGAGTGTATTAGGATACCATACAATGCTCTGTGTTCTGAGCAATTTAGAGTGAGGCTGATGGTTTCAGTCTAGGATCTATGGTCTTGGATTTCCCTGGTAATCACTCAAAGCAAGGGGAGCTGAATGATCTAAAAGACAACCAAGCACACAGAGACAAAAACACTGTTGGGAGGGGGTACCACGTTTCAATAGACACAATATCCCCATTCTGGATTTATTTTGAACTTGCACTAGAAAGGTGATTACCACTTGTTTATTTACCCGATTTAAAAAGAAAAGAAAAACAGCATTTGAAAAGGCAAAGTGGCTTTGGCGTTAATGATTACTTCTCCAAGCCGTAACATGAAGGGCACAAATCAAAGCCTTGGCACTGACAGACACACAAATTTTCTCGTGCACACACACAAAAAAACCTTCCTTGGACTGATTACATTTTGCAAGAAGATTTAATTAAGGAATTTTTAATGAGGCTTCTGCTGGCACTGCCAAGAACTGTTTTGATATTTGCGCTGCATAATGCATAAAATTTGTCTAAACATGTCGGCAGTTGATGCACGGGGAGGCTGCAGATAAGCCCAGATACAGTTTCAATTTCCGTGTTGGGGAGAGAGAAAAAAAACAGAAAGGGAAGAAGAGGAGGAGGGAGGTAAAAAAAAGAGAAAAGGAGGATTCATAAAAAGGGCAAATGTAGACTGGTATATCTGGGGTGCTGGGGGGTTGGGGGGTAGCAGGGGGAAGTTCATCTCTGGAGCTATGGCTAATGAGCGCACACTTATGCTAAAAAACAGCTTTGTAAACGTGTCGACTCCCACCACCCCCCCCCACCCCCCACTCCCCTACTGCAAAAAGGGAAAAAGTTATTTATCTCTGCGCTGCGCACCAGTTTGATGTTTTAAAGAGCTTCCCTGGTAGTGTTTAGTCGCAGTTTTCCCTCTTTAAATGCTTTCATGCACCCACTATTGCTTCGGCACTTTGATCTGCGTGTCTCTATTGTAACGGGAGATGCGCCGCAATCTCTGTATCGTGGCAATATTAATATTTAATCTGCTGCTGAATAGCAGCGGCCCATTAGGCCCCCTGACGCGGCAAGTGGGAATTGTCCAGAGGCAAAGTGATACAGCTGGGCAATGAGCAGAGGGGTGGGCCGCACTCCCAAGGGGGCTGCGTGTGTGTGTGTGTGTGTGTGTGTGTGTGTGTGTGTGTGTGTCTGTCTGTCTGTCTGTCTGTCTGTCTGTCTGTGTGTATGTGTGTGTGTGTGTGTGTGTGTGTGTGTGTGTGTGTGTGTGTGTGAGTGTGAGTGTGAGTGTGAGAGTGTGTGTACTCGCGTTTGTGTGCATGTGTGTGGCAGAGGTGTGTGTGGCAGAGTGGAGTGGGGCCGAGGAAAGCATCGATGGTGGGAGGGCTGGTTGGAGTGTGTGTGTGTGTGTGTGTGTGTGTGTGTGTGTGTGTGTTTGTATGTGTGAGTTTGTGTGTGTGTGTGTGCGCGTGCGTGCGTGTGTGCGTGTAATGTACTGTACTGTTAGCTCCGTTTCTGTTTTTTTTTTTCTAAAGAAGCCGTCAAACCTTCCCGAAGCCCCCACCACCACCACCACCACCACCACCATACCCCGAGCCCCCCACCACACCACCAACTTTTAAAAGGTAGTGGATTTGCCGTTCAATTAGCTTAATGAACTCCGCAAAGTGATCTGTAAATGCAGCTCTGGGATAATCCTACAGGCTACAAAAAAAGAAAGAGAGAGAAGGGGGGAAAAAAATGTATTACTTAGCTCCTTTTTCACTCCTCTGCGCTTCAGCAGATGGGACTCTTGGCAGCGGCAGTGCAAATGTTTATTTGTGTGTTTTGAGTCGTAATTGGAGGTTTTTAACAGTCATCATCGTCAGGCTTATAATCACGCCCGTAAACACGTAGGAAACGGGGCCCTCTTTTAACTGCCGCCAATCTGGAGGAGTCTTGCCGATTCAGACTTGGGAGTAGTGAAGGGGAGGGCGGGATGAAGAAGCAGCGTAGAGATCCACTCCAACCTCTCAGTAGACCTAACCTTTCTTTGATTAAAGCAGTGCGGTTAACCTGGGAGAACTCGGCATTGATTTGGCGAGGTTTGAAAGTGTGGGCAAATGAAGGAACCGTGTTTGAGGGGGGGTTACAGTTTAATAAGTGTCTCTACCGGCTGCTTTGGAAATAAATTGAGCTAATTTGGTTGAAATTGGTGTGACAGACGGGTAAATTGTGGCTGTGTGGAAAGCAGGCGTTTTGTGTGAGCTCTGTTATTTCGAGGCATGATATGAATAGGACGTATTGCTCATTGAAGCCTTTGAATTCACTTTTGCTCATGTCTGGGACCTAGAATTCTCTTGAATTTTAGAGAAGGGCATTTGGACATTGTAAGGTTTCAAAATTGGGACGATGAATTCTTTCGTGAAGGTCATGTTGTTTTTTGCTCTTTTACCCACTCATCCTTTGAACATACATGTCACTATGTTGATGTACTGTATGAGTGTACTGTATGAGTCTACAGTATATCCAGTCACAGTTTCACAGCAGATAGCTCTCAGGTTTATACCACAGAAACATTGTTTTACAGCCCTTTTTCAACCTTTTTCCATTGGAGATCACATTGTTTTTACTCAATGAATGTTGCCAGTGTGAAGAGCTCTGGAGTGGTCCTTGCTTTGACAGTATAGCTAGATCAGTCATGACAAATTACCCAGTGTACGGTCCACATGGCCCCTGCTGTAACTGTGCATCGTCTCTTCTTCTTGTCCCTTGATTGCAGGTTCTCCGGGAGCCAGCACTGCGGACACGTGCACTGTGCCTACCAGTACAGAGAACATTACCACTGCATGGATCCAGAGTGCAACTACCAGGTGAGTGTTTCAGGAACTGAACACCACATCTTAGCGGTTTGCACTTTAGCCAAATACGTGACATGTACGCCCTGCCTTGTTTTCCACCATCTCCCACAAACTGCAGGCGCTCCAACTCTCTCTAGGCCTTGCCTCTTGTCACAATGACAAACGAGATAACGCCGGTGGGGTAATGTTGTAGTCTTAACAGCCACGATTCAGCGCCTCTAAATGTATGTCCCCCTTACTGTTACATTTCAACGTGTGAAAATCATACAGACGAAGTTGCTGAACACCTACAGTAGGTGATACAAAAATGTCTTCCATAACTCAGTGTCCTATTCATGGATATGGGAGGTGTTCAAGCAGAGTTTTAAGTCCCTGCTGTTTCTTTCTGAACTCTTGATGGGAAAAGGGGCAGGATACATAGACATGAATAATATGTCATCACTTCATATCTGGTCACACCCAACAAAGGCTTGTGGAGATGAATATTTTGTTGACGTGTGTCTGCTGAACAGGTTATGACGCTTGGCACTCATCCAATTTAGAGCAAAGGCCTTTTCTTTCGTAAGCTGATTCTGTGCACGGTTGGTCTTTGACAATTGGCCTTTTATTTTGGGTTAATTGTAAATATGCTTGAAATATGGTTCTTTTTCTTCTTTTTTTTTCTCCTGGAGACATCTGCCACCGCTCTGGGCCTGCTTTTAATCCCCTTTCACGTTATTAATCTTGTCCCGTTCCCAAGAGTTGTCATGTACGGCACAGGAAGAAAAGCGTTAAGCAGCTCAGAACTACAGGCTATGTGTTTGCCACAGCATATGGCCTAAAAGAGACAGGCAAACACACGCAGATTTGTTGAAGATGTCAAAAATCGTCACACAACTCAAGCTGTATGTTTTTCCCCCTCCTTTTACTCACATTATTTTTTTTATAAAAACATCTCCAGTTCTAATCTTCCTCATCTGCCTCTGATCAAGAGATTACATCTTGATAAACAAGACATTGTACGTGTTGAAATGTTGAGGAATCTAGCAAATGTGTTGAGTGTAATTCTCGCGTTACTCAGTCAGTTAGTCAGACAAGATGGATACTTGGATGGATGAATATAATGGGGAAAATGCTTTGAAATGACTTCAAGTCATCATTTAGAATGTTAGTTCTGGTTATCATGGCAATTTCCACGCTCAAGCTCCCCATCTCTCATTGGCTTTGTGGTGCGTGTTGCACGAAGGCACAGGGCTCAACCCCCAGATCTTTGGGTGTCAATATCCCGGGAAAATGGTCAAGCCTAGATGAGCAGCTCCCTTGGAAGCGATAACTCATGAAATGTTACATGACACACACTCCTGGAATATTATCATACCAGCCTTGGGGCGATTGGCACATTCTCATCCGGCACATTCTCCTTTCATGGGTCTGTGTGTGTGCATCCCAGCACACTGGTGGGAATCCTAAAATAAATGTAGCAAGTGGCTCCCAACCTTCATCAGCACTCAACTGAAAATGAGCTCTTTTACCCGGTCAGCTCTCTCACACAGGCCTATTTTGGATGCCATGATGGATCGAATGTACTGTGACCACAGTTCAACTTATAGCATGCTGTAGTTATCATTTACCAACAGAAATGAATACTCAAGAAAATTACATTTTACAAGTGATTGTAGTGAAAGATTATCACCCAGGATTATAAAACCAAAGCCAAATGGTTCACCCCCAAATTACAGGAGTAAAACCCTTCTGAAAAACAGTAGTGGGAAATAAGCCAAGAAGTGCAGAATGAGAAACAGCTGTGTGAGTTTCCTTTACTATGGTGCTTTTAAGGAACTAATGCTTGACAAACGGGCAATTACCCTACTTTGTGCAGCAATTAGATGTGTTTTATAATGATTATTGTTTTTTTATATTTGTCTTTACTGTACATAAATATGGATTTGAAGTAGAAACAGTCTCATTGATTCAGGCATCTCTAGTTACAGTTCCTGTAACATCAGCTTAAGCCCAATTACAGCAGATTTGGTTGCTACGGGTCTCTCAGGAGTGACTTTTCTGTTTTCCTTCGCAGCTTCGCAGTGTAGGAGGCTTTTTAATTTTGAGGAGGGTATCTTAGCATATTCCCTCATTATTACAGCTCAAGCCGGCACCAAAAGCGAGCGTTAATGCTTTAATTAAAAATGGAATCATATCTCGGCAAGGGAATTGAAAGGGAAACCGTTTTTTGGTTGGCTTGTTTGTTTGTTTGTTTTGTTGTTGTCACCCCCAGCCCCCCCCCCCCCCCCCCGAACGTCATTTTTTCCAAAGCCGGGAACATCAGGACTGTGATCTTGCATGTCAAGTGATCCATCTTAATTAAAATGAAAAATAAAAAAGAGATATGGGCATATGGGAAAGTACTGCATATCCATGCAAAATACTTTCCCCAACACTCCAAAGGTCCCAGTCTTTGTTGCTACATTTGGATAGGCCATGGTCTGTTTGAGATATGAAAAGTGTATGAATTAAGTCTGAATGTGTGGTCTTTCAAGAGAACTCTGCCTTCTCCATTGCATATATGCATTCTACTACAGCCTCTCTCTCTCTGCCAATTGGCTCCAGTGCTTTGCAGCTGTCCAGAGCGATAAAGTGACTTGTTGCTGATTTTGTGACTGTTTAAATAAACACCAACCTGTTGCCATGCTTCTTGTCCCTTGGCAGAGGTTTACCAGCAAGCAGGACGTGATCAGACATTACAATATGCACAAGAAGAGGGACAACTCTTTGCAGCACGGTTTCATGCGCTTCAGTCCCCTGGACGACTGTAGCGTCTATTACCACGGCTGCCACCTCAATGGGAAGAGCACCCACTACCACTGCATGCAGGTAAACACACACACACACAGACACACGCACACGCATGTATGCATGCTTTCTCTCTCTCTCACACACACACACATGGGCTTTCACCCACACACACACACACCAATTTCAAGCTTCCTGTGAAATAGGATTTTGCTGAGTCATGCATAATTCATTGATGTGCATTCCAGGGCCACACCACAGTAATGGATGAAGAGTAACATTTCCCTGGTATTTGGTATGGCTGTATAAAACTGAACATACTGTAGGGCTTCCTATAGCTATACAGGTTCAGTTTGTCTGTCCATATTACAGCCTATAGCCTATGAGGAAAATTACTTGATCAGAGTTTTAGTCTCACCAGTGACACCATTTAGGGGCAATTCAGGAGGGCATCGAAGGTACGGTAATAACTCCTCTCACATAAAAAAGGAAGTGGAAAGCAAAGATGCAGCCCATGCCAAGCAAGCCCAGAGCAAACTAGGGCACTTAGGCATAACGAGACCTACACTGATGATCTCTCAGATGGTAGAGAGCCATGTAGGTTCTAACTACATCTATAAAAGGGAATTACAGTTCCTCCATCTTTTCCATTAAGCTCAAATTGCCATTTAAGAGCAGTTTTCATGCGTTTGACAAAAGGTGTCATAAAGTAAATACAAGAAAAATTAAAAGGATGAGCACACGTTGTGCAGCAGTGCGTTCCCCCCCCCCCCCCAACCCCCCCCCCCCCCCCCCCCCCCGTGCGTCTTTACTCTCTCTCGCTCCTTAATTGGCATGGATAAAAATTCGGTTAGTTGTTTATATAAACTTAACATTTTTCATCTTTTAGTACCAAGCAAGTAAAGTTGAAGATTATTCCCCTCCGGATTTGTTTAATTTTTTACATCTGCTTATTTTCAAGGTGTCATCACGCCGAGAGCTTTCTTACCGGCAGGGCAGCGGCCCAGGGGTGGATGGCCCGAGATAGATTCTTTTTTAAACCCCCCTAACGGCGTAATTGTTATTAAGACGTTTCAGGCCTTGTTTTAACAGCCCTGAGAACCTGCAGATGTTGGCATCGGCACTCTTGATTTAGGGGAGAAAAAACAGAGTGGCATTTCTTTCATTGTTTGACTCAATATGGAGAAGTTGCCCCGTTTGTGCGGGTGAAAAGTGCCAGGGATGATATACAATTGCTGCTTTTAATTCAAACATTAGCTGTTTTTTCCTCTGAGCTCCTGAGGGCTCCTGAGTACCAGAACATTTTAAACTAAAGAAAGTGACAATCAACCTGCCCACCCCCCTTACCCTCCTCCTCCCTCCCTGTTTCTCTGTGACTTACAGTAAGACTGTGGTGACTGCAATGTAGCACTCCAAATATGAATTGCAACTGCTCAAAGACAGCCTTAAATGGAAGATAGTTTTTAACCACACGCAACCTGCTACAGTATACCACTGCCTCTACCAATGAAGTTTGAAAATGTTAAACTTCTTCTTTTTCCTGTCAATGTCACACCACAATATTTTGAATAGACAGGTTTATCTTATTTATATTGCAACGCTGTCTCAACTGAAATGAGAAATGGCCTCCTTCTAACCATATCTAGGTCGTCAGAATCTTCTTAACCACATTGAGTTCATTTCACAATAGAGCTTTTCTCATGTCTCTTCATAAACTTATTATAAATAAGTCAAGCTTCAGATTAAAGAGACTTATTATCATCATACGATATCTTCCCCTAACCGTAAACCCCATACGTTGACTTTCAACAAAAGCACATATCATTAATACCATGTCACCTCTCAGGGCCAAGGTTTGGTCTCCAATCCTATCTTCTTCTCTGTTTTGTAGGTGGGCTGCAACAAGGTGTACACAAGCACCTCTGATGTTATGACTCACGAGAACTTCCACAAGAAGAATGCCCAGCTAATCAACGACGGCTTCCAGAGGTTCCGCGCCACTGAGGACTGTGGGACGGTGGAGTGTCAGTTCTACGGCCAGAAGACCACTCACTTCCACTGCAGGTGAAGGCATCATAGTACATGGCTGCATTTTCATTGGGCCTTTCATGCTCTCACAAGGTGTCAATGCACTATATATTGCATGGGATGCTGACTCATGCAATGCACTATACTGTGTTAGACATGTGAACCAAGAGATGGCTCAATTAACTTTGAAACAATTCTCTCATATACTTTGTGCCTCACCATTTGATGGTACACATCAACAAGATGATACAATTTGTGATTGAAACTTAATTTAAAGCCAAGTTTGTTCTCTTAACTGTCATGGAATAGGACCTTCTGGCTCAGGTCACATGGTGACGTGTCAATTAGGTGTTGGCTCAAAACTGTTCCACTCAACTGAAGAGGCTTTGTAACTTAGCATTTCTCCTACTTTTTCACCCTTTCCTCCTACCTTAGGCGCCCAGGCTGCACCTTCACCTTCAAGAACAAGTGTGACATCGAGAAGCACAAGAGCTACCACATCAAGGACGACGCTTATGCCAAGGACGGCTTCAAGAAGTTCTACAAGTACGAGGAGTGCAAATATGAGGGCTGCGTCTACAGCAAGGCCACCAATCACTTCCACTGCATCCGCTCGGGTTGTGGCTTCACCTTCACCTCCACCAGCCAGATGACCTCCCATAAGCGCAAGCATGAACGCCGTCACATACGCTCTTCTGGTGTCATGGGCCTCTCCTCCTCCTACCTGGTGCCCAAGGAGGAGCCCGAAGAGTCCAGCAACGACGACCTCATGGACTTCTCGGCCATCAGCAGCAAGAACTCCAGCTTGAGCGCCTCGCCAACTACGCAGCACTCCTCCATGGGGCCGCACCTGTTGACCACGCCCACCACAGCCGTGTGCTCCTCCTCCAGCCACAGTCTCAAGGCCATCTCCTCGCTGCCCCCCCACGGGCGCATGTCCAGCCTGCTGTCGCAGGCCCTGCCCAGCAACATGCCTGTGGCCCTGGCCCTGTCCAACAGTGCCCTATCGGGCTCCAATCCTTTCTTCCCGCTCATGCCACGGCTGCCCCTCCAGCTGCCCCACTCGGCCGCCAGCCTGATCTCGGCTGTCTCTTCTGGTGCCCACTCCATGCCCACTGACTCACTGTCCCAGGCCTTCTCCTCAGCCGGGGGCGACGGGGCCATGGCGTCCACCCCTACCTCCTATGCCGCCTCCTCCATCATGGAAAAGATCTCCGCCAGCAAGGGCCTGATATCGCCCATGATGGCCAGACTGGCAGCAGCTGCCCTCAAGCCCTCCAACAACCCAGACACAGGTTGGTGACTTCATATTGTATGTATGACAGGAATGTTAGATATGTAAACATGTCTTATATAAACAGCTTGTTATGATATATTCTTATGAATGTCTGCATGGTATCTCTGCTCTTTGTGTTTAGACCACATTTTGACTTATCTATTAAATAATTATATTACACGGTATAGCTACTTCGCTCTTTAAAGGATGTAGCTGATGTCCGTCTGGCTATCCTCCCAACGTGCTACCACAAGGAGAGAAGCCACATCCTCTTCTTCCACTCCCTCAACATGGACATGTAGAGCCACCCTTCTCCAGAAAGAGCGAAGAGAGAGCATGCAAAGGTCACCCATATCGCTGGCCCACTGTGGAGGGAGTAGACACAGACACAGAGTAGACACAGAGACGTACTGTACTGAAGGAGTGGTTTTCTGCTCCAGGGTTGTTATTGTGGTGATTGTTTGCTAGATACCTACAATCCATTTGCAGATAAATGCGCTGACAGGGGAGAGAAGGCCCTGTAAAAGTCTCTTACTGCGTTCAGAGGGGGCTCCCGGGGCCTGTGTTGTACATGTTTCCTCATCATTGGTCTCTTATCTGTGTGTGCGCTCGTTCCGAGCAAATGGAGGTGGAATGAAATTAAGTTCAGAAATTGCAAGAACAAAAAAAAAATGTTTTTCTCTATGCAAACTGATATAAAAACCGAAATCGCTCAGGCAGAAATGACTCAGTGCACCAGAGCTGTCTGAGAGAGGGTTTTTTTTTAGAAGGCAAGAACACACACACACACACACACACACACACAAACACTATTTGGGTTCTCAGACACTCACTCTTCTCCCCAATACAATGCAAATCTAGATTTTTGTTTAACCTCCCCTTAAAAACTCTACGCTTAGACATATAAAGTCGTCATCCTGGCTATACAGTATATCATCTAGCTCAGAATAGGACCTTACAAAGACAAAGGAATAAATAGCAAAACACTCTCACTCCATTAAACAAAGCAAAATAGAAGAAGCTTGGGCTAGGAGACTTGAGCAGGTGGGGTGTGGATTGTAAATTGGGCTAAATAGGAGAACGTCTCCGGATGCCAGGGCTTGGAGGATTAAGGTGCCTGGTGGTGTTCCTGGAGAAGGACAGGCCCTGGGAGAGAGCAGGGGCAGCTGCTCCGGGGAGCTGTGAGCACACAGGCTGTCAGACGGAGCTCCACCTCTGGGCCTCCAGCAGGTACCCAAACACGGAGAGAGACGGCCTGGTGGGGGAGGAGGGCCTCTGCAGATGGTACAGCCTCCCCCTTAGTCTCTCTGCTGCACCATAACAAGAGGGAAGCTGGAGTTCTCAGGACTCCTTAGCAGGAATTAAAGCTGTCCCGCTGCTGCTAGTTTGTGTGAAGGACTCTTCTGTTTCACACGTGCCTTTCTTTTTTAACACCAGAAGCAAAATACGGGGAGAGGTAGCTTTGGGGTTTTGTTTTCTCTGAAGTTTGACATGTTTGCTTATAAAATGTGTGAACAGGACATTTGGGGCTAAATTGAAGAGGAAGTGGTTAGAGCTCAGTGTTAAAAAGGTATGCGAAAGATGTCAGTGTGTATTCAACACTGTTTGTTTATGAGACGGGGGGCCTCTCCTGTATACTGTAACTCATCTGTGGTAAACTATATTTTCTCCCTTTTTCTGGTTCCAGTATTCACTGTTTTATCACTGTTTCACACCAATTTGCCCCTAAGTGTTTTGCTGAGATCCAGGCATCTGAAGGGTGTACTAATTAGACACACAGTACAAATGATCTTTCACAAGCTCTGTAGTAATTACATGGTGGTACATTATTCCTTGATATGTTCCAGAAAAAGCACTGCTTTGAGATCATCTTTTTTTCCGCTCTGTTTTTCCGCGGTGAGAGACACTGCTGGGATCTTTTGGGGCTCTTAAGATGGTACGCATCTTTATCCCCATACCGCAAATGAACATTTTCCTTCTGAAAAAACAAAACAAAAAACAGTCCCACATCTCTATTGTGTTTGACAGAATGTGTAGATTCTGTCTTGCCTGTCTGACCTTGATATTATGTGATCTCATTTGGTCAATCATTTGATGTAACGTCCAATGACAAGGCAGGATTTGTCCGGCTAGTTCATTTGTGCGTTGTTTTTTTTGCGGGTAAGGGGCAGGGTAATAGTCACTTATTAAGCATGCAATGACCTCACACAAGCCACAAATCTGTATGACTACCCTTTTCTTCAAATCCCCCCCTCCCCCCACCTCATCATTGTCAGGCTAAGCCGCTATGACACTGACACATCCCCGTCCTTAGCTTTCAGCTGACAAGGCCCAAGACTGGCTTATCCAGTTGCATTCCCTCTGATATGTCTCTGGGTCATCTTCTATGGGGGGGTGGGGGTGGGGGGGGGACTCTGGTTGGTTTCCCCCCACACCATGTACATAGGGGTCTTCTTCTTCTTCTTCATAAAACCAAGAGGCCTCTCCAAGCAGAAGGCCAAGGGCACACACTTGGTTGCCCGCGACCTTGCCTGTCACAATCCCTCACCACCACTAGCACCAGCCCCTGTTTCCTGAACAACATGCTGCCCCCCATGAAACTAATCACTGCGTCTGATGCACTCAGCTCTCATAGGCTAAAAGGCTATGCCAGGGCCTCTGCTCCCATTCGTCCCTCTTTTTTTTTTAATAAAACACCACTTACTGTCTACCAAAAGCCCAGCTTTCTCTGTATAGCCCCAGGACAAATTAATATTTCAATCACTTGGGGATTCGGGGGAAAAGCCAGGACTCACCTTCCTGTCAGCATTTTTTTTACCCCCCACACCCACCCATCTCTTCTCCCTCCTTCCTCTTTATTTTTTTATTTCCTCACTCCTGTCTTCACTCACCGCATTCTTCTGAATACCTATTCGGAGGGAGAATCCAATAGAGAGGTCACGATATTTGAACTGATCTGATTGACTGTCAGCTCCAATCTGACCGACATAGCGCCTGTTCCTTTTGGGCATGCTCAGTGGCATTGGCCGCCGTTCGTTGTCAAGCCAACAAGGAGCCAGGCAAGATTGGAAGGGAGGGGGTGGCCAATCTGAGACTGCCACTTTCCCTCAGCATTAGCATCCCATTTAATGACCAGTTAAGAGGCAGCCCAGCAAATGAGTTGTGACAAGTGCTGCTAGAAAAATAGTCTTTTTCCCTCATATCTCCTGCCTCTCAATCACCATTTAAAAGCCTTGACGGCCTGACATAATTTCGCAATAATTATCACTTGGAGTATTCTTTTCAGCCAGGACAGAAGTCAGATTGGATCTCGTCATATGGGTAATAATGCTGACCAACAATAACTTTGTTGTCTGTCTCCGCTCTTGGTCTCCTCAGGGAATGGGCAAGCTGCTTCAGCAAGCCGGTTCAATCTGGTTAAAGTGAAGCAGGAGCCAGTGGATGCCATCTCCCAGGACTCCATACAAGAGTACAGCCTGGACTTGAGCAAAAAAGACCACAGGTAGGGACACTAGGATGTACAGTAGGGGTAATTGATGAAGTATTAAAATATCAATTGTTATAAATACACTTAGTACAATCCTCATCAAGGTGGGACTGTAGGGTTGATGGTTAGATAGGTACACTGACTCCCAATTGAGAAAGCAGTTTAGTCTGAATTCTAACAGTTTTGTTTTTCATCAGGTTATATTTGAATTGATTTATCCAAACTATTACCTTAACTCAATTTGCATCTCAATTTATGAATCCCAACATATTTCTCAATTTCTCACTGATCTCAGACCGAGGATGTTTGCATAAACCTTCAACTCCAATCTTCCCCCTCTAACTTACAGTGCATCTCATTTTTAAAGAAGCAAGCGTTTTCCTTCTTCATTATAAATGCACACCTTCTGTGATAAATAATAATATTTACTGTTCTCATGCAAATCTTGACTAAACATTGTTCATTTTCCTTGTTCCAGTAATGAATCAAACGGACACCCTGTACCCGGGAATACATCTCTTTTATCCTCGCTTATGAATAAGGTAAGATCCATCCATCAAACGCTTTTCATCCCCAAGACAAATTAGCAGGACGCGGAGGGGCCCTGTTTGTTTTTTAATGTTTCAGCGCTAATAAGATGAGTTTGTATCATTTAAATTTTCCAGCCATTTTTCATACGGTGTAATTTTCACCGTACCTCTCACAAATTAATATAATGAAGCAGTAGCTGGGTGCCATGCCAGATATATAAAGATGTTTGTTTTTTGATGAGCTGTTTTGAACTCAGCGTCCATTTTTTTCTCCTCCTTTCTCCTTTTTCTTCCCCCGGCTCGTCTATATTTATTTATGGAGTTTGTAAATTATTTGATTAAAAAGTCAGGGCAGGAAAAAAATAGAAACTGTCACCCTCATTTTTTAAGAAGACTAAACGTTAGTGGAAGGATATTTAAATGTGTGTGTTTTTGTGAAGATTAAAATGGACATTGTTTTAATCATACATATTTTCTGACTCATACAAATGTGCTGGGTGGTTTCCATTACCTTGATGATTTAAAGACATTTCAGACTCCATTTTATTTCCCGCTGGCAAACTACACTAGTGGCTCTGGGGTTTTTACTCTCTCCCCTTGCTTGTGAGGGCTACACATTCATGAGTCATTCTCCACAAAGCAGCTATTGAACCCTGACAGGAGAGAGGCTTGATGATCAGATGTCCTACAGCTCTTTCCTTCATGTTGGCCTTTTGGGGTCCCGTTCCGAGCCACCACATCACATAAAGCACGCACAATCGCTCACAGAGGATGCTTGGCATGCGTGCTTGGCCTGCACTCAAGCAGAAGCCCGGGTGTTTGTAAACTTGGATGGCTTTTGCTTTGCCAAAGTGTGTATGTGTGTGTATGTGCATATGGCTGTGTGTGTGTGTGTGTGTGTGTGTGTGGGTGTGTGTGTGTGTGTGTGTGTGGGGGTGTGTGGGTGTGTGTGTGTGTGTGTCTACCCGCACTCGGCTAACCCTCAGCGGCTGGTGGTTTATGTGCTGTGTGTTTTGCAGATGTCGCAGGTAAATGCCGGCTTCTTCAGTGCTCTGAACCTGAAGACGGAGCTGGAGTGCGGCCAGGGGGCCGACACCTCAGAGGCAGCACAGTACCTGAGCCGAGTCATGAAGAGGCCCCTGCCAGACAAGCCCACTGAGCTCTGGAGGACATATCTGCGCAGGTACCAATGAGTTAAAGCGCTCAGGAGACCTGGGCTTTCATTTGTTTGGGCCTTAAGTGCTGTTGTTTTTACTGGAAGTTAACCTAAATTGTAGTGAATAGAATAGAATTGCTGTTGAAAGGCTTCAATCCATGTGTGAGTGTATGAGGAAAAGCTCTAGTCTTTGAGTAAATCTCGGTTTGAGTAGATAGTTTGGTTGACACCTCCTTGATATGTGTTACCCACAATATACTTACACAGACATGAGAGGCTTTTTTAACCATGCATCCTTTCAATTATATACCTTTAACTTGAAACTTGCTTAAGTATACCAATGTTTCAACATATTAGGGTTAATTAGGATACCTAATATTGAATTAAAGAGAGTACTGTAAATACCATATTATTAACAAAACCTACTGTACATGTCTGTGCATATGTCATTTAAAAAAATCTGTTTTCTTGTCCTCTGTGAAGGTTTGACACAGATGATTACTGTGAGGCTCAATGTGATTTCCTGCATAAAGTGCACTTCCACTGTGTGGTGGAGGACTGTGGGGCCCTCTTCAGTACTGTGGATGGAGCCATCAAACACGCTAAGTGAGTGTGGGACTGCCTCATAAGCTCATACCCAACAGTCATTATTCAGTTATACAGCTTTACACCATAGCCTTATATTGTCTTGCTATGCAGAAATGAAGTTTTACGTCAGTTCAGCCAGGACACTTTAAGTCAAAGGTGACGGAAAACTGATTCACACGAATGCAAAACGTCATCACGTCTCAGGGACAAGGCTTAAAAGAGCCGAGTATGCGACCCTCCACCATGGTTAAACAGTGTGACCACTGGCCGTGGGAGTTCACTCGTTGGTCGTCTCACCCACCACCCCAGCCTCCACCCACCACCCCAGCCTCCACCCGCTCGGTCGCTCTGTTTTAACAGTTATGGATTCCCTGCCTATGTTATTTAGTATTTTATGTTGTTTAAACTTCTAATTCAATTACACCAAACTTAAATGTGTTACCATTTTCATTGATTAAACCGATGTAAGTGTCCTGACTGAAATAGCTATATGTGTTTCATGCTTATCAAAGATAGGCTACATAGATATTGAGGCTAATATGTTTGATTTATTACTTTTTTGACTTCAAAATAATGTGTCATGTCATTGTGTATGAAAAGCTAATTAAAAAAAGTTAGTAATCAATGTTTGACTGAGTGAAATAACTGCCGACTGTGTCATACACACTCTTTAGCTTCCACCTCCGAGCCACCCTCAAGGTGAAGTCAGAACCTCACTTCAACGAGGCCAAAGACTCCGGCTGCGATGGCGGCACCCTCCAGCCCGCTGCACCCATCTCCATGGCCAACAACCACCCTTCCTCTATGGACTTGGCCAACCTGGTGTCCTCGGGCAGCTACGGTTCCTCGCCCTCCCTGCTGGCATGGAAGCAACTGACGGGCAGTATCCCCCAGCTGCCTGCCTCCATGCCCAACCTGCCCTCCAACTCGCCCCTGGCCACTACCTCCCTAGAGAACGCCAAGCCGCAGGTCAAACCTGGCTTCCTGCAGTTCCAGGACAAGTAAGACACCGGCTTATAGACGTGGATAAAATGTCCAAGTCATTAACAACTGACATTGTGCATGAAATGATTGAAGTTATTGAAGTATCATGATAGTTTTTCCATTATCATCATGGAAAGGCATGATAGGTTGTTATTATTATGGTAAGATATACTGTACAACTTTAAATTATGTGCCAGAGACATATGTACAGTATATGTTATTATGTTATTTTTTTATTTATCCAGTGATCCCTGCCTGGCCACTGACTGTAAGTACTCCAACAAGTTCCACTTCCACTGTCTGTTTGGGAACTGCAAGTATGTCTGCAAGACCTCAGGCAAGGCTGAATCCCACTGCTTGGATCACATCAACCCCAACAACCACCTGGTCAACGTTCGAGACCAGTTCTCCTACTTTTCGCTCCAGTGTCTCTGTCCCAACCAGGTGGGTCTTGCTGCCAACTTAAGCCTCAGGCTTGTAGGCCTAAACACCTTGTTAAACCACTGTCATATTGCAGAGTTACCTAATCTATTTATCTATTAGACCTGTATTTTAGGTTATTTGACTCAAGGCTTTCAGAATGGTTCCTCTCCGTCTTCCATCTGCTCGCAGAAGACAGTCAACTCACCCCGTAATGTCTGTTTATATGTCAATGATGTCATTTTGACTGCCGCCTTCTCCTCTCAGAAAAGGCCAATTTAGCTGATATTACCCAATAAATCATTGTCACCCGCACAATAAACAAGCCTGTCTTGAATAGGGCAAAAATCTGGGAAATGTTTCGCAAATGAAACCTTAATGGCAGCCCCTGCTAGCTCTCATGAGCCTATATTTGGAGGAAAACAGTTTAAATGAATTCATTAATGTGTCTAAAATCACCCCCTCCCTACAAGTAGCCCCCCACCCCCCACCTTCAGAAGGGAGCGGATGCTATTTGCCCGACTCCTATGGGACCCTCAGCCCTGAAACAGATGGTGGTGTAGAAACATGTTTAAAAAGAGAGGTGGGATGGTCAGGTCAAATAGAGTCATCCTACTTTGAAGTGTGTGTGTGTGTGTGTGTGTGGGGGGGGGGGGGGGGTAACAGTAAAGTGATATGGATCTCCTTTTGAACGACTGTATAAGTATCAACAAAAGAGAGGTGTGAACAGTAGATAACATTTTAGAAAATGAAGAGTTTGTTAATCAGTTAATGAGATAGCCGCATATTTAATTAGCTCTTCTGAAAATCATTGAGGTAGTCTGCTGAATACAAAATGATCCAGAATATGATCATAAAATAGAATAATTAGCTAGTATTGTAGGGTTTGAGAGCATTATTTCACCCTTGCCTAGATGACACTGTGTAATGCATTCACCCCCAGTGTGGAACTGCAGTAAAAGTATTTCTCTGTCTGACCTATGCCTCTCCTCCTGCAGCACTGTGAGTTCAGAATGAGGGGTCACTACCACTGTCTGCGACAGGGCTGCTACTTCGTCACAAACATCACCACCAAGCTTCCCTGGCACGTCAAGAAGCACGATAAGGCAGAGCGTCGCGCTGCCAACGGCTTCAAATACTTTACCAAGAGAGAAGAGTGTGGCAGGCCGGGTAAGGCCTTTAGTTAAACCACTTTCTCTCTCTTTCTCTCTCTCTCTCTCTCTCTCTCTCTGTCTCTCTCTCTGTCTCTCTCTCTCTCTCTCCAGGTCACTTTGAGATGTGTGGGTTAAGGATGTGAAATCAAGAGAAATGTAAGGGCGTTTCAACATTGATTTTAAGTGCAAGTGGATATTCTCAGTATGTCGCAACTGTATACGGGGAGAGCTGCTTTCAAGTGCTGGAAAATACAGTGTCACGCTATCACAGAGCAATTCCCGTGGCATAAAACAAGTCCGTCTGGTACCTTTTGTTGTAATGTTTTGCATATGTACTGGTATCCTAAGTATCTCTCAAATGGTGATTGTGCCTGTGTGATATGGGAAGCTATAAACGCTGCTGAAGCAAATGTTCCTAGTGTTTTCTTTATATTCTTATATATCTTATAGGAACATACAGTAGGCCTAAAGGCCACAATGCTATTGTAATGTTGACAGCACCGTCCCCTTGTGAATACATGATATAGAATATAAATTGGAAGATTGAGGAGTTAAAAACATAAAACATAATTTCTGCTGTTCTTGTCACTCGTTAATACATGGGTACATATTCATGGGGGGCAATCAAACTGAGGTTTTTTTCCTTGGGATCTTTAACCTGTCAGAAATGAGCAATTAGGTTTGTGTTTGCTAATTATCTGGCTTGTCTGGCTTAGCCTGTTTGTGTAGCTGTGCGTTCTCAGTCAGCTACCCACCATCATCGCATAGAAATAAATTAAACATTTCTGGCTCTTATACACGCTTTTGTGAACACACAAAGGCAAATGGAAAGTACCCCTAAACAGCTGTTTTTTTGTCCCTATCCTGACCTGCCTGTAGTATTGTTAGGGCTAGAAAAAGGAAAGGATTACTAAAGCAAGCACTGGGGTCATAAAGAATTGATAGGTTAGTGGTATCCATGGCAGCAACATTAAACTGAACACGACCGATGATGTTACCTGGATCCCTTGTTGCTGTGGCCCTTGATGTTGTGGCGGTTACTCTTATTTGCTCAACTTTGCGTGTTTAAAGTATATGTGCTCTGTGTTCAAAAGCTAGTTGATGACACGCTGTATTGTGCAGTGCATCGGGTGCCATGGTTACTCACATAACTGACATGCTAGCACCTGCCCAGCATGTTACTCTTTCAATTATTTCTGGGTGCTTTTATATAATGATATTTGATTAACACACGCAAAAAAGAGCAGTCGCTTAATTTGAAATCACAAAGCAATTAGCTTATAGGCCCCCTAAAACTGAGGAAAAGAATAAAAGAATAAGAAACAGACAACAACACAATAGCTGAGGCTAAAAAAAAAGATAAAAGAAAAGACAACAATGACTAGATTTTGAAAAATGAATTTAATATGGGAATAATTGTATATTTACTTTGGTTTGCAGGGGTGTGTGCATTATTGGCCCACGGAATATGAGAATTTATTTATGTAAATTACTAATTGAATAAAGGATGTCACCGTAATAAAAGAGCTCCACAGGTTTAGTCCACAGCCCAGACTTGCTCAGTGTGACACTGGAGTTATCTAATATTCCTCCTACATGTACATCCAGTTTGAATGTCATACACCTTCTAAAAACTGGATTTTACTAGGTTTTCTGAGCGGGTCGCACACATAATTATAAAAATGTTGAAGGAATCTCTGAAATGCACAGTTTTAATCTTTTTTTTTATTTTTAATTTTCTTAATTTTGTAATCCGTACAGGCTGCAAGTACAATCAAGTGAACAGCCACTTCCACTGCATTCGCGATGGCTGCCAGTTCTCCTTCCTGCTCAAGCACCAGATGACCTCACACGCCCGCAAACACATGAGGAGGATGCTCGGAAAGAACTTTGACAGGGTTCCATCCCAGGTAACACACCTGCTTTTTCCCAAGACCTGTGTTTTTGTGTGTGTGTGTGTGTGTGCGTGTGTGCGTGCATGTGTGTGACACATACTGAACTACAGAACAGTGCAATTATCAGGAAAAATATACTGGGAGTTTCCATAGAACCATAACCACGGTTAGTTTGCATAGAGCAAGTATGCAAAAACACACTGTTCCCCACACACCCTCAGTAAAAAATGTGACCGTGGCGGTTTATGTCAGAAAAGATTTGGGTTTTATCATGTTCCATTGTGTTTCCTGTTCAGAGATGCACAGAGGCATGGATAAGCAATGAGCACATTAGTGAAAATGCATGTCATTTTCTATCTGCGACAGTTGATGACAAATACCACTCCCCACTTCCTTGATGTCTTTCGATTTTGGAGGATTTTATTTAATCTTTTTGCATCACTTCTCTTGTTGCAACCTTTGTGGTATGTTCAGTACATTATGTAAATGGGAGAAGTGCCTGTGTTGCCTTTCTAGTTTCTTGTGTCCTTCCTTTTGACTTGTTGTCATATGCCAAGACACAACATACAGTGCAGCACCACAGTATCTAGTTATCTAGCTTCAAAGTAATAAGTAATAATCACCTGACAACTAACATGACTCCACCAACAAGAGGTCTTATTTTACCTTTCATGCATTACTGCAGTAATACCATTATCTCTTGTTGTTAGTGCCAGGTGGTGACAAATGAAGGCAGGTTGGCAATGATTCTCATAACATGTTACAACAGATGTTATGTCTTTCTTATGGCAGTATGCAGTACAGTATGCAGTACAGTATGCCAGTACAATATGACTGATGTAACTCTGACCCTTTGCGCCCTCCATAGATGGCCTCCCATGGCCACAGGACAGATGATATGCAGTCCATGTCAGGCATGGCATCAGGGCACATGGGCAGCCAACATGGCATGACGTCTGGCTTCTCCAGCATGATGGATGAGACGGACGACTACATGGACTACATGGGAGGAGGCAGCCCATTGGGCCTCTCCTCCGAGTCCTCCAATCAGGACCGCAGCTGCACCAGCACCCCAGTGGGCAACGAGAGCTCCCCCGCAGGTGAGTTCAGTAGGGCAGGACATGTAGTTTAGAGTTAGCAAGTTTGGTTGAAGAGTGTCTATCAACATTGTTGACACAAGAAAATGCACTAGATTTATAATTGATTTATGGATGCTGGTTTGTTTTAATGTTGTAATATTGTTTAATTTAATTGAAGAGTAGGTAGAAAATAAAGCAAGTAAAACTGTGTTATATGAATTAAAAAGAGAGCAGTATTCTGTATACTAAACCCAGCGTCATATAGGATCCATAGAATCACACAGCCATAACAAGCCATATCCATTCCTCATCAAATTCATCATGAATAATATCCCATAACAGTGCATTTTCTAATTTAGCAGTGAATGTTATTTTTTTTTAACTGCATACTGTACGTCAGTACTGTACTGTACTGTATGTCAGTCAATGGAAAAGTGAGAAATCAATCAGAATGTATGAAGTAAATCAGTGTTTCCTATTCTCATATTCTGAGGCCTGAACCTGCAAGATCACTAGCAGTCATTTAGGTCATCCTCATGAAACTCAAACTTCATTTTCTACAGTAATGACTTAGATTATGGCAATATAAATGTAATGTAAAGTACACTATGTTTCCCTTTCACCTGATAGTCATCCCTGTGGCAATTTAAGAGTGAATTTTATCAATGTGCATAAGCACTTTGTGCTAGAAAAAGAAAGGGCTACCATCCTTCTCAGACTTCTTTAAAGAGACTCTGATTCTCCTCTGCTTTTCAAAATCTGAGCTTGCCTTCATTGAATGAGTTTCACATTTTTCCATTATTTTGTTTTCACTGTTATCTGCCATTCTCATCATTGTTGCTTTGGCTGGTGTTTGGGTTTTGGTCTTGATTCAACTTCATTTTGTATCATTATCTTATCTTTTCCCTTTTTACCTCCCATCCCTGTGTGTGTGTGTGTGTGTGTGTGTGTGTGTGTGTGTGTGTGTGTGTGTGTGTGTGTCTGTGTGTCTGTGTGTCTGTGTGTCTGTGTGTCTGTGTGTGCGTCTACCCGTCTACCCGTCTCCGTCTCCCTCTTCCCTGTCCTCCACTTCCTGGTTGACCTGCCTCTCCAGGACCAGGCTGCCCGGTCACCACTCCTGCTCCCTCCACCCCTGCTGACACTAGCACTCCCCAAAACGCACCTCCTCTACCACCACCTCCTCTTCCTCACCCTGGCCTCCAGTCCCAGGCTCCATCCTTCCCTCCTACTCTCCTTCGACCTCCTCTTCCCTCGCTCCCATACCTCCTCTCTCCATCCTGTCTGTCATACTCTCTGCTCAGCGCCTCTCTGGGAGCAACTCGGAGTGTTGTCATGCCAACCAACACACCAGCTTTCAGCCCCATCATTGCCACTCCGTCTCCGGTTAAAAATGACGTCCCTATAGTGCAGGACGCTGCAGGTACATACCCCGACGCAAACCGACACTGCAGCTGTCATTGTCAATTTGGTGTAGATGTAGTCCAGTTCAATATTTACCTGTTTTATCTTATGTGATTATTCAAAACTGTTGTTGAAGTATAAGAGAAAGTAAATGGGAGATAATTTTGCTAAAAGTGAACACATTTAGGAAAACCTAGTTTTAGGGTGGGGGTAAAATGACAGAGACATGCTTTTTACTTTCATTGTCCCTGGATCACACTGAATTTGGTCTTATGTTGCCATTATGCACAGGTTATATAGGCTACCCAGTGTCCCCTCTGGTATTTACAAGGCTGTGGGGATGACGCAGTAAATTCAGCACCTGTAGTTGGAAGCCACGGCCTTGTTTAGCCTCCATTAACGGGGCTGCATCAGCTGCCTCTTATTTTAATCACGCCACCAGTCGAGGCCCCGGCTTCCTGTCGAGCCGAACAGGGATCACATCATTAGCACTGACCCCAGGGTGCCGGGGAAGGTGGGCGCTCCTCGTAAACCACAGGGAGATAAGAGGGGCAGCTAAGACCCACAGCTCCGCCACTGTTGGGAGGCTGTAGGCACCCAGTAAAAGTGTCATGTTCCTATTAGCAGCAAAGTCAATCTATCATTTTTTTGCTTGTCGGATCATTGCGTAAGATGAAAAAAAAAACGGTTGCACTGTACTGTATGCTTGCTCAGCTGTGAACCACTGGGCTGGTTAAAGTATTGACTTGAGTTGAGATGGAGTTTCCGCAAAGGAGGTCTCCCCAATGCCACTGCTCATTTCTGTTTGCTGTAGCACTGCAGGCTGATCGATTGTGGAGTTTTAATGTAGTTCCTCTCCCCCCTCCCCTCTTAAGGAAACACCATCTCCATCCCCACGGCCACCGGTGCCAAGAAGCGCTTCTGGATCATCGAGGACATGTCCCCCTTCGGCAAGCGGCGCAAGACGGCCTCGTCACGGAAGATGCTAGATGAGGGCATGATGCTCGAGGGCTTCCGGCGCTACGACCTGTATGAGGACTGCAAGGACTCCGGCTGCCAGTTTTCCCTGAAGGTCACCCACTACCACTGCACACGCGAGAACTGTGGTTACAAGTTCTGCGGCCGCACGCACATGTACAAGCATGCGCAGCACCATGACCGCGTGGACAACCTGGTCCTGGACGACTTCAAGCGCTTCAAGTCTTCGCTCAGCTGCAACTTCACTGACTGCCAGTTCTCAGGCAACAGCACCCATTTCCACTGCCTGCGCTGTGGCTTCCGCTGCACGGACAGCACCAAGGTGACAGCCCACCGCAAACACCATGGCAAACAGGATGTGATCAGCGCCGCTGGCTTCTGCCAGTTCAGCTCCAGTCTTGACTGCGAGGTGGCCGACTGCAAATACAAGCTCAAGTGCTCTCACTTCCACTGCACCTACCCTGAGTGCAAGCACACAGTGGTGGGCATGTCCCAGATGGACTCCCACAAGCGCAAGCATGAGAAGCAGGAGCGCGGCGAGCTACCATCTGTGTCCCCCCACCAGGAGGGGGCGCACCTCATGGAGGGTGGAGGAGTGTCTGTGATGCCCCCAGCCAACATGGGTCATCCTCCAGCCTCTCCTATGGGCCACCCTGGGTTTTCCCACAACAACAGCAACAACGCCACCCCCTCCATGCTCTACCCTCCGGGCAGCATGGCATCTGAGTACCGCCACCCCTACCAAGCCTCCTCAGTTAGCCTGGACAGCTCCCTCAACCTGGGTACTGACACCAGCAGCTCACTGTTCTTCCTGAAGAATGCCGCTGGGCTGGGCCTCAATGACTCGCTGGACCTGAGCAAGAAGATGCACCACCACGACCTGACCATTGCAATGGCTGCCGGAGGGCCCAATCCCACACCCCCGATGGGCCTGCCTGCACCTCAGGATGATACTACTGGGACATCCGGTGATGCTGAAGATGACATGTCGGCTGAGGAAGAGGCCAATGCAGAGGAAGAGGAGGATGAGGAGGAGGAGGAGGCGGAGGAGGATTTGAACACTGACTCGTATGAAGATTCCATGCCAGAGCCTGACGGCGACAAAGACAATGGTGAGAGTTTCGATGCTTCCGTAAACCATACTGTCACTTCCCAACTGGAAAAGCAAGAGGCTGACCCATGAAAGATACTCTTTAAAGACTGAGGAAGAAGAACCCTGTATACTATGAACAAACATAAATTAAAGTGGCCTCATTTATCATGGTTAGGGACACTGCAGATGACAACAAGAAAACAACAACAACTAGAAGAAATGATGGCCCAACATGATTTATTATGATGTTTACAAGATGACCAACATTATTAATTCAATTATGCATTAAAAAATGAACAGAGAAACAAACAAATTAGGCCCTCTTTTACACATGGGGCAGTAATGTAAACATTTTACTACACATCAGTCTTTTGTGTGCGTGCATGTTTGATTTTAATTTATTTTATTTTTGTTTTTACTTTTTGTGTGTGGAAAAAAAACGATAAGAAAAAAAACCTCTCTCTATATAACTATATATGTAAGTGTGTGTGTGAACGTTGATATAGAAAGGAATTTGCTGGTGCAGTCTTTACGTGAACTGCAGGACCCTTGTTACCAATGAAAGGGAAATAAATCACTGTTAGATTACATTGAGGGAAAATTATGAAACAGAATGTGTTTGATCCTATTTCTGTATTATTGTTATTATTATTATTATTATTATTATTATTATTATTATTATTACTATTATTATTATTATTATTATTATTATTATTTTAAGTGCAGGGGTCTGCATTAGTGCTTTGGCTTGTACTCTTCTCTCTCCTTCCTTTGCAAGGTTCTTTTTTTTGTTCTCAATGTACAAATTTGAATTAGAAGTGACCAGTGACTGTGTCCTTAGTTTCAACTGCAAACAGGCACAGATCCTTCAGTAAGCATTGCTCTCAGTGTACAGTATGCAGCTATCTGTGAAAAATCGGTTAGAATAGTTCAACTCTCACCAAAATCAAGCTTACTCTTGTAATTTTATCCCTTCCCCCCTGTTGAACGTATTGAGTTTGCGTATGGATAGTGCACTTTTATATAGATGACGATAGATATTCAAACATATATTTAAAGATATTTTTGTTACCATTTGCATCATTGCATTAAGATTGCGTTATACTTGCATAGTTATCAGAGGCCTCAGCATATCGATTTGTAACCAGGTGAGGAACCATCATGAATAACTAGCTGGGGGTCTGAATGAACTGACCAGTGAGGAAGATGAGTCACTCAGATGCAATGAGGAATGACAGAGGTAGCGTCAGGGAGTGTATGTTTGTTTGAAATGTACAGACAGAAAACGACGTGTCGACGACATTTTGTTTTCCATTCACTGTGGCTGTGGTTGAGCTCCTATTGTAATGGTTTTATTTAATATTTATGTGACCTTGCAATGAGAAAATGTTTAGGGTGTTTTTGCACTTTTTAGGTTCATTTTTACCTTCTGAAAAATATGGCAGATATCTTTTAACAGGGAATAATTTGCTTTAAGCTGTTGTTTCAGTTCACTTTGCTTTGATGCACAAATAGTTGTTAGTGTGACAAAAGAACTGTTGTTCTGTGATTTTATTTAAAGTAAGGACTGATTTTATTTGCTTCTGTGATTGGAGGATTTTAATATGAATTGGGCATGCCAGAGTTATGGTGGCCTAATGAGAAACACTAATAAGAACTGTGATTTCAATTAATTCTCTGGAAAATTATGGCAATGCTCAGATACTGTAGAACTAAATTATGACACAAAACACATTTTAGTCTCTAAGCCTATCCTCAGGTTTATATTGATGGAGTTTGTAAGACTGAGGAGGGAAAATTGTCATTATGAATTATCTCTTGAACATCGCTTTGGAAAAAAAAGATCATAATATAGGGAATTATATGTGTAGGTGATTATCTTCAAACTATTGTAGAAGAAAAAAAGGTTGTACAGTATTTTCTTCTGTAAAAAAAACGATATATGAACAAAATGCTCTTTGATGAACAGCTTCATTTAAAAAGAAAACCTTGAAAGGAGAAATGAATAATAAAAAGTTAAAAATGGAAATAACCCCACTATAGTTTGCTTGTGTGCGTGACCTTTTTTATTATATTTTTTCTCCCCTTGTATATTCATACAGGAAGTAGATAAACAAATGTGTAGGGCCCTTGACATGCACTGAAAGCAGTGGGGATTCCGTTTTTTTTACCATGACATTTTGCATTAGAAAATCCTGTTTTTTCAAACAATGTTAAAAGCTAATACTAAAAACACACTGATTTAGATGTATTAATGGATGTTTCTGGTTTATTTAACACCATGTTTTATTCATTTTTGTTTGTCAGTTTTGTGTGTGCTTTTTGTTTTTCATTAATTTTAATTTTCTGATGACATTTCCTTTGCTGTGGGCATGCCTCTCTCACAGGCTGAATTGTCTCCCTGGACTCAAATGCAAGGTAGTGCATCACTTCGATTTTTTTTGTTTTGTTTTCTGACAAATTGTTGAAATATCTATCGGGCTGGGAGACATTGTGCACTTGAATATGGTTTGTGTGTGTGTGTGTGTGTGTGTGTTTGTGTGTGTGTGTGTGTGTGTGTGTGTGTGTGTGTGTGTGTGCCTGCATGTGCGTGCGCGCATGCGTGTGTGCGTGTAAAATAGCAGGATTTGTAAAAAGTTGAAAATAAAGAAACTATAATAATTATAACAATACATACTGTAGTGCTTAGTTGTGCTTTAGTTGGGAGGATAGAGGGGAGTCCCAGACTGCTGCTGAGACACCAGCACCAAGGCCCCAGAGGGGAGACAGACGAACCCAGATAGCTGAAGCAGGGTGTGAGGTCACAGAACTGGCCACTCCCCCTGGACAGAGACAGACAGCTAATAGCAGAGAGACCTGTGGAACTGTCCTGGATTTTTAGAGCCACCAGGCCTCCGTTCATGTTTTACGACAGTTCCCCATCCTCTTACTGTGTTTGCCCCAATGGAGATTGAATTGAGACTGCCTCAGTAAACATTGAAGTAAAACATCTGCATCTACGCAGATAGGAAATCAACAATATTTGTTGTCAGGCTGCTCCAACGAGGGCTCGCCTCTGGTCAGAGGAGATCACATCCTGTACTATTCACAGTTAAAAGGTAATGTTCTAGGGTGTAACAGGGATCATGCAGGTGCAAGATGGGTACCTGCGTCCTTTGCAGAGGAATAGGGGATATTTTACAGTTTCTGGTGTATTGGTTTTTTTCTTGAGTCTTGTGCTCGGCCCCCTCCTCTCCTTCAGAGGCACACACACAGTGACCAGCGTGCTTGTGCTGTCTGTCCCTCAGCCTACAGCTGTTCCCGTCTTTCCTCCTCCTCTTCCTTGTGATGTTTCTTTAAATAAAAAACGGGTAAAGGCATCACCATCTGTCAGCCAGCTGGCATCCTGTATATAATCTACGAGAAGAAAAAAAAAGATAAACATGAAAATTATATTACACAAAAACCAGACGGAAACGACCTCCAAATCCTGCATAGGCTGCTGCCGAAACGACAGATCGTTTTACCGTTTTAATTAACAGAGAAAAAGATGACATATAAACAGAGAGGGAAACAAACTAAGATGTATATTCTCTGTTGTAATAAGAATAGGAAAAGCAGTGTGCTGTACCGCTGCACTATGGAGGGCAAATAGAGACAAGTTGTAGCCTTTGTAAAATATATTGCACTCCAGGACTAAAAGCCATCTCTCTCATTTTCAATTAGATTTGATTCACCACCACACTGAGAGACAAATCTGAAGTTTTATATGAAAAGTAGACAATGAAGCAATTGAAAAACTCTCTCTGTTACTTGAATTTGCTGCCCTCGGCACTGGTGTTCTTAACTGCGTATTTTCCACTTGGATTTAGCGCTGTTTAGTCCTTCATTGTGCTCTACTTATGTTTTTTTTTTGCTTTCTGCATGTGTTATGCAAGGGTTGAGCTTTTCACTCAATAAAATAAAAATGTATTGAACAAAAATAGGCTAATGGCCTGTTTCAATGTTGTCTTTTTACTGTCCAATCAGAACATGAGCCGTCCTCAGGAATGGAAAAGGCATCGCTTTCGTGTGTGCTTGTACTATGTTTTGTTTGTGTTTTGGCCAACGTGAGTGGAGCCCATGCATGTATATGTGTGTGTGTGTGTGTGTGTGTGTGTGTGTGAGTGTGAGTGTATGCGTGTGTGCAGGCGTATGTGTGTACCGGCTTGCCCTGACGTGTCTCGGGTTGATGTGCCAAGAACAGGTTGTGTGAGGAGGGGACAGCAGCACTGAAGAGGGTGAACAATCAGGAACACACACACGACAGGTGTGCAGCGCATATGTGGTCACATGATGCCTATAAGGCAGATTAAGGCTCAAACAGTTGAAGAGCTCCTTAATGGCGGATTTTATTAAGTTCACAAAGCAAGAGCGGGAGGAAAAGAGAGGGGGAGGAATAGAGGAAAAGCAGGTGGCCTTGTCTGTACAATGCTAGATGAAGATACATCTTTGTAAGTGAAATCTGAAGAGGACGGCTATTGTCGAGAGATTTATTGATATTTGACCGCCCTGGCCCCACTGTCTGCTTGTCCTGAATTCTACAGTTATGGCCATAAAGGAACTCCTGCAAGCGCTCTGAGAGAGAAATGTTCCATCTAAGAAATATGGCAGTTGACACTGATCGTATCATGTATGTATGACAGAGTACTAGCTGTGACATCCATTCTAGGAGTCCTATATGAACCATTTATGAACACGAGTGCTCACATTGTGCTATGAGTTGCTCTCTTTTTGCTTTCACCACTCCTATCGTTTGTTTTCTTCTCTTTTAATCCATTGCCCTTTCTGTTCATTTATCTATTTTTGTGTGTGGATGGGTTTATTTTAGAAGGCCCCGGTCATGGAGGTAAAAAAAGGATCTGTAAAGAAGGCTGCTTTGCCATTGGTAGCAGCTGTTGCTGTTGAGAGACCCCCAGAGGAAAGAGAGAATTGGACACACATTCAACCATTTGAACATTAACAAGACCTTATTGGAAGCAGGATCACAGGACAGAAACAAGCAGCCATGTGGGCCTCTGTTTATACTGTATATGCTGCGTTTCTTCCTTGAGGAGTATTAGGGGCTTATGATAGTCATGGGATGCTTTTTTCAAGATGAACAGGTGATACTGTACATGATCAATACACAGAATACACTTAGGCACATACATATACATCTAGGCACACTAACAGGCAAAAGCAGATGACAATCATGTCAACATGACAAATTAGCACAAAATGGCACTATAATAATTGGCACTAAAGGCAAAAATATACAAAAAAGTGGTCAAATTGTCGGTCTTTATGTACAGAATGAATACACTGGTCCTTACTAGTGTATCATTTCAACATGCTGATATTGAATTCCATACAGTAGGATAAGTGACTTGAAAGTAACCAAAATAACTTTGACTGCATAAACCTCAGTCTAATACGGAACAATCACTGGGGGAAACTTTGAGTTTTAAGATGAGATAATCTCAAACATCAAACATGTTGTTTTACACTGATAAAAATATTTCCATCCCTTATTTGATGTTTTCCCCCATTAAATCAAACCACATCATCAAATCATGTTGTTTGTAAGGTTTCATCATAGCAACCATTGGTCGGAGAGATCTTGACTTGACTTATGATTTCACCCAGTAGTTTCTAATGTATAATTATTTATTGGGGGTTATGTATTATGGTGGTACTGTAGGCTACACTACAGAAAGTGTATGCACATTTCTATGAATAAGAAGACATACTGTACGTGTATGTTGTTTGAAGACATAGCTATGTTTACTGCATTTTGATCAGATATCATATTTTTTTATTCATTTGAATGCATTTGACATTTTAGGTTTGGTAACATTTTTACATTTACATTTATGGCATTTAGCAGACGCCTTTATCCAAAGCGACTTACAACAAATACATTTGTCTAAGTGAATCATCATCACTTTTTTTGCTTTCTTTTTTTTCAGTAAACATGGCACACACTCCAGTGGAAACTCCTTTCAATGCATTTTTCCGTTCAGACCTCAAGATAACAAAACATTCTGTTCTCATCTCAACTACAACATTCCCTTAGTTCAACACCTGCCTGGGTGCTTATTTACTTAAAACTTGAAAAACAGGATTAAAATCTGGTGCTAAGAAAGAGAACAGAAACACCCCAAAGTATGCAGTATTGTAAAATGGTAAGAAAAAACACTAAAAACTGGTCAAAATATCAATTCACTGAAACAAGTGTTAATTACTAAAAAAGTGTAAAAAGTGTTAACGTTTTCCATCCATATGTTTAAGATATAGCATGACTTTTAGCCTCACATTATGTGTGACCTGTAAAGGTAAAACATAACTAACTAAAACTTTCCCTAACCTGGCTATATGTTTCTGCAGCAGATGAAAGTTAACATTTGATGAAGATATTCAAGAAAGTAGTGAGAGGCCATTTTGTTAATTATCTTAATGCCACTGGGGTGTAGGTGTTGTAGGGGGGGACAATCTAATGAATACTTAATACTTCAAACTTGATGTATAATTATGTTGTGTTGGATGGAATACTGTACTCATGTCCATGGAACTCAAACTTAATTAAAATAAAAGTCTAATTAATTTTTATGAATTTCATTTTGTATACATTGTAATATTTTACATCGCTATTAAATGTTCAATGCAATGCCTTGCTTGAGTATTCCACTCAAGTGATTATTCATATACTGTACTATTGAGTTTGAAACACTCATATTATTCCTATGTTTAATTTAAGTCTATCTGAATATGGAAGCATTCTAAATGGGATGGGGGGAGGGGGGGTTGGTTATGTTGTTGAGGGAGGTTTTATTTGGTAAACAAGGAGTTGTCGTCATCTCACAAACACAATCCAATGGAAAGATTAGTGTCGAGGTCCCTATAAACAGCTTTTGAAAAGTGAGATGCCTGTCAACTCCGTTACATAAATGTTTACCAAGAAATACCAAACATTGTGTTCTATTTGTTTTAGTTAGCTTGAAGTTTGCCCCTCGCCATAAATTAGTCATCCCCAGTGTTAAACAGGACTTTGCAGAGAGAACAAACAACTAGTAGGGAACAGCTACCAGAAACAAGCACATAAAATTGTTAATCCGCCCTGGCTCCGAACCAGGGGCCATTACAATTCAAGTAGTTTGCTTTAAAAATCCAACCAGAGGTCTCGAGTGGAGTTGGAGTGTTTCATCACTTTATAAGTCTGTCCAAAAAGAGTGAGCAAGGAGCAACAATCTAATGCCCAGAGAGCTAGCATGGAGCTTGAGCAATTCTCATTCTGCCACAGTGCACCACTCACTGGTGAGAGAGAGAGAGGCCCAGTTTCTTGGCAAAGGGAGAAGTTCTTAAGTGCTAAGCTGTAAATTTGCTTAATTTGACGTGAGTCCGAAGGGAATGGGATCGTTTTCTTTCAGGGAAAAACCCTGGCAGATTGGCTGACAATGTGCTGCAATGGCCCAACATGGTGTTTTGCTGTGTGATGATGGGTGGAACACAGGACTGACAGCACTTGACAGAGCCGTAAAAGCATTCTGTGCTGGCACCAGCCTCTTATGACTCACTCTGACATGAACACAGTAAAAAAACAGATCTGGGTAATTCTGATAAAAAACAGAAGATTTACATGCAGTGGCTGAACGCCTTCAAAATGCTGCACTGTCTATCATAACATGCCATGACAGTTTATGAACATCAACATTTGACAATAACAACTGATAATCGGTATACAGTATACACGTATATATACACACACACTACCACAAGTATTACTAAAATGATAAAGATCTGTTCTTCTTTGATTACAGAGCAACAGGATTTCTTTTTAACAAAATAAGTTCTTCTTCAAATTCTTGACCATCTTGACCACTTCAATAACAGTAACCCCACCAGCCATGTCAACGTCCTTTAAAAAGACTAGTTTCAGTGTCACAGCTGTGTCCTTCATAAAAAAAGAGCTGGACAACAGGTGGGCATGATGTGTGTGTGTGATAATCTTTCACTTTATGGTTGTTGATAACAGACACTCTGCTCCCAGCTAAGTTAAAACTTGGTAATTTAATATGGTCAATACATCAGCAATGTGACATTTGTAGCATGGAAGAGGGAAAGGTTGGGAAGATTCTACCGATGCTAAGAATAGAAAATGTCCATCACTGACTTTGGGTTTCTGTTACCAAAGGAATTTTGTGAGTACCGCAGTCCTTCCAAAACCAGACGTTGGGCATCCAGTGAGGGATTTTGGGATTATTTTTTTCACTCACTCTTCCCTCTCTCTGAGGGCATGAAAATGTGGATTGTATTTCACAGTGACAATCCAAGCCAAATTTGGAGGACAAGGTTAACGAATCGTCATCCCTCTCCCCTCTTCCAGCAACCTCCCTTCTCTTCCCATCAGCCCTTGCACATGGTGTTAGAGGGTAGTTTGGGCCTCATAAACATGTGACAGCCAAAAAACAATTGATTCAACTGCTGTGTTGAGACAGACCCTGCTTCCCAATTCCCCATCCTTTTCCCTGATAGGCTATATACATTTGTCCACTCCCCAAGACATATTTAAAAGCATTGGATTGGTGTTAAAGCCCATGTGTTAACTCTGTGTAGGAGAGGGGACAAGTGCACACTTAAGGGAGAAGGAAAATTGGGATGCAGGCTAGAAACTGTTCTATCAAGAAGTTAGCACTGCCATCAAAAAACAAAAAAAAAACTGGCTGAGATAGCAGAGCTAGACATCGTAGGCCTGATCGAAAACGGCACTACAAGTAGTGTATTCACCACGCTGTTTGTGCACTAGAGATCGACGGAAGACGTTTATCATTGCGTCCGTGGGCCAAATCAAAACGTCCTACTAGTTGGCACTATGTTGTACACCAACGTCAGTGGTAAAAACACAATGCAACAGAGATTCCAATCGAGAGTTTGGAAATGCAAGACAGAAAAGAAATCGCGGGGAATACAAGATGGCGGCATACGATGGTTGAGGCCACAACAGTTCTCACACACGTAAAGCAAGAATGATCCACGAGGAAACACTCCCGTCTTTCCGTAGAACCAAGTAAAGCAGTAACAAAAAAAACTAACTAAGCAAAAGGCAAAACTAATAGCAGAAATTTTGCAAAAAGTCAATCCTTATTTGATTACCCGGTTAAAAAGAAAACAACATGTTGGACGAAAATGCAGCCAAGTTGGATAGCAACTCTCACAAGTGTATGACAAAGTTATCTAACAAGAACCCCAACCAGATGACGGTAAGAGTAAACTCAAACGAACAGGCAGAGTGAACGACTGCTGAAGCTATGTTGGCACCAACATGAACTGGCTCTGGTCCCATGACCATGTGACATGATCGCTGACGAACAGTTGCGTCCTCCTTGCCGAACCTGACTGAACCTATGTTACTTCAAAATCTATTGATCAGACTATCATTTAGCTGGCCTTTAAACAGCTTTATATAAGAATTTATAACTAACTTTTCTACCCTCATATAGGTACAGCTGATCCTCTTATTGTGTGTGCTTTTGATAAAATGTTGTTGTGATTAAATCTTATTTTCAAATGCCTTGACTTCTTTAATCTCAAGGGGGAATGATACTGTACCAGGAGTCTTTATGTGTACAGAGGAGTGCTGTAAAAGGAGAGTTTGTGTACTTTGCATTCTCTTTCCCTTATTTTCTTTTTCCGCCTCTCTCCCTCTCTCCCTCCCTCCCTCCCTCCCTCCCTTCCTCGCCTGGCCACTGGCATGCTTCAGGTGTTCCACAGTCAGGCCCTACGATTAGTCTAATTTGCAAAAACTTTGGCAAGCGTTGCACCTGTTGCCCCTGTGCTGCCTGCAGCCCTTGGTCCTCAACAGGCTGACAAGCACACCCCTGGATAATCCATTCTGCTCACAATAGCACTGCTGCTCTGCTTTGCACTAGTGCAGGACAAGGGCAATTTTTTCTCCCTCCGTTTCCCTTCGTGTTCTCATATCCGCCACGCTGCTGATGGCTCATTACAGGACCATTCATAAATATTACCTCCACTATGCCAGCCACTTCCAGGGGCTTTTCGTGCTTGAAAGATTTATCTGCCTTTTTTACAGCCTGCTATTGTTTTTCCTAACCCCTCTCTTGCCGCTCCTCTCCGACATCTTCACTTACCTGCCAATAAGGCGGCTAAAGCTTTCCGTCTGTTTCGCAGGGGTCCTATAGCTCCCCCCACATGACAACCTAGCGGTAGATGCGTGTTCCATTTGGACTTGAAACAGCGCCAGGAGAAAATCAAGTGACAAAGGCCACACAGAGAGGGCGGGGGGTTGAATGTGATCCCACTCGATTGTTGAGAGTTTATATAACGAGTGATGACAAAGTGCTTTATGACTTTGCAGTGTTCCCTGGCCCTGCGATTGAGGCCTTATACAGGCAGGCCCCCCAGTGACCTTGGCTTGTCAAACACTCTCATTTTCAGCAGGAAGAAGTCAGTGTTCAGCTGCTGTGGAGGATTGTTGTGCTGCATTTAGAGGGATGGCTACAAAGGGCTTTTGGAGGTGAGCCCGCTTCTTCTCCTTTCACTTTCTAATATTATTGACTAAGGGCATCCGTCTAAGCTGATGGAAGCTTTTGGATTGCTTCACTGATTTCAAGGTATACATGTATGTACATTTATAACTGTGCTCAATGCCCTGACTCAATGACCTTTTCTGGGAAAGTGAGAGACAAAATGTAATGTGATTTTGTATTTTGAATAAATATAAAACAAAGCAAAAAGGCAGTCTTTCATCATTCAAATGTGTCTGCATGAATAAAGTTAACCTTTCCCAAACAAAGCTGAATATGGCCTGATCTCATATTTGAATAATAGCTTCAGTGTGCCCTGTGGATTCTGATACCATCAGTCAAAACATGGATTCCCTTTCCCTTGGAGTAAAATGATATTTCCAGTGTGAGAGAAGCACCCAGTGGTGTTCCAGGGGCCTTGTCACAAATCATCCTAACATCAAAGAGTTCCAATTCCACCCTCTCAATGCCACATACCACACACATCTTATCTCAGAGGGAAGAGGAAGAGTGTTTCACCATGACACACCCCTTCTGCATTGTCTCTGACCTTTCTGATGCAAAGCATTCTGGGCCAGTTCCCGTGCACTGCTATCATAGTGATGTCTAGGAGCCAATAGTGGGTGGGTGTTAGTCTTCCTCCAGGCTGAAGTCTCCCCTAGGATCAGTTCACCCCAATCCAACCCTTAACCTCAGACATTAGAATTAGAAAACAAACCTGGCCCTGGTTCAGCCCTTATCGGCAGTCCTTCTAGCTAGCCAGCTACACCTAAGCTAAGGAATTCAGCCCAGCACCAGTCACACGTGAGGGGGCAGGCAGCACCATGGTAGCCCCCTCACAGGCTGGTAGGGCTAACAACCCCTTGCATTGATCCGAGGAGACACTCAGCCCTCTAACCTGCTGAGTGCTCAGTTCCAGAGAACAATAGAGTTCAGAGCGCGTCGATACACTATCCTATTGAGTGCTCTCCGTTTAGCAGCAAGATTGATGAGGTTAAGACTCCTAACTGGGAGCCAAACAGTGTCAAAACCAAGGTGCTGCTTTGGACAAACAATTCCTCAATACAGAACCTTCGTGTCAATGGTTGTTAAGAGATCATAGCGTTTCATAAATGTTGGTGTTTTTATGCAACCACACAGTGATTACATCGTCTTGAAATGATATGCAGACTGGGGTTCGGCATGGCCGACGGGCCGTCCCCGTAAGATGGAGATGAGAACTGGAGATTAGGATAGACGAGGGCTTTCTGGACAGGAATGCACTGCAAGTCCCATAAGACACTAAATGATGTACAAGTGCATTTATTACAGTAGGCCCCTATAAATCTAAGGTTGGCCTGAACTCCAGGGAGAGGTTAATGGATTACAAAGGGATGCGGTATCGAACCCTCCAGAAGTTTATACACCTCATCAATATGTGAAACGCTATTGATCATTTGGACCTTGACAGACAAATTAAATTCATAAACTTGATAATGCACTGGAATATTCGTATTGCCCTGATGCAGAAGAATGGGCCTTTTTAAAAAATAAAAATAAATCCATCTGGGGTCTAAGGCTTTTTTAATAACGCTTTTTTGTTTTAGGATCAGGGTTTATTGATAGAGTCCTTGTATTAGAGATTGCATAAAAAGACCAGGAAAACTGCTGATTCTGAGGCAAATTTGAAGTGAAGCAACAACAGACAACCTGCCTGGTATCAGCATCAACTGACTTCACACACACACCTAGTCCTTTCTGCTACACAATGAAAATAGACAAAGCACAGTGATTTTAATTCTCTTCTGAACACTATAATAGAAATACACAACTAGCCTTACCTATTTCTACATACAGTACTGTGTGAATTACAAGACACCATTTGATTGGATTATAAGACAGTGGCTATCTAAAATAACTTGTGATAAACCAAATTTATTACAATTATATACATTTCATACATAGTCACAATTTTATGCTGGACACATTTTTATACATAAAGGACCATTCAGTGAAACTACAGTGGTTAAAAGGCTTAAGTGACACACAGTAGGACCTGTCATTTGAGCAATTCTGCCACATTATCAGCCAGTGCGGTCTTCATTCACTGACAAATGCCTTTCAGATCAAGTAAAATGCAATTCCAAACGGAAAAAGTGTCTCATGTTACGCATCAGTCAAATATTGTACTTTGTATTCTTTATTACTAGGTTACTTCTCACCTAAATAAAGAAACATAGGTTTCAGGCAGTGTGCTGAGTACAACTGGTGCCACTCAGAACTCAGGTTCACCAAGCTCTCTACTGTACCTTGATTGTGTTACTTTGAAGGCCATTTGATGTAAGTGAAAATGCCACAAGCTGAGCTGGTACCCTTATTCTCACTTGTGGAGTGTTTTTCTCCTCCGCTGCTATGCGAGTAATTTAATAACGTAAGTATTCATTCGTTACTTTCAGTTTCAATCATGGGGTATTTTCCCTCCTCCTCCCCCCACTCCCAACCCAAAAAAAGACAGAACTGCCACAACTTTCATGGCAACATTCATTGTTTTACTATGGTTTAATTACAAAATATTGGCGCTTTGCGTAAAGATTACTCACTGTAGGAGGCCCTATATAATTTGGACCGGAGGGTTTGTCATGAAATATAATATAATACAACAGGGGCTTTCAGTATTAGATTTCCGCTTTTAGCCTCCTTGACATTTCAAGCTGCATGAACTAATACATCTGTTATTTGTTGATCATTTGATTATTTAACATACTTCATAAACCAAATCAGCTGCCCTGCTGGAGACTGAGATGCAGCTGAAGAGGCAGGCTGGATTCTCTCTCACCACATACAGAGAGGCGTGCAATTCAGCCCCCAGAAAGAAAAAAATAATAATTCCTCCTTCCCTTTCCTTTCAGCGTACAAACGCTCCTGAACACTGGCAAACCCGTCATCACATTCTAATCTTAGATTTCAGGGCTTTTATTTCACCCTTAATGCCACCCTCCTGGCTTTGTGAATTATTGACAGACTGACACCAATGCAAAGGGACACATACTGTACAGTAAAAGATCCTAACAGCTCTCTCCCTAGCACTGCGTGTCCTCTCCCAACTGCTGCTGCAGACAGGGAGAGGAGTTCCAATAATGCTTTTCTGTGATATCAGTGACTTTACCTAACTAAAGTAACTTCACCTAACTTCTGACCTAGAACTGAAGTATATAAAGCAACATTCTACTTCTTTGGTGTCTAGAACGGATTACTGTAGCTCGCTTTGAGAAGAGCTCAGATGTCATTTAATCAGTCATGGAAGTTGACAGTATTGGGAGCCACACAAGGAGGAACGACAGAAAACAGGATTGCACAGTTTCTGAACGTTTGCACTGAATATTGCTTTTTCTTTTGTTTAACATGCTGAAACTTCAAAATATGTTACTTGCCTAGGCATGCTATCGTTTTGTTTCTATGATGAAAAGTAGATTGAGGTAAGCTGTTTGTCTATGAGGGCACGACACACCATTTCAGTTTTGCTGTGTTGTTTGCCCTTCCACTATTTGCTCATGATTGAGATCATACAGTAAAACACAGAGTACAACTGGGAAAATGAATACAATACAATAGTCAAAAACCAGTAAAGGATTATGAGTGAAGGAGTAGATTGAAACAGAACCGTCAAATGAAATGAAAACCGTGAAAGTAAAAAGGGTTGTTGTGCTTGGTGCTGGTGGTCTAATCCACCTCACTCTCGTTGCTAGCCCCCTCGGGTCGCCTCAGCTTGTCCACCTGTTCGTTGATCTGTCCGTCCCCTCCTCGCCGATCCTCTGTCTGCACGGTCAGGTGCTCTTCCTCATCCACGTGGCTCAGGTCGTCATCCTCTTCCTCCTCCTCCCCTTCCTCCTCATCCTCCTCTTTCTTCTCCTCCTCCCCCTGCACCTCCATGCGGACCTGGTCCTTCAGGTCTAAGGGGAGTGAGGCTCCCAGACCCACGGCAGCCATGGTGCTCTCTTCATTGAGCCCATTGGCCCCGTCAGGCCCCCCCAGTAATTCCTGGGGGCTGTGGTGGCCATCTTTAATGGGGGAGGAGGAGGCTGACTCGTTGCTGACAGGGGAGATGTCGCTGCTGCTATTGGTGTGGTTGAGAGACGGGGAGCTGGAGGCGGTGGCTGGCTTCAGAGGGATCTGCCAGGAGGGGATCTTTGGGACGGAGGGCGATGCTGGGAACTGCCTTCTGAGTAGGATAGGGGGGAGAGAGAAGATGCTAGTTCAAATCGATTTGAAGGGCACTACATAAGATCTGAATGACATAGTACATTCATAAAGCCTTCATGAGCAAGTGTAAATCAACACAATTTGTACATCACAGCTAAACACACAAAAACATCTTCTTTTTTTATATATGTATTAATGCTTACTTGCGAGAGTATTATGCACTGAAGTGCCCGTCAAGTAAAGCGTTACTTGTAAACTCCATATCGACCTGAAGGTCAAGCACCCAAATAAGAACAGGTTCACAGTACAGGGATATCAGTATTCATATAGAGAACACTACATTATACTACTCATAATTACGATAAAAGAAAAAATACTTAATTTCATACAGTCTGATGCCATCTGCACCTAGCAAAGACGGTCTAAGACATTCAATTATATTCCTTACTGCTTTTAAGAGCAAAAATATTAAGAATCAGTTTACCCCTGATTTGGATAATTTGAAAAGGACAAGTTAAGTGACAGATGGTGTTTTTGTGATGCTTCTGTGATTAACCCCTTATGCTAGAGTTATTGTGAAAGTCTGGTGAAAGCCTTCGAACAAACGACAAGAGCTTATTGCTGGTTAGGGTGCGCGACAAAAACAAAACAGGCATACAACCTGAGAGTTCTGAGGCAATTTTAATCTTACAGAATTTTCAGATGTTAACAGTTACTTGAAGCTTCATCAGTGCTATACTGATACATAACCATGCATGCTAATAGATGCTGTATTTAGTACTAATCGAATCGACTTTAGAATCCATTGTCAAGCTGTGACAGTGCCTGTTATCTTCAGAGGATGATAGTATTATAGCTTTAGTTCACCATATGTCACTTCCTGTGAAATTGTGTGTGTTTTGACCCATTATTACCTGCTGAGGAGTAACCCCTTTAAAGACACTATTTCGGCTTTCAGCTCACTGACAGACTGTGTTTCCAGAATTCGGTTGGTCGTGGAGGATGCCTATTAGATAAAGGGGAGAGAGGAAAGAGACAGCACATAACTGTTACACGCATGGTTCAGGTAATATGTCTGGTCACAGTACAGTGTAGGGTCGTAAAAGCACAGGAAGATTCAAGAGTCTGCTTTTCACTACCTGCTTAGCTTGAATTTGCAGAATTAGGGCCAAATAAAAAGTAGTGAACACTACTCAATGGTGGAAACAGGCTCATGTCAATACTAAATATGTTTCTACATTTCTCCGATCTTCACATTCATTACTAATTCTCTCTGATAGGAAAACACGTTTAGAAGAATAATGAATCAGAGACAACGAGGTAAACAAATATAGCTAATGCGAATGCTAAAATCCACATGCCCTTGTGTAGTCACCCATCACCATATCAACTTTACAATGTCCTGTCTGTGCGAGCCCTACAGGGTTGCATGAGGAAATACAAACAAGCCTGTGTCATTACTATAGACAGGATCTTTCCAAAAAGGGTAACGTGCGTGAATCGTGACCTTTTTACATAATTTTCCATATTTCCGAAAGTGGATTAGGGCAGGACGAGAGTTTTAGATAATGGATCTTGAACAATGGGGCATTCATAAGGCCATCTACTGTAGAAGTCTTTCTTCCCCTTTTATCAAAGGTGTTTTATCACATGACTGCCATATCACTGACTGCCATGCCATGAACTGCTACAGGGAATGGTGGCTAATTGTCATGGCCTCCAAAATATTTGAATGGCAAAATCTAAGTATATAAAAAAAAAAAAAGTTTTGTTCTGAGCTGGCATCTGAAGTCATTCATCAGAAGTAAGAGCAATTTCAAATGAATGAACACATCCACTTGGGTAACAGATACTTTTAGACCCTCTGTAGTCTAACCAAATGCACCAGCACCCACAACCCCAACCTCTTCATCCTCATCCTCTCTGCAAAGAATAAACTGAGGAAGAGGTTTAGGTATGGAGGGGCAGAGGGATGGGGAGGAGGGAGGGGTGAAGAAAGTGGGATAAAAGAAAACAAAAATTGTAAAGACTCCCTGACTCGAGAGGCAGCTAGTTAGGAAGCAAAGACCCCCTATCGAGTGAAGAGGAATAACTTGGGACTCTTTCACTTGTAATTAAATCTAAGATAAATTAATTGAATCACATGTGAAAGGGATCTAACTCATTTACAGGGAAGGGAGAGAGGGAGGAGGAGGAGGAGGAGGGAAGGAGGTGGAGGTATTTATCTCTTATCAGCTCCTAAACCCCTCTGATAAGAGTGCTGTGTTTTTTGAGGGCCCATCAGAGCCGACCTGGGTGCGCTGGAGACCCTGCTGAAGACACTCTTATTACAGCCTTCACCTCATTAGAACCATCTTAATCCCAGGACTCCCCTGGGCACCCACATAAGAAGGCTTGAATGTGCTTCCCTCATTTTACCTTTAGAGAGAAAAATAATTAATTGCTTAAAGGCTGAGCTTCTAGAATTGGAAGACGTACTGTAAAATCGAACTCAGGAAAAAAGAAAACAATTTACTTGACTGATCCGTCATGATGCATACATGACATAATACTTGACATAACCACACCACAGGTTATAACAATAGACATAATAGCTTACAGTATGTCAGTTGGCATCAAGCACAAAACTATTTTCACATCACGCTAACTGTCCTATGCTACTGTCATGTTAGCATTGATTTATTATGTCACATTACAATGTCATGTAGGCCAAAGTATCATGACAGAACCTTAAGCATGCTACTATAACTTTCCACTCTGGCTTAAGAATTAACCTACTGTAAGACTATAATGTATCTACCGTGAGAGTTGTCCACTATACAGTACAGTAGCTGTTACTTTGTGGTATCATTTGATCCTAACTGGTATAATAGCTGGGTAACTAATATGTCTCAAGAGGTTGCGTGGGTGTGTTAGGGGTCAGCTCCTTTCTGGTGCGTAACTAAGTGTTTCAAGAAAAAAATGATATTACAAGGAACAAACATCAACTCCATCACTACGGACGGTAGCACACAAACGAAATGAAGATAAATGCCTACGGACCATTAGCAGAGATAAGATCTTAACAAGCCTTGTTTAAAAATGTCTAAAGGCAAATTAATTCACAGTTACTCTACCATCTGACTGTGTTTTTCCTTGTAATGCATGTATATTTATGGTAGAATTAGCTTCAAAAGAAATCCCAGAGGGGCGTTTTGGAGTGGAAACACTGGTACAATTGATTTCAGTCTATTTATTCACTTTCCCAGTGGCAGTGCACACTTCTGTTTCGAACAGAGCGGTTTCTAATCTTCTATGTGCAGCCACTAATAAAAACAACTATCACTGAATTGAGACACTGAGCAAACACAGTTAACAGGCAGATTTGTAATGATAATGGAATAGAAATATACTTCTGTTAACATTGGAGATGAATTACCCTGAAGCCTATTCATCCTTCACTGAGGCATTTAACAGTAGTGGTATGATGTAACTACATGATAATACCTCAAATAAGCAATGATTGTAGAGCATATAACCACTGAGTATATTTTCCTGGGCTCTCAGAGCTTTGTAGACAGAAAAAATATAACATCTGTGTGTGTGCGCGCGCGTGTGTATATATACACACACACGTGTGTATAACGGGATCCCCAGTTTTTGTTTGGGACTGTATACGTTGCAATTCAGCGGTTTCCTAACTATAACAAATGTTTACTTAGCAGCTGACGGAACAGAAGTCCCCATGTGTTTCGGGTTAAAAGCACATTTCCGTGTTGAGAAGTATAATTGCCAAGAGTGGCACACTTTGAACGGCGAGGGTAAGAAACCCAGAAAGCCGCTAAATGCATATGATAAGTAGCTCAGCAGCTCCAACATGTGTTCTTAATCACACGCTCTGGACCTGAAAACAATTTCCCAATTTCCCATATGGCCTGAGACAACAGGGCCCTAGGACGGCACGCAGAACATTTAAGATCAACACTATAGCTATAAAGCAGAGTTTATGATTTGTTTAATGGGTGTTTTGATGTGAAATATACTTTTTATACACTGCCGCCGTCCAACAAGGCACTCATGGCAAATGAAGCAGACACTTTTTAATCCAATCTGTGTTTTGGCGAAGAAGATAGTTGGGAAAAAAAACATTGTTCTCCACGCTGCCAGTGTAGTTCATTGTTTAAAGTGGGCTCAACAATGACTGGATGGGACTGTGTGTCGCAGGAGACAAAGAGAAATGGTACATGGTGAAGTTCTGTATGCATAGAGTGGATTCAGTTAGGGCTTTGCCGCCCCACACACACATATGTACACTCCTTTCAAGTTTAGGAAGCCGTAGGGGGGGTGGGGTGGGGTGGGGTTGGTGTGGGCGGGGAGAGAGAGAGAGAGAGAAAGAGAGACTTGAAAATGAGCTATGAGTCGGCAGTTTTGATGAACCTCATCCAGGGGAGAGATTCATATTTTTCTCTCCCGTTTGTGCCTAAACAGATGTGTTCGCATATGTTTTCCTACAGGATCCAGATGCTGCAGTCAAACACCCAATGTGCTTAACAAGCTGTGGACATAAAACATTGTCTGAGATTGTCCCTATTCCAAGGCAATTTTTTGGGCCCTATGATCATAAAATCATTTATGATGGCGTTATAAAAAAACAAGTAACATTTCATACTTACACTGAAGTTATGGAGATGATTTTGACGCAACGCGGTTTAAAACAATCATTCAAGCCCTGAGCACCTAAATTGCTATAACTCCCAGCGGGTTATGAAAACAGACAATAAAATTAAGGCGAAGAAGAGAGTTGACAAAAGATGATGATATCAGGAGTGCCGTGACGAGATGCATCATACCTTTTGCCTGCAATTTGTTGATACTGGGAAATAGGGACATCCATCTCTTCACTTAGGAGGCTAAGCCATTGAGCTTTCAGTAGTGCATAGAGCCCAGTAGGCCTTCTCTGTGCTTGTACCTGGCCCTTTGTAATTTCTGAACTCTCCACTAATGGGAGTGGGTTCTGGCACAAAATGCTATTTTGACTCAAATACTATCAAATGAGGCATATTGATGGTAATTGAACCTAAACATTCAAACAACACTCCAAAGCACTGGTTGTGGCTTGACTAGTACTACCTCAGTGTAGCCTTAAAGGGACCCCAAAGTTTCAGTGCGTGATGAATAAGTGTGGTGAGGTATTACCTGGGAGGTAGCCAGCTCCTTAGACAGATCCTGTATTTTCTGCTGTTGCTGTACCAGGAGCTCCTGTACTGTGACCAGGGTCTGTTGGAGCTGTGTAACTGCAAACAGAGATAACAAACACAGTTCATGTTAGACCCCTATACTGCAAGTCATCTCAGACCCGTGTGTCAAAAGAGTATGTTATAGTGTAAGTAATGGGACTATGAAGCATGTTTTCTTCTTTTGGCTCTACACTCCAAAAGTTTGGATTTGAAATCAAACAATTACTATGAGGTTACAATAGAGACATACACTCACTGGCCACTTTATAAGGTACCCCTGTTCAACTGCTTGTTAACGCAAATATCTAATCAGCCAATCACATGGCAGCAACTCAATGCATTTAGGCCTGTAGACATGGTCAAGACGACCTGCTGAAGTTCAAACCGAGCATCAGAATGGGGAAGAAAGGTGATTTAAGTGACTTTGAATGTGGCATGGTTGTTGGTGCCAGACGGGCTGGTCTGAGTATTTCAGAAACTTCTGATCTACTGGGATTTTCACGCACAACCATCTCTAGGGTTTACAGACAATGGTCCGAAAAAGAGAAAATATCCAGTGAGTGGCAGTTCTCTGGGCGAAAATGCCAGAGGTCAGAGGAGAATGGCCAGACTGGTTCGAGATGATAGAAAGGCAACAGTAACTCAAAGGTTGGTGGTGGTGGTGTAATGGTGTGGGGGATATTTTCTTGGCACACTTTGGGCCCCTTAGTACCAATTGAGCATTGTTTAAATGCCACAGCCTACCTGAGTATTGTAAGGACCTACACGCCGCTGGACATCGGTGGGACTGCTGTGGACAGGGTAAGCAGTTTTAAATACCTGGGAGTCCACATCACAGAAGACCTGACCTGGACTGCCCACATCAGCACACTGGTGGGAAAGGCAAGGCAACACCTGTTACATCTCAGGCAGCTGAGAAAATGTAAAGTCTCCCAGAGGATCCTTCAGTCCTTCTACTCTGGAGGTGTGGAGAGCATCCTGGCTGGTAACATCACCGTCTGGTACGGTAACAGCACGGCCCAGGACAGGCGAGCTCTGCAAAGGGTGGTACGCCTTGCAGAAAGGACCATGGGAGCTCCAACCCCCCCCCCCCTCCATGTCCTGTACACCAGGAGGTGTAGGACCAGAGCCTGCAGGATAATGAAGGACCCTCACCACCCGAAAAACGGACTGTTCCAGCTGCTGCGGTCAGGCAAACGCCTTCGCTGTCATGCAGCAAGAACAGAGAGGCTTAGACTGAGTTTCTTCCCCCATGCCATCAGGATCATCAACGATGACCCCACCAGTGCCCCCCTCATGTCACTCACACACTCACTGACATCATAACACATACGCACACACATAATTACCCATTGCAGACTCATCTTTCACTGTAATTAGCTGTACTGTCCTCTGTGGCACTGTCACTTTTGCATTTCACTGTATACTTGTATGCACGTGACAAATAAAGAATCTTGAATCTTGAATCTTGATGACCATGTCCATCCTTTTATGACCACAGGGTTCTGATGGCTACTTCCAGCAGGATAACGCGCCATGTCACAAAGCTCACATCATCTCAAACTGGTTTCTTGAATATGACAATGAGTTCACTGTACTCCAGTGTCACCAGAGTCACCAGATCTCAATTTCCTCTCTGCATGGTGTGTTTTGCACTCACCTGTATGGGTGAGTGCAACACAAAACTAACCAGGTTTCTTATCTCTATTCATCAGAGTCCCGCCCAAACTCTTTCCTAAAGATCTCTCCCAATTATTTACCCAATTGATTCTACTTACCTACATGATTTAACCAATGCAACTTGGGGTTCACTTATTTTTGCACCTGCACTAATTTCTTTATAATTTAGTTTTTCTACTACACACATGATTTCCTCTAAACCAACATATGTAATTGGTAAACATAAACCTGTTAAGTCAGATAAAAAAAGACTGGTTATGATTAAATAAAGATTTAATATTAAAAACTAAAAAAATCTATAATTGCACAAGGGTTTCACATACTTTCAAGCAGCACTGTATATATATGTACAAAGCTGAAGAAATGGGTTTGGCATGTTACACTGCCACTTAAGTTTTTAATAACCAAAAAATGGAACAACTTAAAGTATAGTAGGCTTATACTCATGTCATTCATCAGAACTGACCTCACATTTTCTAAATCAAACCTAATAACCAGTCACTTTAGTCCCAGCTTTTCAGTCATTGAGGCTTTGGGTTATTTTTTATGCATACGATAAAGATATTAATCTCTGGTGTCTGAACTTAAATCAAATAACAGTCTCTAACCTTCCATTACCCATCCAGACACCGGCTTCTAATGCATCTTAAATCCTCAAACGATCAACAAAGGGAGAATCAGCCCCTCATTTGGGAGGAGGCCGCCAGACAAAATGTCCCCCCTAATCCCAATAAATATTGCTCTTTTTCCATTGACTTTGAAGATTGAATTATTTCAAGTGTTGGTGTTATAAGAGGGTGTATGATTTCAAATAACACAGGGCACAGTTTGTTGCCCCCCGCGCATTCAGTCACGCGTGTATTACCAAACAATGCATTAAGTTTCCCCCCCCAACTGATTATATTACTGAAAACCAATAAACATTCATATAAATCACCCCTGTGTAAAGTGTTAAATCAAGTCTAATGGGATTAACATCACCAGATATTGTAGCTACCTACTGTTGAGGTTGTCAGCGAATGGTTAAAAGCTTGCCTACAGGCAAGCAGACTGAACAGGCACAAGGGGTTCTATTTGGGTAGAGCAACCTGAAGGCCTGCATGCTGGTTTTAGGGTATTTCAGTAACACTTTATGAAATGTAATAATACAATAAAGGAATAAGGCACAAGAGGCCCCTTAGTTTTGATAAATATACAATAACATGCTGTTTATAAAATAAATAAGTAAAGTGGAACCGCAATTTCTTCTTAAAACCAGGGAGGTACTATTTAATTCCACCTTCAAAGTTCTCTCATTCTTGTATCAAGTCACCTGTGTTAAACTGGGAGGGGCAGTATCAATAGGGGAGTGGTTGTAAAATGTTTGATCTTTCTTCAAATACCAAACCATAATGTGCCAGTGTCGTTGACAAAAACAGGACCAAAATATAAAGACACAAGCACCATGACATGGTACCTTTCGCCACAGCGAACCTACAGTTTCTTGTTTTGGGAATCTCATAAAAAACACTGAACAGGCAACAACAATCTTGAGGGGGACAGGGGGCCCACAACCAGGTCACTAAAGGCGTGTGAGTGACTTGGGCTGTGTAAAGTACACAGTGAGTTGCCCATTAGTGTCAGGCGCTGTAACGACACCACAGTTCTGCAACTTTTTTCCAGATGTTGGATTGAAGTCGCCAGCCAGTAAGGCTACACTTACTGTAAGCTATGATTGGCACTGGGTCGCCAACAGTAAACTGCTTGTGTGGCTCACTCGTTTTAAGTTCATCCACAATGTTTACTCCTTTGTACTGTCCAGCTTCTACAAAAATGCAGAACAGTTTACCCTCAGCCCTCACAGATATGAAGCCAGGAATAATGAGGTCAGTGACATTGGCCCAGCTTGAATCAGAAGGAGACTTTGTAGCGGATGGCGAGTGTGTGAATCTGAGAGGGCCGAGAGTGGGGCTCCCAGCTGCTACGAGGAGGGCCGACATTGTGTATTCAGTAAATTATTCAGTAAATACCTCCATATAATGTACACTACATATGTCTGGGTCTGTCTCCGCCTTTAATGGCCAGCTGGTCACCAATATGGCTCCCACTGACAAAGAGCGGCCCAAACAGCCACACAATTCCATTACAGGCTGTGTGTGCTGAAGTGCTTCCAAGATCCATTCATTAATTGTCCATGTGAAGTTGTAGGGAAATCATAATGGGAGTCAAGGCCCTACTCTGGGGCTGAGAGAGAGAGTAATGCAGTTGCATTCAAAAGGATACATCACCTCATTGCGCCCGGCACTAGAGAAATACATGAACTTTAACAAAAGGAGTTCAAGCAATTGGCAGCAGCCAAGGCAGTCGGTCGCTATTACTCAGCGTTGTGTGTGTGTGTGTGTGTGTGAGAGAGAGAGAGAGAGAGAGAGAGAGAGAAAGAGAGAGAGAGAGAGAGAGGAGGGGGTGGACTCTCAGTGTAATTGCAACCCCTCTCCCCAACTGTTAACTGCAACAGTCATTAACTACAATAGCAGCTTGGCTACTGCAGTCACAGCAAATTAGTTCACCACAGTGACGGAGGGAGAGACAGCGGATTTTTCTGTGTGAGGGCTTAAGGTTGGGAATGCCTGCTCCCTGTGGAATAAAAGGGGACTCTTATCACGGAATCTTTAATAATAAACAAAGCAGGATTTATGTTTCCAAAAAAAAAGGTGGTAACATTCACAAAGGAAATGTTTTTGCATAGCTGAGGCAAAATGACCATAAAAGAACTCATTTGTTAATCAGATTGCTAGTGGCACACCTTGCACGCCATCTCATACAATCAACATTCACCTGTCACCAACCCTACCCCAAAACACAAAAGAATGGTGAGATCAGATTAAACTGATAGTATGATCCCATTTTTATTTAGCAACCATTCCTCCGACTGTATAATACTTATCAGGAACCACCTGATGTGAGAAGTATAACAAGGACGAAAAGGAGACTCAAGCACACTGGTATTATTTGCAAAACTCCTACATTTTTGCAAAGAACACCACTGTGCTTCAGTCTCCGTTCTTCCAAGTTGCTGGTTTTGTACTTTTAAGCACCTGATCCAAAAATTACAGCTATGCTAACATTTTCCACCAAGTATGAGAGCAAGTATGAGAACATGACACATAAAAGCCGATTCATGCTTCGACAACAACGCAACCAGGGGTCTGCGTAGGTTCGCGAAGAAACAAAGAAAAGTGGAGCGGCTGGTAATCAAACAAAGCCCACGTTCTTTGTTATGCTCTCCTGGCTGGAAGTATTCATAAAGCACCGGGGAGACTGAGACAAACTATCCTCAGGTAAATACAGGCAGCCTTTGTTTACGAGCCAGCTAGTTAGCTTTATTAGTTAACTAGCCACTAACCTACAGTAGAGTCTGACTTCTGCTACCCTAGTTTGACTGCAACCATTAATTATGTAATCGGTAATATGAAAGCCAAATGACACCACTGTGCACAGGCTGCGCGTAGGCTACGCATAACTATGAATTACAGAGTGCTTGCGACAGTGTTGCGCAGCGTGAACCGCGCACTAGTCGCACAAGTGACACAGAAGCATGTTGTTGGGTGAGTGGGTGAGCTCACCGATATCAAAATCAATACGGTTGTGATAGTGACGCACGTGTACCAAAACAAACTAAGGACACTGAAAAAAGGCCCATCCTTAAGTCAAATTAGACTCTAAACATTCACCATGCATGTAAATATATGTATTTCAGGTGGCCACAGAAGCCTTTGGCTTAGTCATACAGCCTCTCTTCAGTTACCTTTCCTATTCTCAGGATTCAATCAAATGCTCTAACAGGAGGCCATTTGGTCCCACTTTTAACAAATGACCACTTTTAAGGCTGAACAAAGCCTTGATAAACCATTTATAATAATGGTTGTACCAGTTATACCAGATCTTTATACCAGATCTTTACATCTGGTGTTTTGCCAAATGTTGCATAACCCTTTTGCCACCCTTTGTATAGTATGACATTTGAATAAAGGGTTAATGAAGGCTTCATTGAGCTACACTAATATGACTATAGTTTCTTTCCGAGATGTCCCTCATTTACGCCTCCCAAAATGTTTAATTACATTGACGCACATCTTGGGATTAGTCACTCTCTTTCTCTCTCTCCCTTATCCCACCCTCCCTCATTTCCTCTCTCTCTATCTCTCTCTCTGTCTGACAGCCAGGTTGAGATTTCTCACCTGTCCGACATGGGAGCCGCACCTGTCACTGCACACTTAATCACACTAGGCCCTGCCTGAGACCAGCCATGAGTCGACGCCACACAATCCCACCGCAAAATTAAAATGAACTTTCTCACCACAGAGAGAGAGAGAGAGAGAAGAGAGAGAGAAAGGGGGGGGGGGGGTGTGGAGAAAAAAAAGAAAAAAGTTGTCATTTCCCAACCCCTCATTAATATTCCGAGGTTAAGAGCTTTTCAGCGAAACATAATTAATTGAGCCCGAGCCTGACAGTAAACAAGCAATTTCAAATTAAAGCAAAATGACAGCAGCGTCATTTGTTAAAAATGCGGTGCCCGATTTGGGCGACAGATAAATGAAGGAAAATGTTAAGGAGGGGAAAAAGTGATGAAGATATTAATCTTCACCTGTCTGTGTCAGCGTGCCACTCATCGCTGCAATGTTGCTCTCCATCCTCTGCAGATGCTTCTTGTCCTCTTTGCTGCCCATAATGAGGGGAAGGATGTATTTCTGCAATTAAAAACATGACACGCTATTACACTTCTCCATGGGAAGGGCGAGAAAGAGAGTGGAGGAAAAAGAGAGGGCAGTTAGGCTTGAATGTGGATGGACAAAGCAAAGGCATTGTCTTATCAAGAGTGTGGCCCATCATCTGAACTGTCATAATTGTGTGTCTGTTCTACATGGATTCTTGGGCACTCAAAGAAATAAAACTACACACACAACTGAACAACAAAATGAGACTATTGGGGCGGAAATAGAGATAGTGAAGGAAAGGAAAAAAACATTCAGTACAATGACAGAAAAACTAAAACATACAGGATAAACATTCAAAATGGACCTCAAAACCTGAATGAGTGTGTTCGTCAGATATCTTTATAAATTGAATAGGACGAGATGATTGAAAAGAGATGGTGTACAGTATGTCACTGCCAAGTTAGTCTTTGTGATCCAATGTGAATGGTGACCAGATGAGGAGACTAAGTGTGTATGTGTGTGTGTGTGTGTGTGTGTGTGTGTGTGTGAAGCTGAGCTCAGCAAATGTAACCAAGCACATGTTATGTGCCTATAGGCACCCTTGCAAATACAAGAGGTCAAACTATCACTCTGATCTGCAAACCAAATTAAGTGAGCTGCATTTATGTTAGCAAACATTCACCATAGGTTCTAAATCGCTGCAATTTCAAACTAATTTAGGTTTAGGCCTAAATGCTTGTACAGAAGATAATGCTTGGTCAATCCCTGTCCAGCTGTCCGGACCAGGTTTTCGTTACAACCCCATGACTGCGTGGGGCTGGGTGACACCAGTCCTGGTAATAAACACTTTTAAGTTGAAAAAGATTAAATGAGTGTCAACACATAGTAATTAATAAGTAGGCTGCTGGGAGCGCTGTGTGTTTACAAGGCGCTCTATAGCATAAATAAAGTATGGGCAGAAGCTGGGGCATATGGTGCGACTGGCGCTCCGCTGCCGGTGACATGACAGGCGCCAGCACGGTCACGCCAGGGAATCCCACCTCGCCACGCTACGAACTGCTGGCCTGGCCTCCCACTAGACACAGAGCCGGAGGGACAGGTAAGGTGTGAGAGAGAGAGAGAGAGAGAGAGAGAGAGAGAGAGAGAGAGAGAGAGAGAGAGAGAACACAACATAGGGAGAAAGAGAGAGCCCTAAGAAATGCTTGACTACTGGGCATAACTTAACGAAACATTTAACGGTATTAAGCAGGTACTTACTTAGACAGTACTGTGTAAAACCGTTATAACTGAATAATTGCATATTAGTTACACTTGTGGTTAATTTTAGATTCACTGACTCAAGCACCACTGTGTGTTGATTAGTAACAGGTAGTTACCAATTGTGTTGAATTTATTGGAGTACCAGAAAGTACCCATAGTTACCAGACTTAGTAAATACTGAGTAAATACCATCTGAAACAGGGCTGTAAAATAAACTGTAATTTCTATGTGAAATTATCCATTTTAAGGGATCATATAAGATGACTTTGCAGACCACTCCATACACACAAACGGATGGCAAGTATCCAATACACGAGGATCAAGTCTCAAGCCCTGCAGATGACATCATGGGAATGCAGACACATACACGGCTGGTCATCCAGGGTAAGAGATTCTGCTAAACTCCCATCCACCTATAAAATGAGAGCAATGGCTTCCACATGCCACTCACAGCGATACCAACAGCCACTATGGGATTAATGTCACTGAGGGACAAGGGGCCTCCCAGGCCAATGTTCAGGGGCTGCAGAGCATGAAAAAAACAGGGCGATTATTTTTGGAGGGTGCAATAACAAACAAGGGTCGTCTGCTGTGCTGGCAGCTGTATTTCTTCCCAAAAAAAAATGAAAAAAGAAGGGGTTCAAATTAGATCATGTTATGACGCAAACCAGGCCAGCTTTAACAACAAGGCCACAGTTCCTGGCCCTCTACTCAAACTCAAGACAGACTGAAGTACAGTACCCACAAACCCCACTAATATTATACTGACAGACCTCACTGGGCTGTGGAAGAGAAATGTCAGAGTCAGGGGAAACCAAGACTTATCGTTTAGGCTAGCTGTTGTGTAAAAGTAGGCTTGACAAGATCTTTCAGATCATTCCATATGATGTCAGTCTCAACATTAACCATTGAAAATTCACATAGAATTCTATCAACGCTTGACAAGGGAAGAAATGGTTGAGCTCACTATGGGGCTGAATGACCACCCAACCTGGACATACAGTTGTTTAAAAGTATGTTGTAGTAGCTGTAAACCCCTGCCCTATCTCTGAGAAAGACAGAGTTCTGGATAAGAGAAGAAAATGTTGTACCTTGTAGAGGTGATGGAAGCCAAAGGCCATACCCATCATCATAATGGTGAGGGCACCGTAGTCTCTCCATCTGTAGCCAGGGGGACCTGGAGAGGGACACACACACACACAACTTAATGTCAAGTGTTACCAAAATGTAAACAGTGAGCATAGATAACAAACAGGGTGGGGATTCAATAGGGACCTCACGATTCGATACATACTGTGTCACGATACGACACATATTACGATTCTATATCTATCATGATTCTTATACTGTATGTATTGTGCATTTAGCACAAATAACAAAGCCATCATATTTTTGTATTGCATAGTACCTGGACACAGAGTATGAGCAAACAAAGAATGACACTGTTTCTCTTAAAGCATTCCTTTGTCTTACACACATTCAACAGTATAAGTAGAATGTGTTTTTATAAACCTTTAAGAGAAGAAAAACCTGAAAGGACTGAATGGTGAGAAAGAGAGAGAGAGGGTGTGTGTGTGCGTGTGCATGCGTGCAAGAGTGTGTGTGTGTGTGTGTGTGTAACTGGGGAGTGTGTGTCACTCAATGACAGTGTGAAAGTGAGTGAAAGTGTGTATTTGTGTGAGCTGTCATCTGGGTGGGCCAACTGCTTCTCAATATGTAATTTCTAGCCTCATTCAACTGAAAATGTCACTAAACAACAACAAATACCATAGTTTAATGTCAAAGCTAGACACCCTCTGTGTTTTCTAAAGCCCATCGAGGACCTTCAAGAACCATAATTTTCAGTTAAACAAACATAAAATCATTGTGGTTTGGGTAACTACAGAATACAAATACAAATACTATAGTTAAGACTATAACCCTTCAGATCTTACTGTACCATTCATATTTCATTTACTGCAGGGGTATCAAATATACATTTCTGATAGCCGCATGTTGGCTTGCTACTGTAAGACTGGCTGATTGATCTTATAGCTTTTCCACTTGTGTGATATGACATGCAAATCAAACGATAAGTCCCACTGGTGAAGGTGAAGAGGGTGGGCTTCTCCTTGGTCAAGGACACACATCAACACCAACCAGGGTGAACCTGCAACCTTTCCTATCAAAAATTCTAAATCACTCTCCATTGTCCATATGGTAACCACATAAATTTGGGTCTTCATCAACATTATGGCTCCACTGGATTGTCACTTCTCCCGGCGTGCCGTTCTTCTGAGAAGCGTGGAGTCGAGTCCTTGAGGTGGGTGGTTGACCCTGGCTAAGCCTCTTTGCATCACCAGGGTCTTCACCAGCTCTTTTCCCCTCTTAGTCCTCCCATTCCCTCTCTCTCTCTCTTCCACCATCTTCCCTTTTTTTATTTGGTCACTTAAGCGGTGGAGCTGTGGTCCTCCATCCCCCGTTTTTCCAATCTCCTCTCAAATTTATTGGGTTCAGTGGAGGCCTTCCTGTCCTTCCGCCGCTTGGAAATAGAGATCAGAGTATCCATTACTTCGACAGAGATGGATGCCGGTCCCTGCTCCGCGTCCCTATAACAAGGACATCAAAGGGAGGAAGGGCCCCCTCTTTTCGGCGTGACCCCCTGTACAAGACTCCCCGGCTCTCACCTCATTATGCAGACTCCCTTATAGGCGTTTTGATATAAAACCCGCCACTATGGTCGGAGGAGCCTGCGAGAGCCCCCTAACTACATGGCCATCCCATCAACATCACTTTCATTACAAAACATGAGATGCCGAGGGAGGGGGGACGAGAGGGACGGGAGTCAAGGACAGTGTGGTAATAAATGAGGGTGGAATACATCTGGAATCATTGTCGTATGGGTTAAGCATTATGCGGACTTCACTCTGCATTGGTAAATCAGTGGACAGCGCTCATAACCTGGGTGAAGTAATAAAGATACAGGTTGCGGTGTGGGGTCTCTGGTATGAAATGGTGGGAGAGAGATTGTACGTGATGAAGTGAGTGGTGGTGACCATATCACATTATTGCATGAATATCTCAGCACAATGCCCCCCACATTGTGGTGAGATATTCATGCAATAATTACTGATCTAGGCATATTGTGGCTCTTCTACGACTCTAACCCGCTCTTTTGTGATTAGAATGATGGAAAAGTGTGTGCAAGTAAAAGAGCCTGGGTGAGTATAGGTAAAACCAACATCTGTGTTTGGAAGTCAGTTTTAGCACCACTTGCAGTAGTCATTGACTTCAGTTTCAAGACGGTCCATGAGGCTTGTCCCTAGTCTGGAACTGAATATACACCATCCCATCACACAAAATTGTAGGGAGCATTGTGGCATACAGAGAAGTGTGTGTGTGTGTGTGTGTGTCTGTGTGTGTGTGTGTGTGTATCTGTGTGTGCATCTTACTGTGTGGTACGGGGGCCATTAGGGGGGCATGAAGTTGGTGTGGAGGCCCAACAGGGTTCAGGGCCAGGATCTCCTCAGTACTGCCAGAGTGCTGGATGGCAAGATCAACCTCCTCATCAGTCAGACCTGGAACACAACACACACACATTTACCTGACTGAAAGTGAAGTGTTCATGGAGTGTGAGTGTGCGAGAATATGTCCATCAACTGTAACAGGGCCTCACCTCACAAAATGTTGGACCCTATGAAATGCAGAAAAAAACATTTCATAGGGTCCAATAAGATCAAACAATACTTCCGCCTCCGTGAATGAATATGTACTTCTCCAAAAAGGCTTCAGTTGTTTCATTTGACACAGAATTTGGCAGAAACCCTTCTGGTACCTGGATGTCTGTCTAAAGCAGGAAGCAGAGTAAGATCATGCCGAGAAAGCTAAAACCCCACTCTCCATTAACTGCCACCAAAGGCAAAGAAAATAAGAGTCTGTCCACTTCTCTCGTTATATTTCCCAGGTGGCGATCTCATACACCCCAGACAGAGAAAATGCATTATTTTAATTTCTTCATTGTGATGTAAATGTATTACATAATTTTGCAAATGCCAATATAATTTAATCTTCAGATCTTTTTAATGATTTTAGTGATGATTAAATTGCAAAGAGCTCCCTGATGGAGAATCCGGAGAGGAGGGAAAAATCTAATATGAACATTTCCTTTTGTGGAGGAAAGGATTTTATTTCTGACACCATATGCTACCATCGGTATGTGTCTCACCCTTAATGAGAATCATAATCTTAACAAAGAATAATAATACCAACTTTCAATGAGCATTAAGATAAAAACGTGCATTATTCATTTCGAACTAAACCAAAACATAAAACGAAAGAGGAGCGAACAAAATAGTACAAATACTTCAGAGCTCAGTTTAAAAAAGAACAGGTGTTCTTACTTTGAGTCAACTGCTTTTACAGTACTTTCAATACACTGATTCTATTCAAGGTCTTTGTTGGTGATGATAGGTACAGTGTAAGGGCTTATGAATGAGCCACACAGTGTCCACTTCGACACTGCCCTCTGTAGCATCAGAGGCTAACTCTTGCTACAGTTTCACCATCACTCTCTCCACACAATTTCCCTGAGTGTGCTTCCAGGGTTTCCCTCCTCCTGACAGAAAATCCCCTTTGCTGAGGGCCTTTTACTTGGGCCATTCCCCTGGGCTTTGGAGCATTCTACTCCCACAGGCTTCCCCGCTGCTACAGTATATGAGAGCCAAGGGGATGAGGTTGCTTCAATTGAGATGTTTCAGGAGACAGCAAGATGTTTTGTTGTACTACACAGTAGCACAGCCATGTTTTTACTTTAGTACGATGGTTCCTTGCCGTGAAAAGTAGTATATGGGGCAGGAGAAACTGTGGTTCAGAGTTGTTTAAATAGCCATTACTAACTTTAGATAACTTCAGCCACTGTAAAAAAAAAACAATGGGAGTGATTGGGGCTTGAAAAAAGTTCAACATTCAACATTTGTTTCCAAATCACCTCAAAGCAACTTCCAACCAAGTCAGAGAGTAATTTGAGGTGATTAACCCTAAATGATCTGATGGGTATTGCATCTGGTACCTGGGCAAGAGAGCATGGTGGAGAAGATCTCACACCATGGAGTTGCAGTCAAAAAAAACAACCCCATCTTTCATCAACAAGAACCTGCTTCAATGAATCCCTTGTTCTGCGGGGGGTCAAGAGCATATAGAAATTCTTTAAGAATCCACCACATACGTAATGCCAGGAGGCCTGCCTGCCACCTATTTTAAATGCTCCAAGGACTTTAAATGGCCATGAAAATTGATGAATAATTGAAGGCAAATATTGGCCAGCCTGTCGTCTACGGCAGGTCCTGAGTGCCAGGAAGTGGCCAGCGCCATGTGTTGAGCTTGTGCAGTCAGGCTGTACAGTCCAATAAGCAATAATGTGTCCCTGGACTCCGGATTCATCTGACCACAGCAGACTGAACGGTGGCAGACTATTGAGTGAGACATGCAAGATCTCTATTTCACCCATACAAGGAAAAAAAAAGGAGAAAAAAAATAGTATGTCAGTACTCTAGGAATGGTCCCATTTTGCTTTTTCACCTTGAAATGAAGGGTGTATATATAAAAATTACTTTTATAAATGTAATCTTAATATATGTACATGATAATGTATTTTGAGGTCTTTAATGTAGTTGTTTACATGACACTATGAAAGGGCTCTTTGCTTTACATCAAATTAAAATGCATGGAAATTTATAAACCTGTTTGGTTTTCTTGTCGAATTACAGCTCACTCAGCTATTTTGTGCTCTGGTCCATTTATCGTTGAGAAAGAGGCAGCAACAAATGAAAGACCCCTCAGATCCGTTTAGAAGAGAGATAACAAGGTGAAACAGATTTTTACATATAAAAGGAAAAGCACACAAAAAGAGACTGTGAAATTTATTACGGGTCTCCAAAACCTGTGGAATGACCCCTGGGGACCCTCATTGCGGATCGACCTGCGAAGAGATGAATTTTTTTAGGACATAAATTACATCTAATGACGACACTGTAAAAAAGAACAATAATGGAAAGCTATTCTGTATTTCATTATACTGTATTATTTGGTGCACCTGATACACATGGAGCCTGTTTATGAGTCACCGTATTAGCAGATGCTCAGCCGAAGCATTTGCTTTGACCTTGCCATTCTCATTGGGGCATGAAATTACGGTGCTGGCACCTCGATATTACAGCTATAAATACTGTAAACTGCATATCTGGGCTACGTTTTCTATTGTCTTTCAACATAAACCTGATCGGTATTTATTTAAAGGAAAACCCATTGCTCGTCACATTATTTATGGCTCTATTTTCAGGGGCCCTTATTCTCTGGGCATTTTCTTAAGGGCAAAGAGGCAGTGAGGCCCTTCCATAAAAAGCATTTCTCCAATTCTGGCAGTTCTGAACTTTATGGGTTAGGACCCGGCCCGGACAGCCAATTATAAAAATTGCTTACTAAAATATTTTGGGTGCTAAAAGGTGAATGCCACTTTTACTGTCCTACAAGGACTGAATTATTAAGTTGCCCTTGACAGAAAATTACTTACATTTTGAATATGAAAAAAATAAATAGAATAGATGTCAGGGGTCATAAATAGATGGAGGTCAATGGGTTATTGAGAGCCGGAGTGCAACTTTAACCTGTTTCTCATGCTGCGCTGGCATGGAGAGATTCTACATGTCATTTGGTGTCCCCGAGAATGGTACTACTGCTGCTTGAAAATTGCATGCCCTAAATAATGACCACTCTCATAGCTTATTCATTTATGTATTAAAAAAGAGGACTCTGCTCTCATTTCCCTGCTTTATCGCCTTGTACTGATGACAAAGTGGGCGAGGACCTGGGCTAGGTGGCGCCGTGGAGTAATTTATAACCACATCAATCCCTTTACCTTCTATGCAGGCCTTGGTCATTGCCATTTTTGTCCGAGAGGTGAGTCGCATAACCCCACTTACAAACAACATCCTATTAATATCTAGGATGATGAACCTTATCCTTCCCCTTACCTTGTAATATACCAACAGCCTACCTGTGCTCCCCATGACCCCCTATCAATGGCACTTCACTCAGGGTGAAACATATTAGCATGTTCTACTCCTCATTCAGCTAACAAGTAGTTAGTTTTGTTATTGTTAGTAAAAAAGCATCCAAACATCATTAGTGGCTGTATGTGCATATAATGTTTCTGTTGTTCTATACATTCTTACCTTTGGCTGACTATTCTGAGTATAACGGCATAGGTTGAAACAGTCTACTGATCATTTTCTAATGTCACTCTCTAATGTCAACATGTATACACACTGCTTAATGTTTGAAAATGTATCATAGTGTTTCAATTGGGTGAACTGAGAGTGCCTGCTTTTGTGACTAAGCAAAACAAAGGCTGCCATGTGGTCACAATGACATGGCGTACAACGGCGAGAGTGCACTGCACCCAGAATTACATTTTTTGTCATGTTGTGTGTGTGATGGCTAATTGCAAAGGCTAAATAGTGTTACCGAAATGAGGCCCAGAGCTCTTCAGATGTTGCATCTGTTAATTGCAGAGGACCTAGATGGCACAATTCAAGCTGAGGCAGGAATACATTATATTACAAACTCATTCAAATACAGTAAACTTCATTTCAACTCATTACGGTACAAGGGATAAAACATTGCTGTTAGATGGCAATTCCCCTAAATATTGGCTAAATATTGGTTGTGGTGGGGCATGTTGACCTTGACAACTGGTGTAGGGTGTAGGGGTTGTTTACTACGTACTGTATGGAACAGTTTATGACATTGCAATGATTATCCACCCTAAATCGTGCATGTATGATTAACAATATCAAGTCAGAGCAAGTTGGAAAGTGTATACTTTTAGACATTAGACATGCTTCTCTGTACATCTATAGGGTTAAGAAGATATCCAAAGGAGTTTACCGCCTGACACTTTGCAGTCAGTGGATATTGATTCTTAAATAAAAGTCTGACTTGTTGGCTTAAATCTACATTTTCACTAGTTTTGGAGACATTTTACTTTTCATAAGACATTTTAGATGGTTTATACAGGGGCCATGGGAAACATTGGAGTACATAATTGCCAATTCATACTGCGAAATTGACAGTTGTCAAAACACAAAATCACAATTTTCCATATTGTAATAAACCATACTATTAGGATCTCCTCTGAAAAAAAGAGAAGTAGCGAGAGAGGCATCCTTCAGTGCAGATCAGGGCACAAATGTGCAAGGAAATAATATGCAGAGGCGAGATTATTGTGTAAAGAATCTGCAACATGCAATCAAAGTGTGGCCTATTTTCCCCTTCATCAGCTGGCCAGCATAAGTACTGGCAGCAAAAGGAATCCAATTTAAATTTCACTCTACCGGGAGATGGTATTGTTTCATTTTATGTGTGCTTTGACATTTCTGGCTGTTATTATAGAGTAAAATCTGGAAGTATTTACATAAATATGACATTAAACTGTATTAGAAATTAAGACTGACATCTATTTGGGCTCGTAGCAGGAAGGAGGGGGTGATTGAGTTTCATGGTCAAAAGGTTGAGAGAACTGTATGGTAGACTGAGGATACATATGACAGAGATGGGGAGGCCATGACTATTGGTCTGTCACCATGACCATCATCATGTCTGCCTTAGCTCATAAAGGACAAGACAAAATGAGACAGAAAATGGACCAATAGTCATCAGTTTCATTGCTATGGGGTGTAGCCAACTTTGCTTTCAAGCGTAAGTCGTTTGTGTGCAAATTAAACATGGGATGGTTCACAGACTCATTCCATACCTGGGTTTCATTGTGAATGTATTAATACATTGTATTAATACATTTTTTTTTTAAAAGCATTAAGTATATTTCTTAACTACTGTATTGATATCAAATACAAAAATATGTGTAGAGTGTAAAATGAGTGTGAATGACATGCAAAACTCACTGGGAAGTCTGTATAAGTGCAAGGTGAACTTGTTTTAGTGAACTCAGCAGGACAGAGCAAAAAGGTAAATTTTATGTGAAATTTAATAAACTGAAATTGGCTTAAGATTAGTCAGCACTTTGTCTAGAAGATTAGTTTCCCTCCTACCCTTCAACTCATGCAAGTCGCTTACAAAGTGATACAGCATGGTGACATAATTACATTGTTCAAGGTGAGGCTCAGTCGAAATGGCCTGCTGACACAAGGCAATTTACGAGAACATGCACATTTACAAATATCACAGTAACCTGGGTGCTACTCAAAAGCTGTCTGGAGCAAAGAATTCAAAAAGCAAACTCTTGGTTCAATAAACGTTAGGGTCACAGGGAAAAAGACCCTAGACCAACTGACAGCTACTTAGTAATATGGTAAACTCCTGATAAATAGCTTTGGGTAGTGGTGACAACATGGAGTAAACCAGAGCTGCATGCAGATAACCGAGGCATCAAAAAGAATGTACGTGAACTGGGTCTGGGAAACTGTTTCTACTCATCTAAATCAAAAGTGCTAGCAATGTTTTGAACTACTGTAGGTATTCCCTCTTCTCTCTCGTTTGGATCAATGTTACTTTGCCATTTGATGAAGACTTTTGAAAATTATTACTATTTATATAATTCTTTAGATCTACCCTAATTGACCATCCAAAATAAACCTGCTTTATATGGCAGATACATATTTAATGTACTTAAAGTGCCTTCAGATGGAACCATTTCAATACATTTTAGGAGTGTGTACATTTTATACCTGTGCCTTAAAAAACAACAATTTGTAACTCAATGACATGACGATCAAACAAAAATGATATCAAAGAACGACAGAAGTTGATGCATTATTCTCATTGAGTGTGTGATAAATAACATTGGATTAAGACCAAACCTTAGTAGTGGCTAATGAGCGATGCACAAAGGCAAGGGCATTTCAAAAGATATGAGTCATTATAGTGCCCGTTGATGTGTGTAGTAGCAGCCGGTAACAATGGATTTGGTCTCAGGTTACCTCCTCTAGTCATGGAGCTTTTAGGCTCACTTTTCACTGCTTCATGCTCTAATGATAGAAGCCAAATCCCTGAGCTCTTACCATGAGAATTAGTCCCCCAAGTCCACAACTGTTTTCACAAGGAATTGAAAGAAAATGTTTCATAAAAGCACTAATCAGTGGTAGAACAACCCAAGATGATCCTAGGAACAGCTAATGTCCTGTGCTCACCAATAGCTCATGGGGAAACAGCAAACCTAAACTAAACCTGTACATTGTCTCTAGTGTGCTTTGAGAAGGCTATAATGGAATGTCTGATGCCATTTGGAGGAGGTATAAAATCCCATATTGCACATATTGTGATAAGAAACTAATGACGCTGCAAACTGATTCTTTCACCCTACCTAAATCAATTTTCCAATGGTGTGCCGCATATTTATGATAACAGATAAATTAAGTAAAAGGCTTAAAATGCAGGAAGGTAATATCATTGACAATTCCATTGAAAGTGCAGGAGGTCAATATACATTTTCCTGAACCCAAAGAAGCTCCCCAACTGGTGCGTCATTCATCCACTGAGCTTGAATCATGCACTCTGCTGCTAAATCGACCCCTATCTGACCCCCCAGGGCAAAGAGCTATGGCCCCGACCTTTGACCGCCAAAAGCCAAACCCCCACCTAACAAAGAAAAAACATTGGATAAGCATCCCTAACCAAAGTGCATCAGGGAGCCTCCGCTACATCAGAAACAACCTAAAATGGATTATGTGAACATATGCATATTGGATATAAAATGGATAGATTGGCCCTGGTTGTTCCATAAATAAATGTTACTAGACTGCTATAATATTACTCAACGATTAAATATTTGAGAGACTGTCCTGAACAATTACAGTGTTACAACAGTTATAACTCTGAGCCAGTGTTACCATAAAAATGACATGCCTCAAATCCCTCACCTTTTTTCTTCAGGAAAGCTTTTCTGGTGGCCAACGGACTTTGACGGACTTTCTGGTTGTGTAAAAATTTCACAGCTGTGGCAATCTGTAAAAGACAAAAATATATAGCTGTCATACAATATAAAAAGGAAATATGATAAGTATGCATCATACTGCACAGTGTAATGCATAGAGCAGCAGATCAGTCTAGACATTAGAGGTAGATTTGTTAAAACCCAGATATAGGCCTTTAACGCCAATGAATTTGATTTGAAAGTTACTTCTGAGAACTTCCCCTGCAGTGAGTAAAAAGACCACCTGACCACCTTCCAGATAAATCTGGGGAATGACCAAATCAGCAGTTATAAAATTAGCCCATCAAAGAGTGCTGGACAAATGGAGTATGGAGCTTAATTTGCTATTACCCTCTTAAAGACAAACTTCCAGCCTTAAGTGCGCAGGGGAAGAAAATCTATACTTAATGCCGAGGTGATCATTTGTATCTAATAACTTAAGAATCCTAGGCTGAAAACTTCTGTAATTCTTCCAGTTAAAAACGCACCATGATCAAATCACACAGCCTGAAGGTTGTAATGACTTGAGACGTTAATGCACTAGAACGTTAAATAGCATCAGAACATCGGTAGTTTTAAGTGCACAGCGGTCATCGATTCTATTATGTTTTCCTTCGAGATGCACCTTAATTTTCCACTCAAGTATGCTTTTCCAAGAATTTGAAAAAAAGATCCTCAAATGCCATTAAAACATAAATTTGAAGTGGGCGCCATGAAGTGGTGCCTCCTAAAATAGATAAACATGAAATAACATGGAGAAAGGAGAAACACACACTGGAAGGCAGGGAGGGCTTGGATGACTTGTTATCGCACCTGTGGTCCCTGTGATTCAATTGTAAAAGTCATCCCTCTAATAGGTTAAAAGGTTTTGATTACTCTTCTTTTTCTTTGAGTGTTGAAAGAAAAAGTGATTGAGCGCACTGCCAGTGGGTAATTCGTTTTGGGTAATGCATTGCATATACTAAAGACATGTTTCAATCCAAAAGAATTACATTTTCAAACTCATCTAAGGGGCAGGTATGGCAAAGAAGTCTTAAGAGCCATATCATTCTCATGTGACAAAATACACTGCAGTAGGAGATGGGGAGTGAAGAAAGCATGCATCACTTCAACATTTTAAGTTTTGTATCTTAAATTCCATTCCAACTTGGTGATAAAGATCTCAGCATTTGTCAACTGTATACAAGAGAGGTTGGGCAATCTTTCAAGATGAACTTGTTTTGAACAAGTATATAATGTACATAATATTATGTCATAAAAGAAAATACAGTACTGGGTTGTAAAAAGCAAAAATTGCATCATTGTGTGTGTAAGGTGTAGACATCTAACAAAATATTTAGGGACACAATTCTATGGAGTCACCATGACATTAATATGACCTTTGGTGTACATAAGGGGTTACACAAGGGGTGTGGAAATTCCTGGATCTCTATATGCTGAAGGCTTATTAAAGTCAGTCACCCGGAACCTTCATTGTGACAAGCAGATTAAACCATTTGCATGGTGAACCCCCGACTGATGTTCGAGGAGAACAGATACTGTAAAAACACAGGAAAAAATATCTGTTTGATAACAAGATGAAAATATATTCTGCTTTTGGAATTTTGAGATATAATTTGCTGATGATTTCAGTGAAAGTGAAAAGGCCAAAGATTGAAAACAGAAAATAAAAGGATAAAATGTTTCATAAAGAACTTAATGATAGTATTCATTTGTGTTACTAACAACATATGAGAGGTAAATAGTGGAGAAATATGCAGAACTAGTAATACATTCAAGCATCAATTCTGTCATTTTAACAAAAAATCTGATCATCAATGTAAATAAGTGTGACGTCAATAAAAATCTAAGCTAGATCAGCTTGCAAACTAATAAGGCAAATGTCCATTTGAGTAAACATGTAGCAGTGGATCTTCGGGGAGTGGAAAAGTGCAGTTCTTAGCAGATGACATAGCTGCTTTGCACAAGTTCCATCCAGACATCTGAATCAATTATAACCACATTGCACAGATTTCAGTCTTGTCTTGTTATTGACTTATAGATCATCCCTGTTATAGTGTAGGGTAGCACACAATTGGGCTTTTAAGGGGGTGAGCTGTATGTTAGTACAAGGCACATTTGGTTTGGCAGGATAAATATCAACTCAAATTAAAATGGTGGGCGTGTCTTGCCTTTCTGAATACCGGTAAATACCTTTTGGTTAGTATGGCAATTATTTTCTGATGCTTCTTGTAAAGCTAAAATTGCTAATGCACCAAAGTGCTCCATGTTCTGACCAATAATCTTTACAAATGAGATAACCAATAAAGTGTCAGGTACAGCCGAAAAAGAGACGAAAACTCAATCACAGGAAGAGATGAACATTAACCAATGCGCTTTAAGAGAGTGAAGTTGATGAGCGGACACGATTACAGGATCATTATTAAGTTTGAATTGGACCCAGATTTAACGATGCACTTGTCTCAAAATGTCTACCTTGAATTTCTACCTTAGAGTTGTGAGAGATGCCCAGGAAATGTAATTAAGTTCGAACCGCAAGGTTGGACGCCTTGAGAAACTCATGTAACCAGTAGAATGTTTTTTCATATAACTAGCAACAGCATTGAACTAAAAAGATGGGTATAAACCTGATGGAAACTCACCAACGTAATACTATCAGATACATTTGTGAAATAGAAAAACCATTGGAGAATACTTCTCCAATGGTTCATATGGCTGAGAGGGTACTGCATGTTTTCATTCAGTAATTTCCTTTTTGCTGGTGAAAGTTTTTGATGTTTAACAGTATATATGAACTGTAAAACAAATGTTGAACCATAAACATAAAAGGGATGCTTTTGCTTAGAAATGCTGCCACGCAACCACCATACTGAACAAGACCTCCTGAGTGACTACGTTTAGAGGTCAACTGGGGGTTTAAAAGTCTTCATTTCACTTTTGTTTTTCAAGAGAAAAAGGTACTTTCACAAAAGCTGATGAAGGCTCAACAGAAATCTGGGTCTCTTTTGGCCTACAGTATGTCTGCATCATAAAATAAGGGACCAAAAAGTTGGAAAAACAGATAAAGCAAACACTACGCAATCGGTAACATTTTGCATTCAGCTTACCCTAATAGATATACTGTACATGTACCTGTGTAGTAACACTGCAATCACTCGTGACAACACTTTATTAACATGTAGCAATAAACTACTATGTACAGAATATGCCTTAAAGCTGTTGGTGTACACACACAACTGGAGTACACATCAGTCCTTATACTCCGCTTGTGTAATAACTAAAAAGCTATTATATAACAGCATGTTAATACAATGTTGTTCCTGAAGTAATTACATAGATACTACACAGGTGTAGGGGCAGCATAATGTCAGGTGGGAACCAGACAAAATATTTCGGTCTCTATTTTTAAAATACTGAAATTAGTACAAAGGCCACTAAGCTCAAAGGTATAAAAAGCTAGCATTTCCATTGTTAGCAAGCAAATGTTCATAGTTCATATTGAGGATCATTAGTCACCCTGGGTGTAATTCAAGACACGGTTTAGATAAAACTTTTATTAATTTAAGGACAAGGCTGTTAGACTGGCACCTAATACAGTTATTGTAAAACACCATAGGCTTGCTTTTCAGAGATGAGGTTTGTGCATTTTGGCTCATCTCCGCATAGTAAACCTTTAACTGCCCCTAGGTTTAAACCCCCTCTAATAAACTCCAACTACTTCAGACATGGTGAAACCAAGAAAGATGCAAGGAGCAATTCTTTTATTCAATACAAGTTCATTTGCTTTCTTTAAACTCTCTAATCCAACTCATATATTCTACAAAAGGTAAGTGTATACATTTGTCTGCCATAATGAACACACTTTGAGAGAGGACAGGAAAACTAGCAGCCAGGGTGAGCAACAATGGAGGGGCTAAGAGGAAATCATTAGCAAGTATAGGATTCAGTCTCAGTGTGAATCAATTCATTTCAAATTGCCCTGTACATTTGTGGAGGCACCCCTGATATAATAACAGCCTAATAGACATGGACAAAATTGTGTTAGGTCGGTCTCAAATTTCCCCCAAACAATAGTTTGGAGTACTGAAAAAAAAAATGAAAAAAAAGAAGAGAAAAAAAGAATGAAGCTTTATATTAATAAGAGGCTTTCATGGGTGATCCGCTAACAGGGACAGTTGTCTTAAATGCTTAACCCAATGTCTTTCTGATACCAGAACCCTGCAAAAAGGAATGAGGTTGTAACCTAATTAAAGTATTTCCTTTTCTCACATATCTGGCTGATGTACCTAACAGCTCTTTTTAATCTTTTTTAAAGTACATCTTCAAATGCCCATCTAATTGTGATATCTTTCCCGCCTCATGTGACCTTTACCAAAGGAGGCAGAGCCTCATGGGACCAGCTACTGTATGTGAGATCAGTGACCCTGGAAGACATGGAGAAGTGTGGTGAAACAGAGCCAACGAGCACATCTTCAAGGGAGCCACATCTACACCAAACAAGACCAGAGTTTAGACATCAGGCAAATCGCAATGTTGTGAAGAACATTCAAATTGGACCTGTGATTTTTGTTTGCTTTGTCCATATCGATTGCTGTTTTGTGTTCACTTTGCTTGTTTTAATGTTGGTAAAGTCAAGATTATTGGAGATACCTTAAGCACCCTGAGGGTAACCTGATCTTATATGAGTAAAATCTGATAAGAGGGTAATGTTGTTCAGATGTGTAACAAACACATTCCTCTGCTGACGACAACATTTAGGCCTAATATTGCCTTGATTGTGCATCTGTTAAGATGTTCAGAGTTAGTGTGGGTTGGTTTTCCAAGGTTTAGAATCTCCAAATGTGGTTAATCTTTATTGAATGATCCTAATTTCGGAAATTAAAAGGTCAGAGTGAACGTTTCCATGCATAAAAAAGTCCATGGAAAACTTAATTGATGTTTGGTTAGAAAGGGTTTAAAAATAACAGACAGTGCTGCATGTGTAACAACTATAGCCCCATGGGCAAGGCTACAAACATGACATCAGCAGCACATTACGCAATTTTAAAGTGGGTTGGTGGACGGAAATCAGTTTCTTTTGCGACCAGTACACATTCAAACCAAACTTTCCATTCATAAGCATTTCCCTATCAGGCACCCGTTGTCAAAAACACACGGCACAGTTGTGGATCTTTGCAGGCTGGGACACATATGTGAGGCCTGATCTGGTTGGGACCCCATCAAGCTGTTCATCATGATACAGATGTCATATCAGCACAAATTATCTTAGTGTCTGCTCCTCTTATTCTAGAAAGAACCATTCTTGTCCTTGTAATGCCTGTTCAAGTCTCCTACCTTTCTTTACTGGAAAGGTAATGTGTATTATGTATTACATTAGGACATTTTCCATCAGTTATCCATCTGTTGAAGATTTAGTAGTAAAAAATAAACAAAAAAGATAATATGTTAGTCTGATTGAGCTGATTGTATGAGATATATTGATACACAATCAACATGATTAACCTTCTGTTAGAAGGGTATCTGCTATAAAACAAAATAAATCTAAAGCAGAGTCCACCATCTTGCATTAGGCCTACATCCCCTCAAAAGAGAAAAGTACAGTATATTCCTCTGAAATCTAAAGGGAGTCGTGTCAAATGATATAATCAATCTATAAAAAAAATAGAAAAAAAGAGAGGTATTAATGTTACGGCCTGTCTTAAATATGCTTTTGTTAAGGATGGCATACTGTAGGGCAGGGCAGCCCTGGGACACTGAGACAGATGACTGTTAAGATAAGGACATCCCCACAGGCCCTGGTGAAACCCTATGACTAAAGACCAGTGCCATCAGTGACACTTCACTTTCACTCACTTTGACCAAAAGACTGGCAGATATCCTCCACAAATTCCTTTTAATTCAGGTAAAAGGGCTAAACAAGGAGGCCAAGGCCGCTTTGAGAGATAAGGGTCATCAGAGATTAAACTGTGGCACTTTAGCAAGAGAAAAAGAGCAGCGGTGGAGCACAACAAACTACTCAGCCACCACAAACATTCCAGCCCTTCTCAGCAGCAATCCAGTAATGGATACTTCCTCGGCTCCTCAATTGGTCAAAATGTTTTCATACAATAATTTAATTCAGAAACACTTTTACAAAGCAGGAGTAATCAATTTTAATTAGTTGATTTTTTTTTCAATCGCATAAAATGTAATGTACTGCCATCGATCTCCTTTGTTCTTTAATGCAGTGCCTCTTTCCTGTAATTTGAAGCTTTATTTTTTTTTTACTTTTACAGTCAATGATGACATTCTGTGACAAGCAACTCCACGTGTCTTTTTAGGGTTAGGGTTAGGGTTACTGGGAATGAGTATTACCAAACACAAAGACACTTAAACACAAACACACATGTTGCCACAATAATGATTAAGGTTTTAAAAATGTATAGTGCTTGCAGGCAAAAACACAACAACACAACAATAATGTTCACACAGACAAAGGACAAGCCTAATACATACTTTATAAAACTGAATTAACAAGAAACTGGAGAGCAGCGGCAGAGTGTAGCCTATTTGTATAAGGAAATTACATGATTGATGACAACATGATTATTGCATAGGCAAAGTGAATAGTACACAATTGTGTAAAAAATAAATATAACATTCCAAACGTAGAGACAATAAAACAAAATACTTGCTTAGAGTCCACATCTTGCAAGTAAACACAAAGGCATTCCTAAATTGGCACTGTTCAGTATCTTGTCCTTCATATCATCAAATAACTATAACCCTTCGCATCCAATTAGTTGATTGAGGCAAAATGCAAACGGCACCAGTGGCAAACAATGTGGAGCTTGTGTCAAAGCGACGAACCACAGAAGTTGTGTTGTGGCGGCAGGAGAAGAGCCACCCTGTCACATGCAACTAACAGTGACAAGCCTATCCCCATCCGTCAGCCATCCCCCCAACCTGAAACAAACAAACACAAACACAAACACACACACACACACACACACACACACACACACACACTTGTGGGAGGCATGTGATAGACACATAAAGCAGGGTGCGATGCAGGAAGTTGGCATTAGTTTGGAATACTGTAGCCAAGCCTGCCAATGTTGCTAATCAACATTCAATAGTGGGGCAATCGACAAAGAGGTGTCCTGCTATTGATCAAATGATTCCTTCTGAGTGCATCATGACACTAGGACAAGGGATGCCCACAAAGACACGCCAGACAGATTGTGACATTCCGCTGACATTATAATCCGGCATCTCCCTCTCGAGTCAATAACCCAACACACTAATCGCGCGTCTTGGATCAACAATTTCACGGTCTTCAAAAGGGGCTAGGAATTGGTGGCATGACCCTCCACACAGGGTGAGACCCCTTTTTTTCCTCAGTGAGTGCCACAGAGGAAGAATGATGGGGAGCCAAAAGTACCAGTGCCTTTGCGCTGAGCCAGAGAAGGTTAACATCGCCATCTACTGGTCAGAAGTAGTAAAACACAGAGAGAGGGGAGGCCTTGACAGCTTACCCGAGGCCTAGTCTCTCAGAGGCGCTGTCAAAAGCAGTTAAGCACAAGTCAAGACAATGGGCCTCACATTTTTAAGAGGTACTCAGTCGAAAACCCTGGCCACATGATCTGGGGGAAAGTAGAGGCAATAGACCTCGGTTGGAGCCATGCACTCTGAGCAGTCTTCAGCAGGCTAAGTCTGTTCCCAATCAAACTAACTGACACAGAGGAAAAAATGTTGGAGGCTTCTCAACTGTCAGTGTCTAACCTCAAGCGTAGGATTAGGGAAGCAAACATTGCGATGTTGACAGCATTTGAGAAAAACAATAATCAGGGTCATAGTTAGGTCTCACTTCTCACTCAGGATAAATTTGGGCATTACATGAGTGAAAGGCCTGGAAGAATTAGCCTATCATTTGTGACACTCAAAAAGTAAATAACCCCCAGTCTATACAGCAGATCAAAACAGAGGTGATTTTAGCTATAGTGTGATTTAATTCAGAAAAGTTATCTTCAAAAAGTTGTGTCAAAAGTTCAGTATACATGTGACAATGCCTTCATATTGCTGCGACTTCACAGCCACACACCCTTTCAAAAAGTAAAGCATAAGGTTTCAGGTTTTACTACATACCTAAAGCACATAGGCCTATACACTAGTGCCACCCAACTCTTTCGACCACAGTGATAAAAATCTGTACTATTGTTTCTATGCAATTGGACATGTTTGTAACCATCAACTTGAACTGAAATTCAGCTTAATATTCAGCTTATACCAGCGGGAAATACTTGAAAATACATCAAATCCCTGCCATCAATTACATTTCTTAAATAGCCTGTAGCAAAACATGCTACGAGAGCATAAGCATCCAAGCATCCATATTCAAACAGTAGTGCCACGGTCAAAGGCACAAGGCACATTGGTTTCCCCCAATGAACTTCACAACACGTGCACACACACACATGCGCACAAGCACACAGTGTTGGTGGAACTACTGTACATGTTCAGATTTCATGGGGCGCCTCAACATTATGAGGTGAGCAGACAGCCCAGCTAGCCACTCTAATGTCACACTGGTGGCATGTTACAGTGAAGGGGCTGAGTTGGCAAGCCACTCAGCGGCAGACACGCACCTGTTCTGACATTTTCTGTCGACCTTGACACAGAAAACACATGACAATGCCACTCTACGCATTTCAAAAGCACAGGCATTTGATGAACTCCACTTCACTTCCCCTTTTCTTACCCCCCTGATACCTAAAACCACTTTCCGCAGGAGGGTGAGGGCTAAAAAGTATGACAGAGTCGCACAGAAATAGGGAAGAACAGACAAGGCTCCCTGAGTCATTGTAACAATAATAAATGACAGGGAAACAGGATCTTGTTGGGCTGGTGGGAGACATGATATAGACATGATATAGCTACACGACACATTGGTACATATGGAAGGACACAAAACACATGCGGTCATGTTCATGATCAAAAGTCACTACCAATGTTTTGCTTTGTTAACGTTGCTAAGCATAAAAGGTTTAGATATTTGAGTGAAAACTCATCCCTCATACTGAACAGAACTGAATTATATCTATCCATCTATCTATCTATGGGGTTTTCCAGGATCAACCTACCCTAATTAGAGGTCAAAATGCTTAACTGACTTTAGAGCAGCATTTAGGAGCAACAAACACTGAGTAAAGGTTGTTTTGTGGCAGGTGTGATTATCTCAAGAGGCCAAAGTCCAGATTTGCCAAAACCTGAAAACCTTCCACTTTCTAGTGTCTCATTGTGTCACTGCTCACTACAGTTCCAGTTCCATCCCTCTTTAACTCAGTTGTAAGTTGTGGGGGCAGGAGAGGTGCAACGGAAAATGTAGTCTTTCTGTCAGTCACACCTTTAAGAATATGACTGGGTGCCATCTGGGTGCCTGAGCTAGGGAGGGGAGCCAGTCCAGGTGTTTGATAATTCACAGTCGTGCCAGTGGCTTGAGCAATAGGTGTTTGTTTTTTTATTGTGCCAAGCCGTTTCTGCTGGTTTGCACTTATGCCACACCTTAATGACAGCTGTTAACACTGTTCTTTCCCAATAGACTGCCTGTGGGCACAGAAAACTCCTGGCAAGAGTCTCTCAACAGAGGTGTGCTGAGTATACTGTGTAGAGCTACTACAATGGGATGGTTGTTGAGGACAAGGACTAGCAAAATATATGTCACCCAAAAGTGGGGAAAAGTCTGGTGAATGGTACATTTTGGTGGAACAGAAGAAGGATGTAGTTTAAAGGGTCGTAACTCCAGAATAACGCAGATCTAAGTCAAGAAAATTCGTTTTTAGACAGCATGTCTATTCAGTGGCTGTCTGACATACCCTGAATACATACACTGTACCTCCAGCAGTCTCTCTGATGTTGGGGAAAGTGAGAACCATCAGGAAAACGTCTCTTTTCCAACAAGGAGAGGTGAAAAGCAAATTAAGTTGAAATTCAAACTTTCTAACGTGAAGCATCTGGGCTTCACCATGTTAGGCTAATTAAGGTAAAGCATGAAAGTATTCTATTTAGTAGGATTCAGTAAAACACAGATCTTCATATCTACTTATACCCCTGCTCATAGAGTACTGTACTATATTTTTCTGATTGCCCTGATAAAGCCATAATCTCAGGGCACCACACACTGAGAAACTTGAAAATCCCATTAGCGGTTTTGTTTCATTATTTTTCATCAAACCAAGAAAAGTGACACGTATTAATTAATATCCATTACCGTTTTTTTTCCCTCTCTCAGAGAAGACATTGGGGGGAAAAGAAGCAATTAGCTTAACAAAATAATAAAAAAAAATATGTTTCAGAAATCCCTGATAAATGTCCTGTGAGGTCCCATCTAAATGTAAGAAGTGTAATACATTCTTGCTGTCATATTCCATTAAACTGCTATTACAGTCTTGATAGAACTATTAGTCACTACATTATTAATAACATTAATGTATTTACATTTTTGGTGTACAAGCCTGCTTTCAAGCAATAATTTATGAGCCCGACTCCAGATATGTTATAATGTCCCCCATCTACAGTCTTTTGTGTTTATTATTGATTGTGAAAACAGTCAGAATTCTAAGTTAGATGCCCCCTCCCCCCCCTCGTCTTAATGTATTGGAGTGGGGTCTTTGCATTAAGGGACTGAAATAAAGTGCATTTACATCTGAAGCATAACTTCATAATTTACATTCCAACATTTATTAGAGGTGACAAACGAGCGTTTGGTCCACTCATGCTTTTCCACAATGCAGCACTCATTCAATCCATATAAATTATAGCTGGGGTAGTGAGTGAAAGTGCAAATTATTTTATTATATTTATGCAGCACATGTACAGTGTGGGTCTGTAGGGGGCTTCCTGGTATGAACAGAGTCTGGGCATTATGCTAGACTAAGGTTCTTTGTATTCTTCTTGTTGTAAAGCACTTTCAGACAATTGTCTTTGTAAAAAAGCGCTACACAAATAAATGTGATTGATTGGTCTCGCCAAAGACATTGTAAATATCATCTGACTTTTAGAAGCTGCCCCGAAGAAAGAAGTCCTCTACGGCGTTGAAGCGACATTTCCCTAAAATGTAATTATTTTAAATGCTTCAATAACTTGAAAGAGGAATCAGGCTGGAAAGCTGCACTATATTGCACATTACATATGTTAAGTGCTTTCGGCTTACATGAAAATGATCAACCCCAAAATGAGCATTTTCGCACATCATAGCATCAGTACTCTTTCTCTTTAGCACATATTTTCATAATGTAAAGTTTCAAACTAAACATTTTACTTTTTTCGGGAATCTAGGCTACAATTTACAATAGGACTGTGTCAAAAGAAAGCCACAACAACCTATTCAGTCCTGACAGCATAATACAGGCTATACATGTGGGATGTTAACCAAGGTGTTAAAACCTATTGGCCTATTTCTCTTTATCCTTAACTAGGTGTCATATTTTTCAAACTAACAACCACTAGCCTGCGTGGCAGTATTCTGTTCCATAATTACTTTGAGCAGCATTTTCAGAAGTGTAGTTACAAATGCACTGAGGGAATCCCAACGTTTAAAAAAAAGAATCTGGCGCTGCAGGGGAGCTTGCAGTCAAATTAACAGCTAATAACATACTGCGAAGCCAGATTAAAAAAAACATTCCCCAAAGTGTCAATTACTAATACTTTTTCTCTGATATCCACAGTTCTGAAAACATGGCAAGCTACAGAGCAGTACACAAAAAAAAACCAGCTTTCCCCTAAGTGCCAAGATGATGCTTTTTCACACTTGATCACCTAACCGTAGAGAGAGAAAACAGAGAATTCAGCATCAGCCGAGGGATTTTGAGAAAGACCTGGAAAGCAGCATGGGCCTTCCAACTGACAACCGCTTTTTCAGGTCAGAGAAATGAGAAAGACGGAGAGGGCTTCAATCAGACTCCTGTTCATTAAAATCAGAGGACATCGCCAAAATGAAAAAAGATGCTGACAAATCAAAGGGTCTCAGTACCTGAATTACCATAGTCATTTACTTATTAAAGCCAGGATGCTTCCTGTCAATCAAGAGCCATCACATCCCCCATTTGCGGGCGGAAAGCCGGCGTAATTGCTTCTCATACTAATCAACACAACTTGTGTAATTATGCCTTGAAAGTGACATTGGAGGCTGAGAGGGATGTGAGCAGTCTTGACAGCGTAGACATCTCTGATTCATCTGGAGATTTCCAGTCTCGCTGTGAGGAGGCAAGCAACTCTCAGACCAAGTTTCCTTCTCTCCCCGTTTACGCACATAAATGTGAAGAAAACGGTAAATCAAGCCGAGGTAATTACAAAGTGGAACAGCAGTGAGCAAAATGGCAACTCAATGAGGATTCTTTCCCAAGCATACTGAAAAAAATAACTACACTGTAATTAAATTTGGTGTCATATTTCTATCATCTGTTAAGTAAACATATAATGACAGTTCACTAAATTATGGGAAAAATTTGAAATTATAGCTCTGTTACCATGTTTTTTTATTAGCATATTTGCTAAGATTAACATTTCTCCACATAAAGTACTCATTAAAGTTCATAGAATTTTCTGTAATCATACACTTCGGATATGTCTCCAACATGAACTTTCTTTAAAAGTAGCAACATTAAGAGCCATATTCAAAAGGGAGAAAAAAATGTACTACTCACACTACAGCTTGTCTATGAGGGTCAGAGTAAGGTCAAACTATAACAACAAACAAAGAAGTCCCAGGAGTCTAAATAAAACATTGCATCAATGCATACAACAATAAGGCTACTTTTTAACATTTTGGTCCACATTGTGGTAAATTGTGTGATTTCCGGCGTTTAAACATTTTAAACTTTTAAAGACATGCGAAACGTCCCAGTGTCACTCGCCTCAAGGGAATTGGCAACACAGATCTAGTTCAGCGGCAGAAACCACAAAATAATAACATTTGGGTTGGACTCATCTCTACTCATCCTTTTCAAAGGCCAGGGTGGAACCATCAGAAAAATCACCATCAAACATCAAAAAGAAGCCAACTCACAAATTTGGCATGTGAGGGAGAAATGTATTATTTCCATCACACATAAATAAAGATGAGAGATTTAAGATCATAAAAACTTCAAACAAACAAAAAACAAAAATTCTTGTATGTGTCATCCCTCAATCATGACCTCAACATTTCTCTTATGTTCAAGAGACAAGTGAAAAAGAGCTTTTCTGTGGCCAGATAGGGGGAGCAGTACTGGCAACGAAAAGGGCTTTTACAGGAAAAGCCTGTGTGATTCACCTCCCATTCTGGTCTAATGAGTCAAAAAGTGTGACCTGCACTTAAACAAGAAGTCTAAGCCAGGAGCTGTAAACTCATTTTCAAAAGCCGGCGTCGGCAGACCTGGAAGATGTGCTTCGAGCACGCACGATAAATCTGACGTGAAATCATAATCATAAAAGCAATTAGCTGACCCTGCGCCACTCGTCCTTGGACATGACAGTGAGAATTCATACAGAGTCCTCTAAGGAGGCAAGTAGAGAGGGGGTGGAGGGGGTGGGGAGAAAAAGTGCAACACAGCAACAATAAAAGAGTGGGCCTTTCCTGTATCATTAACCACTGACACAAACACAGCACAGGATGCACAACAAGAGCGACTCTGAAAAACAGAGCAGATCAAAGAGACAAGTTCACCAAGAGCAAAGAACTAAGTGTAGTCTCAAAGAGACAGGTGTGCCAACAATGTCTCTGCAACAAATTTGGGACAAACATTGAGGGAAAAAAAATACATTTCACAAGCTTAACACCATGGTATAATCATATACCATAATGGTACATTATACAGTATATTGTGTGCCACATGTTTGAAGTTGGAAAGGGCTGTTCAGAATGTGTTTTCCTTTCAATGTGCAAGGGAGCCCTGAACAAGAAGATAGCATAACCACTTCCTTGTAGCCCTCTAGAACATACACTATCAAACCCTAATACAATATGTTGAGCACTAGGCGTAAGGTGACAGTCAGATGCTTCTGCACTGACTTTGCTCTTTCAAAGCTCTGTGTTCAGTAGGTAGAAGTCCTAGCTAGACCCTGCATGGTCTCACACACTAGTCTCTCGCCCAGCACTCCCTACCCGGTAATTACAGTAAGGCTGAACTACAGTCTGCCACCTAGTGACCGTCTTCTCCAATAATCATGAAATATCTCTGTGGCTCCCGCCCCCACTCCGACCATAACTCCCCTTTACTGCAGACAGCTCCAATAAAGGATTACAATTACAATTAAAGTAATGAGCAAAGAGGAAAAAAGAAACATCTCAAGGAAGGTTCCCCTGACAAACTAAATTGCAGCCTAGTTTCCGACAGAATAAGGCGCGCCCAACTGGACTCATTATGGCCTGCCATTTCTTACTCTGTCGGAATAATTAATTTTGAGTGTGTTGTAACTGAGAGTCGTCAAAAACGAACAACGGTCAGTCTTCAAGATTAATCTGACATCAGTTAAGAGGGACGTCCTGTTCGTTGGCATTTTTCTGTTCTTGGTTGTTTTTTGATTAAGTAGAACTGTCCAATAATACAAAACATTTGGATAGTAAAATGTGATTCTCACACTGTTCTATGTGTGCAACTTAAAACAGTGAAATGCTCATAGGGGACAGTTTTGGAGTCCTTAATGGAGAGATTTTGACTAATAATACTAAGGCCATTGGAGGAAAAGATAAAAGGACTTGACAGTGTACATAAAAAGGTCAATGTCAGGCTCCTGGGGACCACATGACTTCCTGATATCACTATTGTGTTACATGAGCCTTACTTACACCCCCGCGGAATCAACATTCTGTTTGTTCAACTAACATATGAGCAACATATGTCTGCCTAGGACTCCGGGGAGAATGGCAGAGATGGGGGAAATGGGGAAAATGAAGAGAAAAAGAGGCTCCGTGGGATCCACGGCAAACCTGACCCATGCCACTCGCTGCACTGTTAATGTTGGCATCTCCTCAGCAAGCCAGCCAGCCAGACCCCCAACTCCTGGGCTTTGTGCCTTTTTCTTCTTCTTTTTTTTCTCGGTGGCATGATGGTGATAGCAGAGGGGCTACGGAAATTCGGAGACTGCTGAGCCAAAACAGATCACTTCAAAGCGCCTTATTTAACGCTTGCTAAATTTTTCATCACAGTCGCTTAATATCCTGGGGAAGGGGAGCTTTTGAAGTTGCTGTGAGACCGGGATGTTCTCCTTACAACTATTTTTTCCCCCTCCCATTACCTCCTCCCTCTGCACTTCAAACTCCCTACCCCTAAACACACACACAGTACACAGATGTGTACACAGACAAGTATACACCCACAGCTCACACACACATACACACACACACACACACACACACACTAAAGGCAGCGGGCTGTGCCAGCCTGGGTCCCTCTCCCTGAGGGCCAGCTGCACACCAACACTTCCACAGTATCATATAGAGTCCCTTCAACCCACGCACACACATAGATGAGATGGAAACAATCTGCTTTGCTCCTCATTTATCACCAGAGGCCATGCCTTGTGTAACATATCCAGATTGACTGGTGCTGGTTAGGATGAACAAACAATATAACTTCTGTTTGTCGGATGAGACAGAATGGGTATTATGGTTTGATGCTTTTAGGTTACGAGCACTGGACAGAGTTGAGAGGGAGAAAGAAACACAGAGAGTGGGGGTGAAAACAGAGGGGACAGAGAGAGAGAGAGAGAGAAAGAGAGAACAGAAACTAAGCAAGAGAAGGGGAAATAAAGATATCAAGAAAGAGAGTGGAGAGACTGGAGAGCAAAGACAGGGAGATAGAAAGAGAGAGATTCAGGGAGGGTGCACATACAAAATGAGGGGAAAAACTGAGTGGGGCGAGAGAGAGAGAGGGAGGGAGGTGAAGACAGGAGGGAGTGAATGGGAAGGAAAGCCCTAGAGGCAACAGCAGTGGCTGGGAGCGACTGACTGGTACACCAGTGAGCAAGAGCGCTCTCTGTCTGTGCCAGCCTGCTGAGGACAAACTGCAGGTCCAAACCTGTTCCTGCTCAGTAGTCTTGCCCTGGCACTGGCTTCCCCCGAGCCGGTGCCCTCACTACTGAGGAGAGCCACGCCACACAGTGAGCCAGGCCCCACCAATCGGGGCGAGGTGAGTCAGAACCTGTTAACATGACTGGTGTCCCCAGCCTGACACGCCAGAATGCACACACACACACACATGCACGCGCACACACACAACATGGGGGGGAACACACACACAGGCACATATACACTCACACAAAATAAGCGTGATCACACACACACACACACACACACACACACACACACACACACACACACACACACGCCTCCCTCCAACCCCTGCCAGCAGTCCCCTTCCTCTCATCCAGATAAAATCCTTTCAGACACAAATTTCAATTATTCACCTCATCCAAATAATGCCATGTGACAAGAATTATCCCTACTGTAATAATCCACTTAACTGGGAAAGAGCAGCTCATCAAAAAGAGAAAGGAGAAAAAGAGGAGGGGGAGGAGGGGGGGGGGGGGGTGGTTGTCACCCAGTTTCGAATCAGGAGCTTCATAGCAAGAATTTCTGCTCTTTTTCAAAAGAGTCTTAAAGCACACTTGGATGGTGAAGTATGAAACTGATATAAAGCTAAGGAGAACACGACAACAATCAATAACCCCAGGATTCAATTTGACTAGGCAAGAATGTATGATGGAGGAAATAGAGCAAATATCACTTGACCCTTTTTACACCTGTCACAAAGATTGGAAGACACTCTGATCATGAACATGAGTGTCTACACCTGCCTGTTCGATGTGTCCCTTATCTGCCTCCTTTACCCACATTGTATTCAAATGTCCTTTTCCTGCACAATATTCAAATAATAAGACTTCGATTTTAGTTGTTGGATTTTTAGTTGTTGCATTTATTAAATCAATGCCAAGCATTGTTCACACACAAGAAACTCATTTTAACGGCGACATCTCCGGTCGCACTGCTTTAGGTCTATTAGGTTAACATTGGAACATAGGCTGGTCTTTTTTCATGAAAAGCTAAGGCTAATATAAATAACATACAGATAATAAACATTGACATCTCCAGTCGCTCATTCACTGAACATTAGTTGGACAATAGGCCAACGTGTAAAAAAAGGTGCACACTGAAATAGAAATAGAAAATAAATAACAGATGAACTCATAAACGGCGACATCCCTGGTCGCCCTGCTATGCTTAACAATCAGCTAAAGTAGAAGAAAGATCAGAGATCAGAATACAATGCATCCACCTCCGGAGTGGGACAGACAGATCCAATAAGGCTCCGTCACATACATCCCGACTTTTGCATGTGAATAAGATGCATACAACTGTACAAGTCTAGATGCTCAAAAGTCGCATTGTCTTTTCATTGTGGCCTGATGGAGCCGACTGACCACCTTGTGAGGTGGACGAGCTTGCGTTGTATTCTGATTTCTATCCAGTCTAGACGCAATGCGACCACCGAAGGTGCATACAGCCCATTAAATACAGCAAGGGGACACAATGTGTGGGCACAGGAGGCCGTTAAGAGACGCATTTTATAATCTTTTAATACTAGGAATGGACGCATATGCTGTGATCGGATTGTTATCGGATGATCATATTCGGATAACAGAAGTGTCAAGTGTAGACAAGCCCTAACAATCCGATCAAAATGCGACCTGGCTAGAATGTGGCTACTATGCCCATGCAGGCCGGCTCCAAGTGACAGGCGCAGAAAGGGGCTAAGAGACATGTCACAGTTCTGTTGTATCCTGGATTACATTTCCGTCTGTATTAATGTTGTCAAAGGATGTGCCAGAAGGACTGCACCTGTATGTGGTGAGCTGCTCAACTGTGCACATGATGGGTGGTTTCCCAGAGACAAATTAAGCCAAGTCCTAAAATAAACTGAATCATACTTTCAATGGAAAACGCTCCATTGAAGGTGATTCAGTCTAGGGGTGTGTTTAATCTGTGTCTAAGAAACCTACCCTATGGACGTTCCAATCAACAAAACATCATGAATTAGAAATGTTTCTACAATAGTTTTTATCATAGCAATTGGGTCAAAATGCAATTAGATTATGCTGGTATCGGTTCTTGGTATCGGAGAACATTCGTGAAACTGATACAAGTCCTTGAGTGCCAGTATAGCCCTGATACAGAGTACAACTGATAGTATCGGGGCACCTCTACATATGAACATAGGCAAATGGCAAAACAAACATGAGAGGCTATTTCGGGCAGAGAAAAATGTGATTGGGGGTACAATAACCAAACAGGTTGAGAACCACTGGCCGACACTGCAAACAAAATTGGAAAAAAAATCAAATCAATGATGACAAATTAATGACATTTTCTGTTATCTGAAGGCAATTTAAGACTGTTTAAATAGTCGCAAATGTAGTTTGACATGGAAAACGACATTGCTCCTTCCTGTTGCAAGGGGATTGTGGGTAATGGTGAATTGCTGTTCCTTATGTTGCATTATATCATTAACCAATATACCTGTGATGTTGTTTTTTGTTTGATTTTGACAGTATTATGTCTGGGCTCATGTTAATGCATGATTTTTGTTGGGGTGGACTGTCTTTTTAAATTAATTAAACTGCTGCACAGCGTCATATACCTTTGAGCAAGCCATCTGTTGGTGGAACAAGATCAAAAAGTGATATTTGAAATCACCATTTTAAACCGAAATAAAGACCACTTCCCAGTAGGGAGTTGTAATAACCATATTAAGGTTGAACATGTGTACACAATGATATCTGAGTTCAGTGAAATTCCATAGAATCTTCCATTACTTGAATGTTTATGCTGTCTCATTGAAGTGAATTAATATGTGAAATAAGTCAATACCAGTAAATTAACAGGAATTAACCTGATTAAAGTACTGAACATTACTTACTATTCACGATTTACCATCATTTTTACTGCAATCTGCCGGAAACTCTCTTTTGCAGTTATTTTACAGATGTGTAGGCTGACAGTATAGGCTGTCTATGGTGAGTAACTTGAGTTGAGTTCATTGATCTTACCCTTATTTATTCAACTCAACCAGACTCACAAACAGTACACTGGTCCTTTACAAAGGTAATAGTTAAAAGTGTTGTACAACCAACACAAACACTTCCTTTGTGTTTGTCTACCAGGGCAGTTCAAAAAGGCCTTTCTACAAGGTGTTCTTTATTCTCCAAAGTGAAGACGCATGAAGAATCCTCTCATTAGAAGGCTAGTAGATAGTCATTGGTGCCAAAATGACTGTCAGATAATTGGTCTGCTGGAGTGAATGACAGTATAGGGATACAATCTCAGATCTTATAAGCAACAACAGAGTTCATGATGAGGATGATCTCGCAGTGAGTGTTTAGGTGGACTGGTAAGACAGCTCACATCTCTGTGTGATTAGGTTTGTCTAAACTTCAAATGATTACGTGATCGTATATTATGTTGCTCCTATGAAGTAACTTTGTAATTACTTTGTAAAACCTTTGTAGTGACACATAGCGTACCATGCTGTTTTATAGTCATGGAGTTGAGTGATTTGTGTTACTACACAAGAGGAATTGGAATTTAGGAATTAGGAGTATCATAGGTTCCCTTCGCTTTGTGTAGTCTTTGTGTAGTTTGTTGTCCATATACTGTGGCCAACCATATACTTACCTAAGTTCTATGCAACAACATGTTAATACAAAGTTGAACAATTAAATGTAAGCAGTATCTGGTCAGTTGCATTTGAACATCTATCGTTCATTGTTTCCTTTTATCATTCCATTTTACTACAAAGGAAAAAAACTGCATAAACAGGTTCAATAGCAAAATGAGAACAGTACTTGTGGAGGAAATAACTTCACTGGTATACATAAAATAAACTTTTAATCTGTGGTTTACGAGACAATTCATACAATGACATTTAAGAGCATTAAAAGTCTAGCACAAGACAAGTGTTGGCCTATTTTTCCTCAACTTGAAAGTGCTTAGTGAGAATAGGCCTGGGCAGAGTGAGTGAAAAGGTTTGAATTTTCTAAATGTGCAGAGCACAGTGATGTCTACTCACCAGTGCTTCTCTGGGCGGAGCCTGCGCGTCAGGAGTGCCAGGCTGAAAACATCAACAGAGGCTTGGATTAGAGCGCCATCTAGTGGAGATGTTGAGACAGTGCTGGTTGTTTTTTGTTCATCTCTCTTACATCAGTTTGTCACATTCAGATGTAGGCTAAACCATAAAATCTAAGATATGACTATTAATGAAGATGACAGTGATAATCAACTTACATACAAAGATGGCAAAAGCCAACTTTAAATCTCAGATTTGCAAATTACAACGGCTTTCTCATGAAATGTAGGTTTAATTGATCAAAGGTTCCATATGCCCACTTGACTGCAGCTAAGCTATAATAAATAATGGCCCATAAAGCTAACCTGAACTAACTTGAGTCCTGACATGAGAAACAGTCATATTCATTGGTACAATGGTTGAAATCCTCAAAATGTTGTACAGTTGTACAAACAAATCACATTTTTGTTTGATGCTTCCAAGTCTGGCACCAAGTCTGCCTGCAGGAGCATTAAGAGGTAGAAACAGAGATGTCAGATCAGGTCGAGGGATATAACGTTATAATAAGAACCCGACCAATACCAGATTTTTGGGTCCGATACCGATGCCAACTTATAAAATTGGTCCTAAAAGATGCTCTTAATGCTGATTAGGCAAAAATACATGGCTCAATAATGACCTGAAATGATCTCCATTGATAAATAGAGCATCATTTATTGATTAATTACTTAATCATGCCAAATGAGAATTTCACATGTTCAGTGCACTGCATATTGACATCAGTGATTCGCTGTTCAATCGAACTTGTGACAGTTTGATCATCCTCTGAATTATTTTTGTTACACACAGTTATACATTTACAAAAACATACATTTAAAAAAAACACTGTGAATAGCATTGTTAAAACATACTGTTAGAACACCCCGTGCACTTTCTGGTTGCCAACCACTGTAATTTCCAGTAATGGTTTATTTCATCCCTCCTCCTCCCCAAGACAAATTTGATCAAAGTGGTCAATTCCGCTCTCTTCACGAGAGTAAACAAACCTGCGTCGTGCAGGTTTCGGTGTATTATTGGAGGAATATGTGCCAATACAGATATATCTGTAAAACACCAATATCGGCTGATACATCTGTCAGGCTCTAGTTATAATTACAAGTAGGTCTACACTAAATTCAATAATTTATCTTCTCTGTATCTCCTACTGTAGCTCTGTGTATAGGTTTAACATTGTTGTTGAGAGATGAGGAAAATCCTATACCCTTTGGTATGTCAACAAATGACAATTCATTGGGTTTCTGCTTGCTACATTTACAGTGCTTCTACATTTCTATATCATTTTCAATGTTACAGATACAGTTGAGAATGCCTTTGCCTTAAAGGAATTCCTAATAGGGCATACTTCTTCACATTTCAGCCATAAACATGATAGCTTCCTCCTGTAATACAGCACAAGCCAGGTACGTACTGTACCCACAGTTCAGAAGCCCACTTCTGGGTGTCTCAAACACTGACAGCAACAGAACCTCAAGTGCTGTCCTATATCTGTATTCTTATTGCAAAAACAAATGATTATTTTCTGCTATGGTAAACTAAAAGGTTAGGTTAAGTTGCAAATTTGTTAATCCATATCAATGATTGTCAAACCAATCTGGGATAGACAAGGATATCAACTTTGACTGTCACTGATTATCAAAAAGGCAACAAATGTGATATAGGCCTAGCTAACACAGGTACTTTCAAGAGTATGAACACGCAGAATAGTACTCAGAGATTAATTAGGCTACACTCTTCAGAAACTGCAGTTGGGTTTTGGCTGCTGGAACCTTGGACAGGGTCAAGGCTAGGGGTCAGCTGAGTTTACTAATTTTTAGAGGTCAGAGGCTAAAAAAAAAACAGAATATTCATGACTGAACTTTTTCATTCTTACTTTAACAAAAATGTGGAAATGCTTGGGTGGCCACACTCAACTGCACAACAGAAACATACCATATTAATTTGCTACAGTAAGTTCCATGTAAAAGGACCCATGTGAAATTCAAAATCTAAATGCGAAATTTATCAGAGCATATGAAATTTGGTGTCAAATGCAAGCTAAGAGTCTATATTTTTGGGAAATTAAATCAGAAATACATTTCTCAACCATCTTCCATCATAAGAATAGGGATAAGCAAGAACAGTGACTTCTGGTCAAACATATGGAAAAGCATCAAAGAAAACATCTACCAGAAAAAGTCTTTAAAAGGTGTTCAGAAAAACATCAAACCAATGTTCAAGTACACTGTAGACCCCGGTCATCTAATATCAACACTTATATTTCGTTTTGAGGAAATGGTTTGGCTTCTGTAAATTTAAGAATCATTGCCTAGTCTCTGGGTCATTCTGTTACCAAAAACCAATGTAAGATATTTTAAAATGTCTCTGCCTCACGAGGAGAGAGGATATTTCAATTTAACAAAAGTAAGAAGTATAGGTTGACCTACCAAATACTGGTAGTGTTTTTACTGATATCAATTTAGTTCATAAAGTATTAAGTGATTAAAACTGGTCATCATGTCACCTAATTGGTAACAGAATGACCAAATCAAATTGGCAACAGAATTACTGAAATTGAATTGGCTACATTCACTTATCGTAGAGGTTGTACAGAACCTAAAAGAGTTCTTCAGTTGTCCCTGTGGAAGAACCCTTTTAAGTTCCATGTAGAACGCTTTTCACAGAGGGTTCTACATGGAACTCAAAAGGGTTCCAAAAGGTTTCTTCCACAGGGACAGCCGAAAGTAGGAAGTCATACAGTAGTCGCCACTGCATCAACCACTGCATCAACACCCACACCAAGCACTGCATGAACATCCTCATCGCATGCTCCACAAAATGGTGACTAGAGAAAGCAAAGCCAGCAAATCACACAAATATGTAGCCATTGTAACTGCCATTGAGAATTATGACATACTTATACACACTACAAAAAGGACAGCAAGGGATTTTTCTTCATCATTAAAGAGCGCACATAAAGCTATTGTTAGTTCAGGCAGGGCACTCTAAGTCAACTGCACAGCTGTCCGTCGACTGCACAGCTATCCATCAGGTGACGGAACAGCTGGTTTACATGGATGCACAGTCACATATTCAAGTATTCAAGTAGCATCCAACAGTTGTCTCTTTATGCGGCTCAACATCGCTCTTTATGTGGCCTACCTACGGGGGTCTCTGCAAAGGCTCCCTGCCATATTTTACACTTGCAAGTTGTGGTTGTTTAACTCCAGGCAGGGAGCTCTAAAAAGCGGAGCCATCCAAACACATCAAGCTAAATGTATTGTCATTTTCATGCAATAAATGGTTAATCTGATGTGAGTGCCCTGACTGAATGACATATGGTGTGGTGTCCCTAAAACAGATTCTTAGGATTGTTCCCACACCGGTTGCAGACAATAGAACGTTTTCATTTTGAGGCTCTCTGAGGCAAACTATGAGCAGAGCGGGTATCTCTTTGTGTGTCTGTACAGGGGTAAGACAGTTGAACAAAGGTCATATTCTTCAAGAATCAATGGCTATACATCATTAATTTAAAAGTCCAAAAATGTATGTACTAATCCCAAATTTCCCTTTTAATATGACTCAGACACCTATTATAACAGGTGTACCCCTTATTTGTACCTCTTCATAACCAACCAAATAAGGAGTTACTATACAGTATTGTTTGTTTTTGTTGACATATGGGATGTTGTAAAAAAGGCTAGGCTCAAATAATATTTTCAAAAAGTATTGCTGCTGGAATGTAGTTCCTTAAGCACAACAGAAGATAGGTCATAGAAATGATCTATTTGCATGTTAAAACGCATTTTCCCTTAGTTTACATTTTGATGATGACCCTGCATGCAGAAATCACTTAAAGCTTCTTCAACTGCATTGCCAACGTCAATGTAGCTAGCTAGCAGTAACAATAACACACCAACAACAATGCACACTTCGACAACAACATTGCAAGACGAGTGCAGCGAGTAGCTACAGCAATAACAGTTTAACCTTAAAGCCCCCCCAAGATGGATAGATAACCAGCAGCCTAGCTAGTTAGCTTAGCTACATGACTTTCACTCCAAGTTTACACAAGCATGGCAGCTTCGTGGCCTCCACCTGTCAATACGAAAGACACATCAAACTTTATTCGAGCGAGCTAGCTACTCTTGCATGTAAGCTACAATCAAGTGTCCTGGGCTCAAAATACTAAAAATGTAGCTCTGCATGTTTTAAATTGCACAACGCTATTAGCTACAAGATATTCACAAAAAGCATTCTAGGATAAGTTGAGACCTGTGTTTGGGGATCAGGTTGTTCTGTGGATGCCATCTTTCCCAGCCTTCTCCTAGACTAATCGATTATGTCATGAATGATTGCTTTGGCCTGGCCAGAACAAGGACGACGAGTGGAAAAGACATACAAGCACATCATTAGAACAATAGTATTATCTGTGCACACAAGTCTCTTCTTTGTTCTAGCTGGTCTTAGTTCATTTCGTTATAATAATCATCTATTTTATCCCAGACCAGTGAGACTTTATTTGCCTATGTCAATTTGTATTAGTACTACATTTCCCATGATGCATTCACGCAGTCAATAGTTCCGTGTTTCGCGATTGAATCTGTCAAGACCGACAGTTGCATTATCCTAATTTTGTAAACTTAACCTGTTGTGGTTTTACTAGCAAACTTTCACCTGTACAGCAAAGTAATGACAGAGTTAAAACCTTGTAAAGTGTGTAATTTCTCACGCCAACAATCATACGGCGTGGTCGTTCCTTCTCTGGACCTATTGAAGATAAAAGGTAAGTAGTTCATGTGTCTCCTGCTGCCTGGTGTAGACAGGGCTAGAATGTGTGTTACTTATATCCGAGCGCATTGCTAATTGTAATACTGCCAATTCAATTGCCAGCATACTGTGGCTAAGTATGTGTAGCCTCAACTGCAATAAATTACGAATGTTTAATCCACTCTTTGGTGGAAAGTTGTGCAATCTGATCAGATTTATAATTCGGTCTGTAGGCTACGCGAAACGCTTGCTCTTCTCAGTCATATACATAGTCATAAGGTGGCTACTACGGATAATGAAGACTTTCATATCGCAGAAGTCATATGTCGACATTTTTGCTCAGAATTGATACTCAGGAACAGACTTCTGTCGTTATGTGTGCTTCATTTTAGTCTTGCACGAACTTGCTTAAAGAAAAAAAGACACCCGCTTTGTAAGACCCCCGGGCTCTTGTCCTGCTTCATTCCTGGAATGTTACTCATAAGGCGTGGCAAACACCTCTCAACTGTCCTGGACAAAACTCAGGTGTTTAATCAGTTTTAAGACCCACCTGATCATAGATCATTGATTTTTTTGGCTACACAAATAACTTAATAATACTTTAATATTGCTCTCATAAAATAAATCCCGCGGACGCTCGAAACAGAGATTATAGACCTAGCAATGCAGAGGGGCAACGTTCCATTCTTCCACTTGAACAATTTACTGTGTCATTTTAAAATCTGTGTAGACCTAACTTAATGCACTTTCTGTGTTCTACCCTCAGGATGCGAGTCTCTTGGGTTTAGCCCAGGTACTTCTGTCTCCGTGGTTTTGGAGGATGATGGGACAATAGTAGAAGATGAAGCCTATTTCTTGTGCTTGCCTATAAACACCAAGTTCATGCTCTTGCATGACAAAGATACCTGGGCCCCACTTTGTAGAAGTAAGCTTTTTTCTGTTATTTATCGGTTTATCAGGTGACCAATTATTGACATGTTATTGGCCTAATATTATGATTTGACTGCTTATTCCAGAAATATCTGTGATTTGTTTTTACTGAAAATACTAGCTAGGCAAAAATGCAGTTAATCACTTATTTCACAATGCAGGCTAAAAGGCTATATCAATGAGGCCTAGTTGGAGACGGTGAGTCCCAAGAAATAAGCAATGTGAATGTCTTTTACAAGCTTATCAATCACTGTATATTTATTTACTGTTTACATTGTCTTTATAACAAGATCTGATAAATTGGACAATTCACAGTACTCCAGAGTAGCCTACTTTATTTCTAGAGAGTACCTAGATTTCTCAAAGTACCTACATGTAAAGTGTAGCCTCCTTTTATTTCAATATGCTTATGACTAGAATCAACTATTTTTTTTATTAGGTTGTATTTATTTGTGTTAGCTTTCCTCTATTGTAGTTGATGGTGGCACAGCATGGATGAGCAGAGAGTCTGTGGACCTGGAAAGAGATGCTGTGGACAGCTCTTTCAGTGCGATTAAGCCCTGGTATCACCTGGCCCAGCAACTGAAGCAGGACCTCGCCAGCATCATACTGATGTCTGAGGCAGATTTACAGGTAACTTCAATATGCCTCCCAACTATGCTTCCGTCTTTCCTCCCATTTTTAAAAAGCACACCCAATTGCATTATATCAGCTTATTGTATCTGTCCGTGTAGTTGTCATCACACAGGATGAAAGCAAAATGAATGTCTGCGATGGTTATAGATATTGTGTGTGCCATTTAAATGAAGAACACTACCCCTCCCCTGCCTGTGTGCCCAGGACTGGCCACGGCCCCTGCTGTCCCCCCTTTTTAATTTTGGTGTTGAAAATGACTCTTGAGTGTCCTGTCTGCACATTTCAGACATTGGTGGATGTGCCTTGCTCAGAGCTGGCCCTTGCCCTGGACTTCCAGAAGAAGAAAGTGCAGAATCTCCAGGACACTCTCCAGAGAGTATTGGACCGCAGGGAGGAGGAGAGGCAGTCCAAAGAGCTGCTCCAGCTGTACCAAAAGGCCATAGAGAAAGAGGACAGCCAAGAGTCAGAGCCCATCCAGGAGGGTAAGACGTCTGTTATATATATTTTTTTTTTAAAGAATATTTTACTTCAGGTCAAAAGTAGTGGTAGAGTTTGCACTTGTATTTTCCGTCACTAGGTGGAGGCATTGTTCTGGCTATGAATATGGTATCACATTTACATTTCTGGTTATGAGAGCCATAGGACTAATAGGAATAATACATTTTGCCCATATGTTGTCACAGGGGAGGATGATATGGTTGAGACGGACGGGATGCAGGTGGACTCATCAGGATTCATCTCTAGGACACTGATGGTCCTCAAGGGCAAAACCAGCCCAGAGACCAGGCTCTCCAATGAGGAGCTGCAGGTAGTTTACATAGGCTGCTGCACTCACTTGCTAAATTATAAATCAACCTCTAGGCCCACCCCCCAGGTATTCCTGTAGATGTGAAATAATTGGACAGGAATACGCAATATGATTGCTAAATGATAAACCTACTTTTCGGATAGGTCACTATACCAAACGCTAGTTAATAGTAATAAACTGTAAGCCTATGTTACATAAAGCTGATGTTAACTCTTCCAAACATTACTTGCTTTGTTCGGCTCGAACCAAACGCAAGTTTAACAAACCACATTTTGACTGAAGGCTTCAGAGACCTTTAGTCTAAAAGGCCTCCTATCCTTTCTACTGTCCTTTCTCTCAACAAATGCAAACGAGCTTGACCGGTGAAAGTAAAAACTTGCTAGGCATCAACTCTACTGCAGTCACTTATTCAGGTCAGTTCACATGAAGGAGAAAATGGGGCCAGGTAGTGGAGGCATACTGAGATGTGGGAAAGCTGGAAGGGGTTCAACATATCCTTTCCACTGGATGGCACTATACCACTTTGCTCTTGTTTGATCAGAAGAGTAGGCTCCATACCAGACAGCTTGTGGAAATGACCAGCCTAACATCCCGTCATTCTGTAAACGCCATCAACAATTACAATACTATACAATCTTAGCATTGTTTTGCATATTGCCAGTAAGTAGGTCAAACCGTCATCACAACAACAAACTATTTTAGAAGAGTCCTTATGAGGGCACGTTAAACCATGACAAAGCATTTTGAGATAGCACCAGTTTGAGATAAAATATAAATTCTTATGAGAGTAGCTGTTGGCTGAGGATCTCGGTATAAGCTTTGCCGTGTCCCTTTGGTCTGTTAGAAAGACAACGGGCAGAATTGTACATTGATGACTAGATGTAAGGATATTGTTTTCATCTTGATCTTGACTCCACTACCTCCGTGACCACTATAAATACAGCATGCTTTATCCTCCACTAGATTTGATTTGGCCTTTTCACCTACCAAGAAATTGTCCTGAAAATTATACCAACTGAATCTCAGAGTTGTTATAATACATATATATGTAATGTATGTATAAGTATACTGTATATTATATATTCAGGTCTCTATTTATGTATGTCTTAAATGATGATCATCTACCAACATGGTTGACATTAAATTTGTCATTTGCAGACGGTGGTGAACAAGGGTGTGGTGACCATGGAGCAGGTCTTGGGCTGGGACTCTGAGAGGACCACAGTGCTGCTGCAGGCCTGCGAGGACGAACTGAGTAGGCGGCTGCAGCAGGTCCAGGCTATGCGGTCTCTCAGCACCCACACACCACCACAGGCCAGCACTCTTCCCTTAGAGGAGAGCCAAGGAGGCACGCAAGCCAAGCACAGCAAGTAACACCACTTCAGTGATAAGCGTACGCACAAGCTGCCTATGGAATAGGACAAACACTGTGTTATTGATGTATGCATTGATGGCTGGTATGTTGAATATGCTGACACAAGATTTGCTAAATGGGGTTTGTGCCATCCTTGCTGAGTAAATCACTTGAGTGCCATCTCTGCTAACAGAGCTACACATGTAACAAGTATCTAAAGAATTATTTTTGCATTGGCCAATTGTGCTGTTATATCACCCTTTTGGTATGGCGCTTGGTCGTAACTTGCTTCTGATTCTCAAGTGCTGTACCAATTCGGGAGAAAGGTCTGCACACTGTCTTGTCTATCCGGCATGTCATGGTCGATGTAAAATAAGGTATGTTAGAAAATACGTTGGAATAGTTGATAAGTCAATGACTTAGTTTTGGATAAGATTGAACCATTTCATTCATTCATACCAGTCAGTGTGACCGAAACATTGTCATTCTGATAAATCTGATGCAAAAGACTAAAATGCTTTCTGAAACCTGCCAAATGTATGCCTTATTTTGCTTACACTTATGTAAAAGTATTGTTTTGGAAATTGGTTGAATATGCAGACTGCTCTACATATTATTACGGACCAAAATGTTAATGGAAATCTTGTACAGTACCACAATATTTTTATTTTCTATCGATGTGGGAAATGTTACATGTTGTTTCGAGTTTTAATTTTACTAGTAACATATTGTACGAATTTGAAATGTTAAGGATGGCTTTTCTTACATAGGAGGAACTCGGGTTTCATACTATACTAATGTGTGATGTAAGCATGTGTGTTTGCCCACGTGAGCCATCTCTGTGTGTCTGTATGGATATGACAGCCTTGTGATCTCAGAGCCTCAGTCTGTCCTATGAACATTTGTAATTTGATCCTCACAACTAAAGCAATGGTGGCAGGGAACAGTGAATACACGTCATGAAAATAACATAAAACGGACGTGATTGGCAGCTTACAGATAAGGCATTAATGATGTTATACAAATGTAAATGTTTAGCAGCATCATGCTTCACATACAGCATGATCATTGTACAATGGGTATATTATGAATTGAAGTGCTCAGGTTCACATACCCCATATTGGCTTCTCATTTAAATAATAATGTTTTGTGTCATGTAATGTGTGTTTTTGATGATACATATTCTTGGGAGCACTTTGTATGAAATGTATTTTTGTTTGTAACCTTTGAGTCACAGAGAGTTGTATAATGAAAAGGTTTTGTAAGAGGATTCATGATGTTTTTTAATGTGTTACCGAACAAGGATATAGCATGTCTACAATAAATAGTCCTCATACTCCTGATTTTTTTTTTTTTATTATATGTTTTAATTAATTTGCTGCTTGTTATTTTTCTGTGTATATTAGGTGTTGCATATACAGTACAGTACATACTCATATGTGAAGAGAATTACAATGTAAAGGCCATGTATTTTTAACAAGGGAAGCTTACGGCTGTAGAGGATTGCCTCTGAGAAAGACTGAATAAATGCTATTTTAAAATGTTAAAAATGAAGTGCTAGTTTCATAGGACAATTGTTAAGCCTTCTATTGTAATAAGCACACACGGTTTGTGATTGGTGTCAGGTACAGTGGCTCTTCACTGTTTAGAACACAAGGGAAAGCCTTGAAGGAGAGCCATACTGAGAGGAGGCTACAGTATCTCTGCCGTACTCTCTCATCATCACTCAACTCATTAAAGTACTGTATTACCACAGATATTCTAAACCTGTATACTTTATGGTATTATAGTACATTAAGTTGTTGATTATATACAATTATTTCATACTTCCTGGTGTGTATGCTTGCCTTTAGGATGAAATAGTGATGGGTGGGAAGAAAAGGAGATGATTGGTTATGTACTGCTTCTGTGGGTCCCAACGATCAGCTAATGGGTTTCATAGTGTGCGTAATTCCTGTGGCATTACCTCCGCTTAGCCAGTGATAATCAAATGGACATGCTAGAAATGTGTACAGTAGGATGAGAGTGTCTCAGCATTAGTTGTTGTTTTTTTCACAAGTAATGTGCTTAGAAAGTGTTCTATCTTGCAGAATGGCAATGATTTTATTGTTTTGTATCAGCTAATTTTTCTGCAAAAGTTTAAGACCATTTTGCTTCAGCAAGCTTATTTTGGTGAATAGTGGTAAATATTATTTCATTGTCTTCTAAATGTCATGGTAATGTAATCTAAGACAGATTTAAGGCTATGCTAGAGGCAAGAATGTGAGAAGTAGCTCTTTCAACCTCCGACAGCAGATAGTTCACTGGTAGCTAAGGGACTGGCATCTTAAAGAAAACTGAATTGTCGAATTGTTCTCCAATGGAAAGATTAATCTGCAAACAAAACATTTATTAGGTTTAGAACGATTGTGATTTTCATGCTCAAAACTGTAAATTCATATTCTATGGGAGCATTCTTCCCACTCTAAGGACATTGGTTGCAGAAGATGTTAGCGACTGCTAGCTAAAGTGTCAGAGAAGATGGCTGTTTTGATAGAGAAGCATCCTGGGAGCACCTAGAACGAGATGCATTATGTATGAGGTTAAAACAACTACAAATCACTGCTTCTTCCGGAGACATGGATGCAGTTGATTTGACTTACAAACTACTTTGCTGCAGTAATCTAATGTTTTTACAAGCACATTAGAATTCCTCAAGTGTCTGTCGGTTTGGTTATCAGATAGAATAATTAAATACTGTAGAATGTTTGCATAAGGTGATTGTTGGTTAAAATGTGTCTTTTACTGAGCATTAGTAGTTGTGCCGTCACCCCTAAGGAAGGGCAATCATTAGAATCAAGCAATATATTGATAAGTGTATGCTTAGCTACGTATAACCACATTATGTACAAAGTGTTTTCATTTGGCTTGTGGACAGTTTGCCTTTTGTAATTGGTGATTACTGCTATCTAGGATAGTCCTCCCACAATCCACCATTTAAAAAAAAAAGAAAGAAAAAAAGATTGGTATCAGCAATAAGATGGCATAGAAGATTAGTCATATCAGATCTTTCTATGACTCAGCTGAGCTGAGCTGATGTCGGTGTTTCGTAGGACACTGGAAAAAATAAATAAAACAATCAATCATGATACTATTGACGTGTATTTAGCAACATTTATAGTCACCTCACCAATCATTACTATGCATGATTTGTGCATTTTCTCAGAATGAGAATTTCTCATAGAATCTTTTTTGCATTACAATTAGGGGCAATTATTTTGTAGCTTTATTTATCATGTCACGGATCAATGATAATTGGCATGTTCTTATATTGGCATACATGACACGGGCCTACATGATTTTTGTAACATTTATAACATTTTGTAGCTGTGCTAATTAATTCCTGCTTGTGTACTTGATCTTCCATCCCTTATTTTTCCCAGAAGCGTCAGTCTTGAACACGACATGCACCTGGTAACTACCAGTGTCTATTCTGTCAGGTGCCGAGGTTCCACAGAATGGCCCATACTCTTGTCCCTCGGTGGAAATCTTGATAAGGGAAGGAAAATTTAGTCAAGTGAGTGAATAGGGTAAACTTGTTGTTGTATGTTTGGCTGTTGATGTATGGTTGACTGAGGTATTCCAGGGACAGCACAGCTATACATCTCCAAGGGGTGACAGGTATACTAAGACAAGTTTCTCCTAGGGGCATGAGTAGGAATACATTGTTTATTCACTAGCAGCCCTAATGTCTTTAAATGATTTGTACTAACCTTCAAGACATCATATGGACAGGGGACATCTTGGTGGCCCTCTATGTCAAATGGTTCCTGAATGTCCAGCAACACCCTGAAGCCCTCTGGTAGGAGGATAGTGTAGTCACAGTGACTCATACCAGGGTATGGACCTGGGTAGCCTGGGCTGGTCAACTCTCCTGACCTCTCAGTGAACACCTGACCACTGCATGGCACTGCGGGAGGGACACACAACCCCAGATCCAGTCAAACTGTTTGTTGGTACAGTATGGCTAATAAGTAAGTTTGTGTTTAATGGTGCACTCCTTATTTTCTGCCTCAGCCTACAGGCCCAAATATTTTTCTTTCATACTTATGTTACTGCCACTGAGTTAATTTAATTCTGTGTTAAAACCAAAGAAGATGTATACTTTAAAGTGAAAAAATATATTTTATTGGATTGAAATCATTTCTAGTTCTGACATGATAAGCAATAGGATTCATTTCAAGTGAATTATTTGTGTAGCAAGTACGCAGATGTTGTTACAGACAACAAATGGACATCTCAAGGAGGCAGAATTGCCATAATTTATATAATTAGGGATATTTGAAAGCATAATCGTTTTTGTCTATTCATCTCATGATATGTGGTGTCACTTTTTATTCTGCCGAAGAATACGAATTTACAGCACGTCCATGGCGGTAATTGTGATTAATTACCTAGCATCAGTGCACTATTAGCGTGGCAAACAGGTATCCTTTTTCAACGCCTGTTTCCAGGGTGCTTTTCCATTAGGAATCTGCAGTAATTAACCTAGCCTGGCACTGGCTGGCAGAGATCAACTACTTTATATAGCAGTGTGCTTCTTCAGACTCAAATTAGTTTGCAATCACTCCAGCTATGTAATGAGCTGCTGTGTGCTTCAATTTCACCAGCATGCCCTGCTCTGACAGGCTGTAAATTATTTGATCAATATGAAATCTGTTCTCCAGTATATTCAGAAGATGGACAGAAGGGTAAATTGCCAGTTACCATTCCCATACAAATATTTTCCCCCCAAAAGGTTACACAATACACGTGTCCTGACATTTTCTGTTCTTTGAACCCATGATTTATGTTGTTTTTTTCAGGTGAAGGACTGTTTCCTTGTGTTGCATTCAGGCACATTGTACCATAGCATGACCACCTTAAAAGAATAGGAATGTTTTAAATTGAATGTAGCCAGTCTTGTGAATGAGGGCAATCAAGTCTATTCAGGGTTGATTTCCCAACATCAAGTCATCAATTGTTGACAAGATTAATAATGAGGACATTGGCTATGAGAACATTGGTGTACATTCTACTGGATTACATTGTTAGTAGGATATATGCAATTTTCTGTCGTGAATTTATTCATTTATATTATCAATTTGTACATACACTATTTGAGTGCCAACTGTTAATTGTAAATGCAGTGCATTCATGTTTTTAGCCAATCCAAACTGAGTGCCACCATTTAATTTGTAGAAATGAATTTTAAATCAACAAATACTGTAGGGAGGATCTAAATCTGATCTTGTATGAGTAAACACTCCAATCTAAAAACATCATGGAATTTCCTGTTTTAGTGTAGTTTAAATCACCCTTACCAGTGCAGGATATGTTGTTGTCATGGAGAAGGTATCCCAACCTGCAAGTGCAGTAATAGCCACCAACATAATTGTGGCAATAATGGTCACATGCAGACTCTCCATCTACTGTGCTGAGGCACTCATTGATGTCTGCAGAAGAGGACGGAGAGAGAAGCCAGTTAATATACACACAATTCTAACTAAAGCTCTGGATGTTGTAGAATGGGGAGCAATGAATTAAGAAGATTACAAAATCAAGATTGGGGTGAATTTCCCATTGGTTTCAATGGGTATGGATCTCTCAATTTTCTCCAATTTTCTACATTTATTTTAGTTTGCTACTGCAGCAGCTACTCTTCCTGGGGTGCACAAAATTGTCCAGAGTTGGCAGCTTTATGGTTGTATCTTTATTTATCCCAGTGAGATCTCTCTTGGCCCCTGGCCAAAGCTCTGCCCAAACTCTGACAGCCACATGGTCAAAATTCTATGTCACCTTCAGAGGTGTAAAATGCTTCAAAGCCAGTGTATCTGCCTTCGTTAGAGTAGTCACTTCTGAAGACCACCGACATGACATTCTCAGCAGATAGGATGACGGTGTTTCTCGGGGCATCCTCATAGTCTTTCTCTCGTTGGCCACAAAAACGCAAGGTCTCATTGCCCTCTGCCAACACCTTGTTTTAGAGGAGTAAAAGGCACCTATTTCAACAAGGTAGCATGTGCAGGTACTGTGCATGCCGCTATGCTTCTCAAAAGGACTCTGTTTACCTGGATGTAATCATATTCACACTGGTGGGAGGGCTCCAGGCTGAAGTGGGTGAAGTAGAGTTTAACCCTGTGGCCTTTTGGGACGGTAATGTTCCACACTGTGTGATGGCTGTCAGGGTACGGGCGAGGGAAGTTGGCTGAGGTAAAGCTGCCAAATAGCCCTGTCAATTCCACGCTCAGAGATGCGGGGAGGAGGGCAGCCAGGGCAAATATACAACACACACTGGTGAAAGTGAGAGGAACATTACTGCACATTTGTATGATTCATTCAGCACAAATACTGTAAATGGCGAACAATGATAACCTACTGTACCTGTTCATCTTGACCTCAGTAGATTCCAAAGGAGCAGTAACTCATATCCTTTTGGGTCTTTTAGGACATTTGACTGACTAACTTTGAACTTGCTTGAATTTGTGCTCCGGAGGTTAATGAACCAGTGTACTGACTGACTAGCCAGCTTTGAGTAAACAAAGCATGATGGACTCAACCAATTTCTCGCTGGTCACTGTCTTTGTTCCATCCAACATCCCTGACCAGATTACCCTGTTGACTAGCAGCATCAACCTCACATATTTTAATATAACTAAAATATAACTAAAAACAAACAATCTTCTGGCATTATATGGTACTTTCACTTTAAAATACCATGTAGGATTTCCTTTTTGCTAAGATTTGTTTTAGTATGCCACAATCACAAACTTTTATTTTTGGTTTGAAAAGTGTATTTCTTAGAAACTGCTTTTTCGTAAGGATACCAAAATTAGCCACCACCTTATGTTACCTGTAACATGCATCAAACTCCTGGGAGAGTTTTTTCTAGCTAGACAGACATTGATGGTGATCAAAGCAGACCTGTGTGGCTAATTATTTATGACCCAGCTATCATAATTGCTGAGCGGTGTGATGTTTTGATAAAAATGTGAGAAACATAAATACACTGTCCTCCAACATTCATCACCGAAACATGTTTGTTTACTCTTAATTATTAGAGGAAAGAGCAATCAGCCATGATGAAAAATAAACTAAAGCAAGGAACGTGTTTATGATGAATGGACACAGATTGCATCACAGGGAGAAAAAAAGTTTTTAAACTCTGCACCTGTATTGTGGTAATTACCATGAAAGCAAAATGTATTAAAAAGGCTTTTGTACCATGAGAGCTTTTCACTCCTTGTGTTATCGCAGAAATAATATAATTTTAGCTGTTATTAAAAAGAGATGAGGCATTTCAAGCAGCAACAAATGTATGATAAGTAAGCTTTTAATAAGCCCCAATTTATATTGCACTATTCTGCTAATGGCTGATTTTGTGGTGAATTACAATAATTATCCACATAAAACGTCAATGGTAATTTCCCTTTGCAAATGACCTGTCTGTGTTTCCCATAAACGGTGCTATAACCTCTTCCTCTTTGTCTCATTGAGGGCTTGGTTGGTGAGCCACAGCTGAGGTGCTTCAGACAGGGGGATGCATGTCTCTTACATTGGTGTTAATGTACAGTGAACTACCCTTTCTATGCTTGAGAATGTTTCCTGAGAGGGAAACATTTATGTACAATCTTGCAGAATCAAACCAACCTTGATAAACCCAATCAGCCAATATTAGTATTTTGACATTGAAAAACTTATACTGCATGTCATTGATCAGCTTTAGGTAACATTTAAAAGCTATATATTGTGGAGATGGCATGATAATGATTTAATAATTAATTATAATTATCAATAACAATAATAAATGGACTTGTAAGATTGATATACATGTAGTAATATCCTGTGAACACACTGAAACATGCTAACATTTGAATCAAGAAAACAGTTTTGGAAATATGTTCAACATATGTAGGACAAACTTCCTTCCCGTTTTGATAAGAGCATTGTTTCTGATGACTCTTCTTTCACTGCAGTTCACTTACCACTGATCACTAATCTAAAGAAGATGAACTGGCAGAAGCCATTACCTATTAAATTAGATATAGATCAATGACTACCGGAAGGGAGTAATACAGGATGCATTTTAAAGGTATTTGAACATGGCCTTTAAATCACTTTGGGATAACCAATGAAAAATATCCCAAAAAATATTCCCAAAATAGGGAAGTTGTATTAAAGCAATAGTCCATTTTAATTTCAATTTAACATGATCTCACACGTACCTTAGGGCCCCATTCATTCTGAAAATATATCTAAAACACCTTACAAACACGCTATAAAATAATCAACACTGGACCATGTAATAAAGTTATTACATTATCATTTCAACAAGTTAATTACATTATCCGACACATTATTATATTATTATGTTACATTATTACACAACTCCAAGTTGGATGATAAAGAGGAAAATGCCACTTTATAATGGATAAGTCCCAGTACTTCTATGAGGTTATTAGTGTTCAGCTCTTCTGTTTATCAGAATATTACGTCGATGTTATGGTCATCATAACAGAATACCACACCACTCAAAGCAGTCCAACATCAATAACCATCATGAAAGCCAGAAACCATGGGCAAATCCAGAATTTAGCGCACATGCGTCATGAAATGCCATTTTAATGTTTGAGATCTAAACTCTGTGGTTACCCTGTGCACAGCATACACTGTCCACACATACTCAAACGTGTATATACACAAACCCGCAGGCCTTTTTTTATTTCAGCATGATCAAATCTCATCCTTTACATGCGCAAGACAGAGCTTTCCATGCGGAGTTCTTTCTCTTGTTCACTGTACCAAAGGCAATGAAGTGCTTCCTCATAAGAAGTCAGCCAGTCATTAAATTGAGAATAGGCCGCATGAGATCAATTGAAAGGAAAGGACTATACAATGACAACAACCCAACAAAGCAGTCAAAGAAACAGGATGAGGCTCGGATCAATACAATTCTACAACATCAACCAAATGAGAGAGGGAAGAAGAAGAAGAAGAAGAAGAAGAAGAAGAAGAAGAAGAAGAAGAAGAAGAAGAAATAACAGGTTTCAGGGAGATGAAGATGCCTGCAGATGCTCTGGAGCAAAAAAATTAAAAAGTGAAAATAACCTCGCCGTGATACACACTCTCAATGGAGTATCTTTTCTCTAACTCTTCTCTCTCTCTCTCTTTCATTGGAAGCAATCACAGTCGTCTCAGCCACCCACATACTGTGGTGTAAACTATAATTAACGACTTGAATAAGTGAGGATGTGTCATTTAATTTGAATACCAAAGAACAATACAGAGTTAATCTACTGCAATTTATTCGCCTACTGTGTATTTATATACATGCAGGTATCATGTGATATGTAGGCTAATATATAGGGTGCTATGGGTACATGAAATGCATAACAAGTGGCTTAAGCAGGAGTCATTGGCCCAGACACTCAAAGTGAGACTTGTCCACTGCTTGAAATGCTATCATATGTATGCTACCAATGAGCATCTAATATGATTCACAGTAAACAAAGGAAAAAGGCTCTTAATGATTTTCCCTCAAAGAATCAAGGGGTCTCCTACTGTTCTCTCACCAGGGAATTGCTTTGCCTATAGCCCCAAGGCCAGATGTCCGCAAGCAGGGGTAAGGAAATGAATTGATTGGATTCCCTCAATATATTCTGAGTACATTAGCATTTCTTTGTTCTGCAGGGACCAATAATGTTCAGTGTAATATTTCCATTAACACTGTTGCCACTGTAGGTCACCATGTAGGTGGAGGGAAAAAAGTAAATGAAAAGGAACATAACTTAGTTTGTCAACTACTGTTGCATTTCAGAAGAGAATTAGTTGCCCCTATACCTGTGTAGTAACTCTGTAATTTAGTAACTGAATTATTAGTTTATAATAATAATAATTATTATTATTAAGTATTATTACACAAGTGGAATTAAGACAGTTCTTGTAATAATACAGAACAGCTCAACTCCATATACCATGTATTTACCAAGCTACTATGTATCAAAATGTGGACACTTTACTTTACTCTAGTGTGTCCAGGAAATGTGTCATACGTCCTCACAAATGCCTGAGCTTATTTGTTCTGACTGGTGTCAGACGATGGGGTTTTATCCAGAGCAGCACCAGGAAAACGAAGCATGAATGCGTCAGAGTGGAAAACTCAATTTTACTCCAGCTGCATCTTAGCGGCCCCTTCTAAACCACATGCTAATGACCAAGAAATGACTCTTGATGAATTGATGTTGAGCCTCTTTGCATTGAATTTTATCTCTGACGTCAGACGCCCATTACTCTTTCAATTTGGCCCTCCATGCCTCTTTTCACAGATAACAAATACGGCCACTGTTTCAGCTTGGCTACAGCTTAAACAATTCAGTGCCCTGACACAAGGCAGCAGACCAGTCAATGACGTTGGGGTGAGAAGGAAATGATGAGAAGTGGCACACAGGTGCTGCGATAGATATAGAACCTCTATGGGTGCTGCACTCTCTGCTACATTATTTTCTTCATTATCATTCTAACAGTCCAAGAGCAAAACCAAGGATTAATGCTAAACTGGATTAAAGGGAACAGGGGATATCTGTTAGCCAATTGTCTAAATGATTTCATGAAAGGGTGTGTTTGTTATCAAGGGGACATTTCAGATTCAACAAAAATAAATGTAAAAGTTGTGTATTCATGAACATCTTTTTGTGAACAATTACACACTAAATATCATGAAAAAGCAATATCTACTGTATCTGGCAATGCCATTATTTGTAGTACGTTGGGCCATTAACTGTCCATTTACCAATCATATGATAATAACAACACTCCAAACAAACAAACAAAGGTTTCAAAACAGCACAGCCAGCTCTTTTCAGTTCTTAATGTGCTTTGCACTGTTTTTCCAAGCAATTGATAAACTGTATGTTGTATGCTTTGTTGTGACTTTGTGTATGCTGTTTTCTTGGCCATGGCTCACTTGTAAAATAGTTGAAAGAAATCTCAATGTTACTTCTCTGGTTAAAGAAAGGATAAATAAAATAGACAAATATGCATGATTCATAGGTGAGAGCTTTGAGTATATTTCTTTTCTCATATTGATTAGGTTATCATCTTTCAGTCCAGGAGAATAATGATAACCACACAACATGGGACTGATTCACTACTCTGTCCATTGCAATGATCATTCTACATGTCATTAAACGGAAATCATTGATACTGTCAGATATGCATGTACATACTATTATCTTGACATTTATAATCTAAATTGATCCACTCTAAATTGATCCACCAAACCTTCATCAAACCTAATTTAACAACTAGACTATTCGACACAAGATGATTCCACATTGTCAGAGTGACCACAATCAGGTGTATCATTCCACATGGCCCAATTGGCCTCAAAGAGCTTTGAGTAGTGACTACATTCTGAGAAAAATACTTGAGATTCTCATCTGGTGCTGTGGCAACAAATCTATTACTGGTTCAAAGGCACACCAAACCTGAACTAATTCCACACTCTAATCACAAGAGAGGCAGTCCCATGATTGGGACGGTTATAGCACACATGATAAAGGACATCACTGACAAGATGGTCAATATTATCTAGGGAGGCTTTTTCCTGTCCTTCAATCCATTTCCTATAATGGCACTATCAGGAAGAGTATGGCCTGGTCACACCAGAGTAAAAGCTCAACTAATGAACTGAGGCACCTCTGGAAACAGCCTTCTCATTTGTAAGATAAGATAGAACATACTCATGGGCATAGAGGCTTTGATATAAGTCCATTTAGAACACTTGAATACAACATTGTACCTGAGCGTTTGCTTGCCAAATCATTACAGGGGTGCTTGGCATTCACTGGGCTCTCACATAAAAAATCTGTGCCCAGTTTCCCAAAAGCTTCATACTGTAGCTAATGTGGTACTTTATTTTTGTCGACAATCCAGCCACAGCCGCAAGACAGTAACAATTGTAAAAATGTATGTTTGATGGTCCATCTTTGTGTAATGACCAAAATAATTCATTAACCTAAACACTTTACTGTTTCTTGAATGGTGATGTTCTGGATCTTTGAGAGAAACAAAGTACCACATTAGCTACTGTACAAAGCTTTCGGAACACTAGTCACTGGGCAATTACTATGAATTTCATCAACAGGAAACAAAGTTGTATTATCTCCAGCACAACACCTGTTATGCTTATATGGGCATTTAGAGACTGAGACCCCAAAAAATAATCCAACATGATTGGATCCAACTCGAAATATGGTAGACAAATTCTATTGAGCCAGAGGGAGCTCCTCCTCCACCCCACAATTGTTTTTCATTTTCATCCTAGAGCTGTTTACGGAAGCTAGCTAGTTAGTTAGAAGTTATCAATGGACATGTTCAACAGTCTAAAAACATGATGTGTTCGCCTGATTAGTGGTCCGACCTGTCATCATTTCATTTTTAACATCAACAGCCCATTTTTGTGTTAATGATGACTCAAATCTAAAGCCTGGTTAAACATAGTTTCTGTGTTCTCTTTACTCCACAAGTGTAACTATCAATATTCTTAAAGTGGTGCTATCTGTAATGGCTGGTGTCACTATGGTGACCAGTGTCCCACATCCCTTCTTCATGGCTGTGACACCTCATTTTCTCAGCCATGGCTTTATCAGGGAGAGTGCAAAGGGAGTATAATGATACACTGTTAGCCAGCTCCTGGCAGCCAAATAATCACACCACAAACCATCAGGCATCATTAGTGCATGTTGAGGAAAAGAACTCTCTTATCCCTTTGGTGCTCACTGACAGAAGAGAAGAGCTCTTTGTTGTATATACAATATAAACACTTCAATCACTGCTAGACCTAGACCTGCAGGGTCAATTGCAATGAATGTCAAAAGGGAAACTCTGGTATATGACATCACACCCAGGGAAACAGAGCAACTTTCATCAAATATATTATAGTGAACAAAAGTGAATGAGAGCATCCACTGTGCTTCACTTTCACTTTCTTTCTTTCTTTCCATGTCCCTCGGTTTCTTCTTTTTTGCTTCCAAGTCTCGGAAAACTAGCTTCAAGTAAACAGCTGCCTGGATGAGAACCAAATACATATTTGAATTCTACTGGAGATGCTCACAACTGTATAACAAATCTTTTGACACATGGGCTCTGTCACAACCCGCTCTATTCTCTTGTCTGTTGCATCTCTGTTTTTGAAAGTCTCTGTCGGCGTCGCCCCGCTCATTTTTGCTATGACATCATATCCCAGAGTCTACCTTTAAGCTATTATGAGTGTGAAAGATTCTCAACTGTGTGACGTTTTGTTGCAACTGATCATTTAATCGATCATTTAACCTATCGATCTTTTTGCTGTCATGCAACCAGTCAACAGTATTCTTTTACGATGTTTCGACCATGAACATTGGGCTGTGAAATTGAATAAACACAGTAGTGAGTCTCTGTTAACTCTACAGCCCAAAATTCTTCAGAGAGAATGAGTGACATTTTCCCAAGATGTTTTAATCAAAGGACAAGACCACATAATACAATGGATCCTTTCTTGCAATGCCAGCACTTGTCTGTTTCCAGTAAATTCACCCTACTCAACCTGACTGCAGTGAAATACAACCTGTGTACAAAGTTATAATGAATGCATTTGTTTTAACTGATTTAGATACCTTATGGAATACAAATTCCTAAACATAAAATATTGTGCTTTCACCTGCACAGAGTGAGTTCATCGTCCCTGCTGAATGACAATACTAATGAACTCTTGACAGAATGATGCATATCTGTCAAGTAGGCTACATAAAAAAGAGAGGTCTATTACTGGTAGCAATGTCCTTTTCTGGATGGCATTTGTTTTTTTGAAATGTCTCAACTAGCCAACCATACTGTGTTTGTGCAGTGCTCTCTCAGGAACAACCTATCTAAATGTCACAACTAAACAAATTGAGCACGACTGACAGAGATGAATAAGACTCCTCCAGGCAATGTATCCAGACATCCTAGGTTAATGAAGTGCAAGCACACATGTTGATGTACTTGTATTTCTAACAATACTATGATCTACTATATACAGTCACACAAACCAGTCAATAATTATGAGAGCACTTTACTTGTTACAATACTTGAATTGCGTGAGATGTCACAGAGACATTAATGGTGTTTTACAGCCATTGTGGCGGTCCATAAAGTGAATGAGCAACCAAATGTGTTTTGTTTTGAATTGATGCCTTACATGGGTCAGACATTGCATTTTAGAACATGTCAAATGTGATAACCCAAACAAACAACACATTTCTACCCTTTGAAATGTGAGTAACATACTGTCTCAGTCCTTTCCTATCTCCATCCTGTTAAAAATGTTTCGATTGAATGGAAGACACTGGCTCAATAAAAACAAGCCAACACACAACCTGCCTGTTCACACATTAACACAGAGCAAAGGCTACAAAATTAGGTGTTAACTCCCCTCCCTTAACAGAGACCAAACCGCTTGACATTTGCTGTTCCTGCATTTTAGATCGTATTAACGAAAATGGGTTTCGACTTCTGAATTATTTGTCAAGGATAAAGATCCTTGTTAATTCATCACGTCTATGTCAACAATGGTCCAGTGTAAAAATCCTCACACATTATGACACATAGACTTTACACAATTGTAATAGCATTAGTATGGTAAGAATAGTTTAAAATGGAAGTAGTGCACATTGTTATAGAGTACTTCTCATTTTGTATGTGGTTGTGTAACCGCTTTTCGATATCGTAGCTGGTTAACATCGGGTATTTGAGTAGACGGTCGCGTGTGTTGGCAAGCCAAAGGTCCAACTCTGTTGGAGTCTCGACCTGGTGTCTATGACCCAGATACGCAGTTGGGCTCAGCTCAACGACTGGGCTTGTTGTGGTGTTATGATCATGGGTGAGTATAACCATGTTGATATGGTAAAACTCACTGAAGTTCAAATACCCCCACCCGCGCTGTTGAATTGCTAGCTTTTAGCGTAGCTGGCTTACATCAGGTATTTGAGGAGACTGTCATGTCAGAGGTCAGAGGCACATGTCAGAGGTCTCTAGTTCGAGACAACCTGAATTGCGAGGCTAGTGTTTGCAAGTTGTTTGACGTCTATTTCAGTTGCAGCTTGCACAATTCCAAATGCAATGGGAATGGCGTTATTACAATGAAGTAATAGTTTGCCACAGATCTACATGTCGGTCATTGTCTGACGACTCGACTAGTTAAGGCAAAGCGGCGTCGCGTTAGAATGACGACATCTGACGTAAGACAATGCATATACAGTAGGTACTGTCAGATTGTTCCCTATAGGACCAAACAAAGTCATTCACATTACTACACTTTCAACTAACCAACACTGTACATTTAAACCATAAAAGACTTGAGCAAAAAAATTGAAATAAACTCTCACGGTCACGTTCCCTTGCCTAAAGGTGAACATATACTGTAGTTTTGCGCGTTGCTACCCCCTCTTGCCACACTGAAATTTTTAAAAGGTACATATGCTACATTAAAAAAGTGGCAAAGAATGTAAAATAGGTACTTAAAGACCAGTGCTCGACCTCAACAACAAATTTGAAACAGTGCTTTTCACAGAACGTTCTATATCATGTGATCTCCTTTCTGAAAGTCCATTTGACCAGATGCTTCTGGGACTGTCATGTTATACTGTACCATACACGTGTGTTTGTATGACTATGAAAAGTATATCCAGATGTGTCTTGAGGATAGTTTCATTCACACCTTACAAAGTCATGTCTTCTGAAGTTGACAACTATTTGCTTTACTTGCATGAGTATAATTTAACTCTTAGGGTTTCTTTGAAGTTGTTTCATTCCTAAGAGGAGAACCAACAAAAGCTATTACTCTGTTATTTTTAAATACAGGCAAACATGAAGTCACATTTAAATTTGAATTACACAGTTAGGTCTATAGCACTTCACATCCCCCTCCTTCAGATCAAAAGAAAACCAATAGAAATGCTTTGGATGCAGGCACCAGCTTTGATGTTCCACCAGTGCATGCTCATTTCAGCTCTGGGGCATAGAGTAAGGAGTGGACAGCTTCTCCGCTGACATCAAATTGTTTTGTGCAGTAATTTAGGCCCCAGAGATATAGATTGCAATCAATCATCCCTCTTACCTTTTTGACAAAACAAAATGCATTGAATGTGAATGTTTCTTTTTTTAATAATACATGATTGTTTAATATTTGGTCTTCAATTGAAAAATTGAAGTTAGTGTAACATACTGGTAGAATATACCTGTAGAATATACCCTACTTTTTTGTTTCAGTAGGATACAACATTTACAAAAACTACTGTAGGCCTACATTGTACACATTTTCTATAAGTGGATGAAATTGAGGGGACATGTGGCAGGTATACTAACTATTTGCACCTATTATTTTCAAGAGGGAATAAAGTATAAGATTTTGTGGTTATTATGTTGGAATTGCCATGCTTTGGTCTTATAATGTGTTTCTTGCTTAGTTAAACATTTGTAATCCATCACCATTTCCAGATATTCATGTTTTGAATGGTGAGTCAATGACAGGGTAATCATTAACCAAAACATATACTGTAATTTACCTCATGAGATCCATCAATTCACTAATGCCTATACTTTGAGGCTCCAGAGTTTAGTTAATATTTGGAATATAGTAACTACTGGACAATTCTGTAAGTGTTCTTGCCCTGTGTAGAGTTAAATGAGCAGTCATCACAGCCCATATGCCAGAAGGGCTATCAGAGCCTGTGGTTTCTGGTGCTTGGTAATTGTAGTGTGATGGAGCATCAAGCCCCAGTTGCTAATGTGGGTGCTCTGTGCGGTGAGAATCGAACAGCAGGTTGGAAGGGTCACACAGTGAATAGTTTATTTTCTCAGAATGAACATCTGCCCTGTCTATAAAGCCACCCATTAATTGTGCATTGTGTAACAACTACATGACAAGACTGTCAAACAAGCTCACTCCAAGCCGATTCCAACACAGCAATACTAGCATCAAATTACACATTTCGTCCTTGAGCTACCTGTAATACAATGGTCTGTACGCCTCTAATGATTATAGGTATGAATTGTCACAAGGGAAAAGTTTATATAAGACATGAAGTGATGCTGCAGTTTGCCTATTCAATGATGAAGGTAATTTAGACTAGAGTGTTAGCTTTCCTGCACAACTAGTACCATCGCACTTTAGGGATAAGGAAATACATCTGTTAAAATGTTTTTGTTGGAGTAAGCAAGGCATTATAACTAAATATACACTAACCCACCATAAATAGATGCAAAAGAGGGGATAACTAACACACACATTATTCTAAACTAAATACGGAACTAAGTGTGAGCTTTTAAGCAAGCTATTTTTCTATCCTCGCTGACATGTTTTATGACCTGTGACAATTCACTATCGCAACATGCGTTGAGCATGTTGATGAAACTAAACTCTCTGTAGTAACATTAGATAATCAACTCTCATGGTCAAATCATATTGATAAAATTGTTGTGAATATGAGGGGAGGTCTGTCTCTGATAAAGATGTTCAGAGGTTTTAACACCACGCTTGACTGTACAAGTTATTCAGGCTCTAATCTTATCAAATCTAGACTACTGTCCAGTGGTATGGTCAGGTGCAGCATCTTGCATACATCTTGCATACACTTCAGACAGACATGCACCTCCCACCAGAGATGCAACTATGGGTTTCCTTACTGTTCCCAAACCAAAAACAAATTGCATGCGGCACACAGTAATGTATACAGCCATTGGCCATTGAGTAATCAGCCACCACTGTTTTAAAAAACATCACTGTTTTAAAAAACATCTTAAGAAACATATTGTGTCACAGCGCCTCTCCTCCAGTCTGAGTCATTCTCTGGCTTTTATTGTTTCTTGGTTTCTGGCAATGCTTGATTATTTTATTTTAATGTGATGTAGTATTGTCTTTGTGTTAATCTGTGTTACTCTTATCTATAATTTTTCTACAACTGTTCTGTACTTTACTCATGAATAAATAAGGAGCTGACTAATAAACAAAAAAGAGCAATTTGGTCCAGAGAGTGAGAGATCTGATTCTTCTTGTGCTTTTAAGGGTAAGCTGAAAATGAAGGATTCTCAGATGTGTTCGAGCCTTATTTCATGGTGGAGGGGTGATCAATATTACATCCTAACTGTTTAATGAGCTGTATTAGTCAATATTACACCCTACCAGTTTTCTTTTAACAGTTGAAAATGTTAATAATCAAGATAACTTTGTGAATGTGTAAATGAAACAGCACTGACTAGTCTGTCTTTAGCCTACACATTTTGTGTCAATGACAACCAAAAACTTTAAGCAAGCTCAGTTCATTGTATTAACACATTATAAAGGACAAACTACATAGAAAATACACTCACCGGCCACTTTATTAGGTACATCTGTTCAACTGCTCGGTAACGCAAATATCTAATCAGCCAATCACATGGCAGCAACTCAATGCATTTAGGCATGTAGACATGGTCAAGACGACCTGCTGAAGTTCAAAACGAGCATCAGAATGGGGAAGAAAGGTGATTTAAGTGACTTTGAACGTGGCATGGTTGTTGGTGCCAGACGGGCTGGTCTGAGTATTTCAGAAACTGCTGATCTACTGGGATTTTCTACTGGGGTTTACAGGGAATGGTCCGAAAAAAAGAAAATATCCAGCTATCCAGTGAGCGGCAGTTCTCTGGGCGAAAATGCCTTGTTGATGCCAGAGGTCAGAGGAGAATGGCCAGACTGGTTCGAGATGATAGAAAGGTAACAGTAACTCAAATAACCACTCGTTACAACCAAGGTATGCAGAAGACCATCTCTGAACGCACAACACGTCAAACCTTGAAGCAGATGGGCTAAAAAAGGGGGTCCAACCCAGTACTAGCAAGGTGTACCTAATAAAGTGGCCGGTGAGTGTATATTCATGGTCCATTGGACATGTTGTCCCAGTAAAGAGCCAGTTTGTTTACAAACTAAAGATGGTCAATGTCAGGGAAGAACATAGCTGTCTCTAAAAACAAACTATAAACCATAACTATAAAACAATTATAATGTTGAGTTATTTCATCAATATACATATTGTGCTTCCCAAATAAAAATGTAATGCATAAAGTTAGTCAGGAAAGTCAGCAAGTAGTATTTTTCCTATATTGGAGAGAGATGACTATCCGTGAGTACAGTATTAATTTAACAAGGAGTCCGTTGAGTAAACACCTCAAGCTGAAGTTTAAAGAATCTATCAAACGTAAAACAAGCACAGCAAAGAACAAAATGAGACGCTTTTCACCAAAACCAAATATCATAATCATGCTTTATTGTTTTTGGATGTACTCTGAAATTAATAAATAAACACATAATACATAAATAGACAAATAAATCATCAATATTCAAACGGACAGACTGCGTCAAGTGAAGTCCTTTGAAACCGCTCTTCCGACAAGTGTGCATGATATGTACAGTCGAGGTCTACCACAGTTCATGTTCGGGTTGTGTTGGGGATGGGAAGGACAACGTGGGGTGCATAGCTGATTGGCACTGTTAGCAGGATGTGAAGGTTTTCCAGAAGAAGTTTTTACAGGGGGCTTTGCGGTCGCGCTGGGGCAGCTGTGATAGCCTGTTGTAGACGGACCTCTCCTCCAGACGGGAATCCAGAGGCTCCTCTAGATCCAAAGGTGAGACCTCCCCAGGCAGCATGTTGCTGTCCGTCGCTCCATCTAACAAGCCAGAGACCAGCTTGAGAATCAGCTCCTTACGCTCTTTACTCAATTCCTGTGTTGAAAAACAAGAATGAGTGTGAATAGCTGCGTTCACGTTATAAATATCCAGAGAGAAATGCATCAGTCACGTAAACGTTAACATGACAACGTTGTTTTCTATTATCAGTCTGATTCTTTATAAATTGACAGATCTGGTTAGCTATATGTATTTCACACCACTCAAATAGCAAACAAGGCATCATTGGATTTCAATTGTGAATTTACAAAGATAATTATAAACATGGAATTATGTTGCACTGTTAAAGCAATCTTTATAAATAATGTAAATCAAGAGATTGTAGTTTGTAAAACATTGCTGTGCTAATTCTATGATTTGTCAAATCAAACACATATCAAATAACATTATCTGACCAACAAATGTTTTCTAATCAAATCAAAAGATTTCAGAAAGTCATTTCATCACTATGTTTCATAAAACCATAAAGTTAATTGTTATACAACAACATTACGATGAAGTTATGATCATGCTAGGTTAATAACTCTACCTTAAACTAATTCTAATAACATTTTTACTCACTCTGTTCGTATGTAGTGGGCTTCTGTCTTCCACAGGAAGCACGGCGGCTGCTCTAACACTGTACAGGACCCCCATGAGAGACGCTAAAATCACCAGGAGCTGCATGCTGGAGCAGGTGACTGAGACACAAAGAGAGTGAGAGAGAGATAGAGAGAGCGCACAAAGTGGTGAGACTTGAGAAAAGGAGAGAGAATGCTAGAGATAATGCTGTGTGGTGATCGCCTTGGATAGGTTACTGTCACTGGATTCTAGACAGCTGTTGATTCTTAAGCTCTTCCTCCAAAGTCCCCCAGTCTTTTATAGCCCTCTCCCCCTGTCTGCCACTGACGCAAGGAGTGGTGGGTGTATGTATGACGGAGAGGGAGAGGGATGGGGGGGGGGTGGGGGTCAGGGGAAAACTAATGGAACCATTCAACTGTTAACCCCTTGACTAATGGCAGACATTTCACTCATCTGACATACCTGGGGTAACATCTGCAACAAACCACGTCATATGCCTTAAAATGGTTCTGACCATCAATATCTAAATTATACCTAGAATTGACAGTGATTTCTATACTACAGTATATGACATGTATGACAATTTCTGAGTCCTAACTACTGTAATGATGTATGATTCTAGACCATATACGTAAGCCATCTAAAAAAATAATCTCAATAAATATAATTGATAGATGATTCTGTGTAAAATACTGTATCTAGTACCTCAATCCAAATAACAATTATTCCAATATAGCCCTATTGCATTTTGTTCAGGACACAAAGAATATGACCCAAATAAATGTGCCTTGTCTGTGCCTTCATTTTACTGCTCATATACATAATACACAATACACTTCCTACACAATACACTTCCTACACAATACACTTCCTACACACTACACTTGCACACTACTTGTGACTGCATATCATTTTTCTCTCCCAGATCCTTACTCCTCTAACACCTACAGATTACAATCGAACTGTCTGCCACCTGGTATGACTGGGAGCGCCATCTTCATGTGCGGGACATAATCGCTGTATGCTGACTACAGAGGCATGCTACTGAAATAAAAGGCTTCGGCAATATTGATGGCTAAGTCAAGATGTTAAACGTGTTTTCTCTTTTAACCAGTTGTTGAGCCCTTATTTTTTTTGTTCACTGTAAGGATTCATATTCTCAGAGTTTGTGTCGAGCACATTATGTATGGCATTATGTATGGCTGTGTATGGTGTGTCAACATACATGTTGTATGTTCACCTGTATAATTCACAGAGGCCTTTGAGACACAGAGTATGCTATCTGGGGCCAGAAAGTGAAATAACTAGAGACCTTCAGGGAGTGCACTATATCCCCAGTGCTAATAGAGTCCACTCCCTTAGCAGGGATCGTAGTACACTGCAGGGCTATGTCGTTACAATACAGGATATACAGTAGTCCATAATGCTGTATAATGTAATTGTGAATATTCTGTGAATATATGAGTATTGTGTTGACATCTTATGCTTTTTCTGGGTCTTTTCCATTCATTTTGGATTTAGCGGACCAACAGTATACACCAAATATTGTGGGGTGTGGATTTATCTCTACATTAAGACTTAAATATGAACGCATTAGACAATATTCTGATTTTGGAGTAAACTATCCCTTTAAGGTCAAAACATGTTTTTTCCCCAATTATTTTCATGAATTTCAACTTGATTTTCTATTGACCCAAAACCTGTATTCCAATGTTGTTGTGGTGTAGGTTTCACAGATGTGCTGCTGATTGGCCATGATATCATCATAGTTAATTTAAGTCTACCAGTCTTGGGCGAATTCCGAAGGACATACCAGTGGATCTGTTTATGAACTTCCTGCCCAACAGCATCGCAGGGTGAATTTTAATCTAAACTTTTTTTTAATTCAAAGGATTTGGTTTGTGAGGTTTTAGCCATGACATCACCATTGCATTGTGGAACCTCAGAGGCACCCACATGTCAGCTAATATTATTCTCCTCTGATAAGCGTGCACACAGATCCAAAATGTATTCTCTATGTGCTCAAACTGTTGAGTTTTTTTTCACAGACATTGCAGGTCTTCATGGCCCGAGGCTGTCCAAAGATTAACTCAGTGTTGAAATGAGTGTGCCCTGAGGTAGATTCACGATGCGGTGTGTTTGATGAATTTACGGCAACTGACCTCTGCAGCAAATACACCATAGACATATAGTAATACACTCAGCCCACCCCGCAAGAAACTTCAAACAGGGAAATTGTCAGTATGACACCCTGCAAAGTTCCTCTGAAATGTGTCTAATGTGCATGGCTTCCTTAATTTTCACCCCCTCAACTGCATATCACTTTATTGGCCCCAAGCACCAATTTAACAGACCTCTCTGGAGCCTAGATAGTACACACAAACACAAAAAAAATAAAGCAAGTGCAAATGAGGTACTGTTAATTTACCTTCAACTTATCAGCTTAATTGAAAAGACAAAAAACAATTGTGGATTCAGTTTAAATAAAAGTATAGGGTTACCAGGGTACCTAAAGATATGCCTGGGAATATGTCCAACATAACCTGAATGAAAGGCCCAGATACAGTAAATTGGGCAAAAACCATGCTTACTTTTAACCTGGCGTGCCAGATCCTGTGGTAATAACTATAGTGAGCTATGTACAGCCAGGCTAGCTTTACACTTACTCCACACAATCATTAATGAGGCGAGGCTGGGGAGCACTTAGTGGACACTGTCTAGACAGGGCCACTGCACTAGGGCAAAATGTACTGAACAGTGATACAGTACACCTGTACCATAAGGAGCTATTCTGTCCTTACTAAAAAAGCCATTAATCAGAAAGTGAACAACAGCAGGGTCAGAACATACAGACATTAAACTATACCAGAGGCAACTGAGAGCAACAGAGTAACAATACTTATACACTGTATTATATAGCAGTTGCGTAAATAGGGACAAGCTTAGGTGGACAAGAGAGCTTTGTCCTCCCTATACTGTACATTCACAGTATACTTGCAGCAGTGTGTCATGTTCAGTTACAGTAGCTCTATACCCACAATATTTTATTTGTTTGAATTTACTTCAGGGTGAGCAACAGTAAATGTAGAGTTTGGCTCCAACTTATGTTATAAATAAGCCTGTAAGACTGTACTGTACATTGTCATTTTTAACCTTCTATTATAGTTTTAATTTCGTAAACAGTCAAATACAGTAGACCTGTTATTATTATTATTTTTATTTAACCTTTATTTATTCAGGGAGACACACTGAGACCGAGGTCACTTTTGTGGGTGTGTCCGGGTTACAATAAGTATGATTACAAAACACCTTAAAAAACATGTAAAAATACTAAATACACACATTAGTCAATCAAAATAAGAGCATGTCTCTGTAAGCTGGTCCCTAACCAAGGACTTAAAACTAGTGTAAGGGAACAAGTGCTCCAACCTCAATCTACCCTGAAGATCATTCCATGTCTCAGGAGTACAGTAGCTAACAGTTTTTCCCAGTTCTGTAAACACCCTTGGGACATTATAAAGCAGCAAGATCTAAGAGCATGTCTGATCACCACTAGTTTGCCATAAAAGCAATGATGTGAGGTAAAATGGGAGTTTTAAAAGAACTGCTTTATATACAAATACAATCCAATGATAAGCCCTTCTCAAAGTCAAATAATCTCATCCCACAGACTGATACAAAAGACAACGGTGGGTGCAGAAACTATCCCTGGGGATGAACGCAGAGCAGAATGATAAACCGAGTCTAATGGTTTGAGGCTGAGGCCTGCCACTTTAATGTAAATTGTGTCACCATAGTCGAGGACAGGGAGGAACGTTGCCTCTCAAATTCTTTATCAGTTTTTCAACATGTATTTTTAAGGACAGTTTATCATCTTTCCAAATGCCCAGGTACTTATAATGTGGGAGTTGTTCAATTTGGGCTCCTTTCAGGGTACAAATATGCAGATCATTGTAATCAATAATCCCAGATCTAGAGAAAAACATACATTTAGTTTTGTCCTCATTCAGCACATGCTTAAGATCAATACGCGATTTTTGAATAGTAAGAGTAAAAACCTTGCTGAAGGTAAAAGATAGCCTGCTGAAGTGAAGGGGCACAGGAGTGGACAACAGTATCATCAGCATAAAGTTGCAATTTACAATTGTTCAAGGACAAACCAACATTATTTATGTCAATTGTAAACAGCAGTGGACCTAGAATCGAACTTTGCGGAACACCTTTATTAACATTGAGAAAACTAGACTGAACTCCATCTACTAAAATAAATGGAGTCCTCTCCTGCAGGTATTTTGAAAGCAATTACAGGCCAACTGATCCAAACCAATGGCAAATAACCTCTGTAAAAGGACGGCATGATCAACCATATTAGAGAGGTCAAAATAGAGGGCTGCGCAATGCTGTTTCTTATCCAGACAGATCACAATGTCAGTCCGCATCTGAGACTTGATCAGGGATCCAGAGAGGGAACTATCAGCCTGATCAGGGAACAACCTTTCCAAGTTATCTGTCTGATCGAGGATATTTAAATAATTGTTTCTTTCATTCTGTATAGGTAGTCTGCAGAGATAAAATGTTGGTTTAAGGAATCACATATTATTTTATTCTTATGCAGTTTTCATATGCCCTGTATACTCTGATCAAGGGTTCCAATACAGTGAGCAGCTATAAGCTATAGTCTCTTTCCACAGCCGCTGTCATGGTGGATAGAGCTCAGGAGCGAGAATTCCCCATATGAAATACTTCTGGAAATAGACGATGCCATCTTGTGGTTGTACTGGGAATCTAGTTAAAGCTATAAAACAGTCATAAAACAAACAAGCTAATAAACAAGCAAACTAAAAACCAAAGCTGTACTGCAGGCCTATGTTTTGTGTCGTCCATGTGAGACATTGTTCCATGAAGTACAAATGTTTATAATAATGGAACAAATAATAAGTGGGAGCTTCTTGGGCCGGTTACTTGGACATAGATTAAGGCTCCTACTGGCTATGGTAGTGAACTGGAATAAAGTTGTGGGGAGCGTCATTAAGAACATTGCCAATTTTGATGTATTATGCACAGTGGTGACATTTAATTAATAAAACCTTGGGGAATCCAAGTATTCTTTTAAAACCAACAAGTTCACTCCAGGAACCTGGTTCCCATGGGTTCCCCCCATTTCCACCACTGTGTACAAGAGAACATGACAGTATCATATGTATAGGGCAGTTCTCTACAAATGTGGTAGTCATGTCAGCCTAACACTACAGTTCAATTTGCAATGGACACAACTATATCAAGTGGGATAGAAAACCATATTGTTTCAATGTTAGATTCATCTGCAAAATTTTGAGTGATGCACCCCACTGATGCAACAAGGCATTGTGGATGATTGCACAATCATGCCTGAACTAAAATATAGGCCAGTGCGGATTTCTCCTTTCATTACTTGTGTTGAGAACAAGGCATGCATCTTACATCATCCCTTAGTGACTGACTGTCAGTTACTTTAAAGAGTAAGTCTCAGATACCCAGTTTACCTCACTGATTTATTATATTTCATAATTATCATAAAAACATGATCTCAATACTTGTGTATAACACCATTTTCTTTTGACAGGTTCATTTTGGAGGTATGGCTCAAATGCACTCCATGAAGATCAATAGATTGCAGTATTTCACAACAGCTATGTTCATAACACATCAGGTCGCAAAAAAATAAAATCAAAAGCATAATTTTGACATTGTGGATGATTTCTATACTAGATCAACAACTGTATACCGGTAGTACCATTTTAAAATACAGAGATAACCAATCAGCAAGGGATTAAATGCACTAAACTAATTTGATGTGCAGTATACCCTCAGTAATCCATCAATTCACACATTGTAACATCTATGCTGGCATATACACAATCAATTCAAATCATTAACTATTAGATGATAAACAATCAATGATTCTGATGATTTTATAAAGGGGAAATGTTCTTAACTCTTGTGTCCTGAGCTCTTCCATTATGTTAGGTTATACATCATTTTATTCAATATAAAAACATACCATCGATATCTGCCTGTAGGGACACTATGATACAAACCACTTCAACAACAAATTGTTTTCCTTTTACAGAATCCAGGCACTATTGGGTTCATCATGAAATGTTTTTGAGAACGATTTGATGAAATTGTGAGACAAATGATAAGTTTGTATCATTTTCTTTTAGCCAAAATCATGTTGACAAAGAGTTAGACATGCAGCAGTTTGCAATTGAGGGTACCTTAATGTTAATGTTGTATTCAAATCTTAAAGTAGAGGTATTATTGTCCTAGTACAGTACTAGTGCAAGTATGTACTACGATTAAACCATACTAATACTGACTGTTAGAATCACATTGTCCAAAAAAGTAAGGTAAGAATGTTGTTTTCCTCAATTCACACCCAGTTTCTCAACTAAAGGTTGACGAGGTGATTAACATAAAGAATCAGACGTAACAAAAAAAACCCAGAACAAATAAATACAAATAGTTTGTAAGACTGGAAGGAAGCATTGGAAGGAATTAATATGCTCTCTCTGCAAAGCCCAGAACTCCCCACTGAAGGTTATGTCTATCCAGTTTCCACCCTTAACAAGTCTTCACCAGGTCCTCCCCAGTGGAGATACAAAGATGGTGGCAAGGTGCAGCAGCTGTGTTGTGAAGTGTTGCTTCTGTTTTCAGAGAGAGCCAGGTCAAGGATTTACATTTTGTCCATTGTTGACACTCATGCTTCACTCAGTACCTGTTAAAAGTTAAAAGGAAAGACAACTTAAAACTAAGACATAGTATGGATGTAACAGGCTGCAACTTTAGATACGCCATGAAAAACAGGAAAATGATGGTGTTGCTACATTTCCATAAGTATATTCAAAACACTATTTGAATAGAGACCTTTCTTGCAAACTCGGGGAGGATGAACGATGCTCTGTGAATCTCTGGGTTGTAATACTTCAGGTTCATACTTTCCACCTCATCTCTTGGGAGTTCTCTCACTGGTTCCCTGAAATTTGTTTGCTAATAGAAAATTCAATAAAAAGGATTATAGGGCATGAATATTGGAAATGGAAGAGGACATACATGAACACATTGACAAAGTCTAGTTAGTTAACTCATTGATTTGAATTAGTAATTTTACAGCAAGAAGTGTGCAATAAAAGACCAAAAAGAAAACAAATGGGGAGAAAGAAATCTAGACTCACAGCGTTTTTACTGCAGAGCATGAAGCCAATTTGGCCACTTGGGTAAGTGGGAATGGTGCAGTAGGCATAGTCCACCACAGGGAATAAGGTTTTGCAGAAGGTCCGCATCTCTTTTATCAGCTCCAAATGGAGCCATTGACACTCTCCTGAGGAATACACAGTGGCATACAAAAAAAGGTTAATTTAAAAAAGAAAAAAAAAAAGGTCAATTCCCTTTCAGTAATTTATGGCCTTGTTCTTAGAGTAGGCAGAGACAGATTTGTCTTGGCTTGACAAATTACAGTTGAACAGTTCTTCAGAAGTTCATGAAAGGCATGCAAGTCAGGCAAAAAAACAACATGCCCCTGGGCTGGTAAAGTATAGGTGGCTGGTGTGTAAGGGGAAAAAACAAGGCTTGGGGGCGCTTCGTGGTGTAGCACACACTAATGCGCATACCACATAATCGCAAGGTTCCTGGTTCGATTCCGACCCTCGACACATCTTTGCATGTCATCCCTTTTTAACCTATTTTGGCAATCCTTCACTGTTTATATGGGCAAGAAACTAAATTGCTGCATTACAACTAGTAATATACCACAGTGAAAGCTATAAATCTTATTTCACAGCTATGAATTGTACATGTTGCCATTTTTGGGGTTATAAAAATATCAGAGGCAGAATTCCAGGTGTCAACAGAAATCATGTTACCTTGGCAACAAAGAATTCCACCATCTCGCAAGGCTGTCTTCATAAGTTGATAGTAAGACTCTTTGAACAAACTCTCAGCAGGCCCTGCAGCAGCAAACAGACAGTTGAGGACACAGGATTATATTTACAGAGAGGTGTTGATGTGATAAACTAATAAAGTGTACCACTTTTGCATAGGGGTTTCTCACCAACAGGGTCTGAGGAATCTGTTATAATGACATCAAAAGCATCCTGGTTCTGTTTCATGAACTCAAATCCATCTCCAACATTCAGGGTGAGTTTGGGACTGAAGAAACCTTTTGCCATTCCAGGGAGGTACTTCTTTGACACGTTGATTACATCCTGAAGAAAATATTATTGGTCAAACAGGAACGGGTGGTTTAACAGAATGAGAAGTGATTTCTGAGTGATTCCACTTAAGAGCACCCACCTCATCTATTTCACACTGAACCACTGATTCAACAAGCAAGTGCTTCACCACTTCTCTCAGCACGCCACCATCTCCCCCACCAATAATCAGGACCTGCAAAATGAATTCAATAATAAAAATTAGATGACATAATGAACAGTAGTTCAAATAACACCAGGTTGAAAACTGGACAAATACTGCAACTACTCTCATTGTATGCATCATGGAATGCCAATACCTTTTTGGGGCAAGGGTGACTGCAGAGGGGTAGATTGGCTATCATCTCTTGATAGGAAAACTCGTCCCTCTCTGTGCATTGAATAACTCCATCCAACACCAAGACATTTCCATAGGTTTTGCTGAAAATAAATAAGGTGTGTAATTTATCAACACAACATGAATGTTAGCTAGCAAACAACTCGCCCAAGCAGAAGAGAAGGTGGTGGTTTGCTAGCTGTGTTGACATTACCTACTGACATGTCAGATAACAGCTAGAAGAAAACGTGGTTAGCTAGCAAGCTAGCATAGCTATCTAGCTTAGTTACTGAGAGATAGGATAAAAGCTGTCAGATTGAAACAGATAGATACTGAGCAATTTAAATAGAGCTAACATGTGATTGCTAGCTAGCTAAGCTTAAATATAGAGGTAGGTAACAGCTAGTATGCTAATAATATCAGACATCATTAGCTAGCTAGCTAAAGTTAGCTTGCAAGTCAGGGACTGAGGTTATCATAATAAATCAGTAAACCAGTGTAGCTGGCTGACATATACAAATAAAAAAGCCTAAATGTAACGCTGGCAAGCTAACAAACTATTATCCAAATTAAATAGCTAGCTACTGACCTCTTGAAAACCATGACATCTTGAAATTTGGATTTTTGGTGGTAAAGAACCTCTTCCACTTGAAGACTCATCGCTTGCCCCGGCCATAGCGTACATGTTTCTGTGAACCATCCGTCTTTTATGCTATCCATTATTGATACAGCAGAGATTTATGGAGCCAAAAAACGGATTTGTTGGTGTTTCATTAACTGCAATCTGGCTGTGTGTGAGTGTGCCAGCAACAACTGAATGACACGTTGGGCGTTTTCTATGAACTACCACCTAACTTAATTCGCATCATTTTAACGGATGAAAATTTACTGACGTCAAATAGTGATGGATATTGACCAATGGTATTGTAGAAGGGGAGGGTTCAGTGAAAGTTTGTTTGACTCCAGGCTGCCCGGGCTGCCCGGGCGCCCACGTGAAAGGTACAGTAGGATACAAAAGCGACTGAGCCCTGCAGGCAGCGGCACCAGTCAAAGCAGCTCCCGAAGAAACTTCGTGGGTTTGCTTCAGCTGGCTAAAAGTATTTCTATGTAGCGTACATGTACAGTAATAAGGCGGTGGTGGTGGTAGTAGTAGTAGTATTGGCTGCAATAGTGGTGGCCGTAGTAGTACTGTTTGTAATAATGGCAGAGAGGTTTTAAATACATATTTTCTATATATGATAATGGTGATTTCAGTAGAGGTATTTGGGGTACAGTTATAGCTACAATTCTGGTTTTTGGTTACATCAGACATACAACTCGTCTTGACAAGTTTTCTTTTTCTACAGTCACTTTATTGAGTCGACATATGAGACACATTCCTGAAATCAATGAAGCATATTTCTCTAAAATCTCTTTTAATGAGCAGGTTAATTGTAAATTCTTCTTGGTTACAGAGAAAAACATGTGCACTGTTGTATTTACATAGGGTAAATAGATATAGATCCAGAAAAAAAACAAAAATTATACAATTATGAAAATGTATGTTTCCATCTTCTGGAGAAAAAGAAGAACAATTCATTGATGGGTAGACCTATCTTTTGGGCCAGTTATGACTGAATCCTCTGAAAATAAAAGAACCAAATCATTGATTATCATTTAAAACAAAATGGACATTATGTTTATGTATTAACAACAAATAATGAACCTTTTTACCTTTCAGATTTTCCAGCCAAATAGGACATACTTCTGTTGGCAGCACTGAAATTGGATTTTTGTGCTTTTGCGTTTTTCTACAGAAAAAAGGGTCAATTTTAGCATATTCATTAAATACACATGCAAGCGAATTTCAATATCTGATTAAATTAAGTCTTTTGGTTATAGATCCTACAAATACAATAATATTACAAAACTTTTGTGATGATGGAAACAATATTAGGGCTAAATGTCACCTTTTTCCTTGGTCCCTGTCCTTGTCTGTTTGGATCAAACTGTGAACCATCCTTTCCTTTGGCTCCTAGAAGAAGAGTTATTTATTTTGATCACAGAATGTCAACAAGAAAGGTCATAAGAAATGTGTGGTGGTGTGAATGAATCTCATCTGGCATAAACCACCTCTAGAATATTGCCTAACCATAGTCCAAAAAAATAACGTAAACAATCAAATGAAGATTAATATGCATACCAGTAAAGACTTTGAAATCAGATTGGCTGTAGTCATAGGGTTTGAAAACTGGAGGTGGAGTCAAGTCCTTGTGGGGCATCTCAGCAGGTTTCATGAGTTTCTTATTAGGTTTGGGGGTCAACTCTCCTGTCTCACTGGCAACCCTCTGTCTTTTCTTTCCTCCTGCTTTAGCAGAGTCCTGATGAAAATTGTAGAAAAAAAAGGGATAAGTGCAATGTAATAATAACACTAAAACGTGTACATTATGTTAAGTGTAACTATAACTATGTATTTATATGATCATTTTAGGTAGACACAGAAATTACCATGCATGTACAAACATGTTACCTACCATTATGATCAGGAGCTTATGTACATGTAATATACCTATATTACATTAACTGTGTTTGCAAATGGACAGAATAGACTGGGTCTACCACTAATAAAAGCAAACTTGGCAAACAGGTGAGGAAAACATTACTCACTGAAGCTTGCTGGCGCACAGTTGCAACATTCTGAAGTGATTCCTGGTAGCTTTGTTTGACCTTTTTTCTTTCCTCTGAAAAATAAGAAATATCACCACTATGTAGCGCAACAAAGACAAGCTTTTCTTATTCATTCACTGTACCACATTCAAGGGCTTACTGGGAATTGGTTGCAGTGGATCGAATCAAATCCACTGTATAGACACCTTACCTGTGGCTGCCCTTGCCTGTTCCTTAGCTTTCTGCTTGGCCTCTACTTCTTTCTGCTGTTGCTCAACACTCTGTAGCTTCCATCTATTACTGATCTGTTCACATGGGGTGGTAAAATAAACATGTAAAACACAGCAAGAAATGTGGGTATATTTGTTTGACAGTGCAAGATCATTCTGACCATCTTAGCAGGTATTATTTCTGCCACAACAGACATTTTTAATTGGATTCATGAAAGAAAATCCTCAAATACCTCATATATTTTCGATGACGGGTCAAACTTGGCATTTTTGGAGAAGTGGATGTTGTTCGAAGGTAGATACTGAAAATAAGTGGACAAATATCAGTCATTAAAATTGTGAAAATATATACATTCATTTATTTAAAACAAAATGTGGTTACCCAGCATAATGATTGGTGACAACACACTTACCATTCGGAAAGGGTTCTGGAAAGACTCAACAATGCTGTAGGATTTCTGCTGTGCCACTGTGAGTTGACCTAGATCTTTGATTGGGTCCTTGTCCTTTCAAAATGAGCAGAGAAAAACTAAGTTCCCAATTCATATACAGTCACATTTCTAACAGACAAGGCAGATCTGAGAAAAGCACCAATGGGATGAACATATATAACAGTTAGTTGTTACCTCAAACAATGTGATTTTTGCTGAAACTGAGAGAGCCCTTGACATGTCTTGCATGTCCACCTCTTCTCCCTGCTCCTCATCAGAGAAGAGCTTACCCTGTTTGGTCGGGAGTTCTGAAAGTGGAGTCACAAGGTAAGTTTAAGGTCTCATTGACAGTCAAATAGTTCAGAATTCATGATAGCAATCAGCTTACCAATTGAAGAGAAGTTGGGGAGATCCCTCTCCGACACTCTGGATGTATCATGAGGACCAAACAAGGTAACTTCTGGCTGCAAGATGAACCAATGCATGACATTTAATCTCAAAGGAGCATTTATCACAAAACAAATAGTGACAACAGAGCAGATTTTATATTAACAAAATCAATTTCACAAACCTTTTTTATAGGAGTGAGTCCTTTCTTCTTCTCAGTCATAATTTCAGCCTGTATACAAAGACAATATAGTTTTAAGTTTAATTAATGAATTGCTGATCCAATAAACCTTTCATTCAACAATTACTGTATTTGAGCCTCTACATTCAACAATATAAAGTACCCACACTGCTTACAAAAAGTTATAACATGTTCCAAACGAGCAGGGGTATGTTCAGTTGGTTGAATAATACGCACTGAATGACACATTGTGTTAAACGTTGTGCCATGCTGAACACGGACCAGGTCATACCTTGAGGAGGGGCATGTCTCTGGCCTGCTGCACCAATAGGTGGAGCTCATTAACTTGCTGCCGCACCATTGGTGGGACAGGGTTACAGCAAGCGATGATGCCTTGAGGCTCTCTGGGTAAAAGACAGAAGGTGAATGTTTTAGCATCTTAACTGTGTGAAACAGAGGTTGAATTTTGAGTAATACAGCTGGATTGGTGGGAATGATCATAATAATCTTACTTTGGGAGTTCTTCAGATATCTTGATCATCATATGATTGGGCAGGACATACCTAAAATAGAGGAGGCATGTTTAATTGGAATGAACTAAGGTGAAGATTTCGGAAACAACTGTCTGAATTCAAGCCTAACGCTCTGAAGATCAGGGTTGCCTAAGCAAGCAAATGGAAACAACAATAACAGCATACCCAGTGCTCTCGTCCTCCTGCCTGGCCAGCTTGTCCCTCCAGCCGTACAGCAGCCTGAAGGCAGCTAGCTGCTGGGTGTTGAATGTCCTCTTCTGCTTCCTCAACAGGTCCAGGTACGAATCCTCCGTGAAAATTGGCTTCACATATTTCTGCACAGAGGTACATCATGAGCGTCTTAACCATGTGTGATGGGTATTCGGGAGACACGCTAACAATCTGATGAGCCACCCAGTTTCGATCTGTACCTTCAGTGAGATGCCTTTGCTTTTGTTCCAGACCACCTGCAGCAGGGCAGGCTGCCCATTGCCCTTTTCATACAGGTCAACTCTCAGCCGATCGTAAACGTAGAGGAGGTAGTGGGTGTCTGCCCGGGCATAATGAAACATCTCCTCCGGCAAAGGCCTACAGTAAAATTACACAACCCATTCAATCAAATCTGATTTTGTTTACAGGTGGGCTAATATTAACCATGCACCACAGTATTGAGTGAACAATCAATGAACCATTGACCACTGGAATTTCTCACAGCAAGCCAGGAAAAGAACACAAACCTGCAAACAGCTTCAACATCAAAAAGTGTAAGATGAACCCATATCGGTGGTGTGTTTTTGCTGGCACAGTCCAGCGCTAGAGTAACTGCATTACCGTATTCTCCAGTCAGCCAGCTGGTAGCGTTTGTCAGAGTCTACGCTGCAGAAGAGCTTCAGCAGGTGGTCCAGGGAGTGCCTGCCCAGGTTGAGTGCGCGGGAAGCTTGGTGGGTGTCAAACATGTTGACAATGTAGAGGCCAAAGTCCTTTTGTAGCCACTCGATGTCAGAGTCAGCACCGTGGAAAACCTGAAAAACAAGCAAATGTTATTTGTCAACTGACCTGTTTAGGAACAATCCCATTTCAAAAGCATAATTTCAAATTAGTGGCACAATTTGTATGACCATAACGTTTCAGTGTCTAGAAAGTGTGCGGAGGGCATAATAGAGGAACATGTAAAGCAAAGTGAGGAATTACCTTGACAATAGATGGATCTGTGAAAGCCTCGTTCAATATGTACATATCACTGCGGAGCTCCAAGGTGTCTATAATGAAGTCTTCGTCCCTTGTTGAGATCTGCATCAGGCAGGTGATGCCTAGGAAACTTCTGTAGGAGTGGTGCTGGAAGAGAAAAAAGATTCAAACAGTGAAAGGCAAAGCTTCAATAAACACATCACTGAATTCTAGCAACTGTTGATTGATTTACTAAATGTTTGATGGTTGACTCTGTAGTTTACACATCTGTTAATTGATGCAGGGTCAGAAATACACCAGGGCAAAGGGAAGAAATGCCATTAAGATAATAAATAATGCCCCAGAAAGACCACGCTTTGGCACTGTCATTTCAGAAGGCTGATGACAGTCAACCACAAGTTGTCTTTGGCAAAAAGAGCTCAGTTGTCAGTTCAGTCGCTGAGTTTACTGTTTTAACCTGAGATTAAATGGAAGTATTTAATGTGAGCTAAACAATAAGTCTATTGTAGTCTACAAGAGTATGATAGCTGTAGATCGTCCCATATATTATAAATAAGATCGACATTTCTTTTGTCGATCTTAAATTTGTGTCTTACATTTTATGGGATGTATAGATAGCTTTGAAAGAGGTAATGACAGAGGCCTACTGTTGTAGTTAATAGAGGCAAAAGCATATACATTGCAATAAAGAATGAAGCCATATTTTACAGCATTTTCATTAATTCCATATTACAAAATGTATTAAATATAGAGACCGCTCACTAACCTACAGCGTACCTAAGTGTGTTAGTGCTGTGATGGAACAAAAGCATTCAGGACTGGCGTTGGCTATCCCTAAATTACTTGTTTTTGTTCAGTTGTACTTTTAAGAAAGAGCAAGGCAGTGGAAAGTTGAAAATTAGAGTTACTTGTGACTATGCACCTGTACAACATCTTTTGGCTCTTTTAATGCTAAAATAACCATCTATTTTTCCATCTGAAGCATGGTAAATGCTATTTCTAAGGATTTAAAAAATGCCCCATATTTCAACACCAAATCTTACCTCCAGATCTACTGCAAACACAGACGTCTTGACCAGTTTCTCATTTAATGCCACCAGGTCCCCCAGAGTGTCTATAAACAAGCAGTTGGTCTCAGCAAGTGGTTTGTACATCTGAAAATAACACACAACAAGTGTTGAGTCTGAGAATCTAGTTCAAATCAGTCAAAACAGGAAGAGAGAAAAACACTAATCTAGTTAATAGTATCAGACCAAAAAGGATGTCAAATGATTTACCTGAGGTTCAGGCTTGGATAGCAAACTCTCTGCCAACAACAGATGATCCAACTCGTATTGGTATGGGTGAGCAAACCTAAGAGGACCGAATGGTAAATAGTTCAAATAAAAAGTAATTGAATGTGAAATGAATTAGACAAAGAAGGTAAACTGAGCATGTTTTTACATGTCTTCCACATGCTCCTGAGTTCTCTGATGGTGAATGAAGTCAGCCAGGGCGGCAGGGACATCCAAATCCTCTGGTCTTTCTTTACGGATGTGTTTGTTGGTGAAATCTGCAATGGAAAGAGAAGAACATAATAGATACATTAGCATTTTATTTTACATATACCAATAACAACTGGTGCAACACTGCTCATTTTTTCCTCGCAAAAACAAAAACTAAATAGTACCAAACGGTAATGGATACAAGAAAAAGATTGCACCATACAAGAAATGCCAACAGAAAAGTCATGAAAAGGATGCCATGTATAACCTTCATTGTAGCTTACATGAGGGAAGTGGTTTTACTGCATTGGGCTTGATGAAGATGTTTGGGGTAAATGGTGTGTTGCTATTGTCAACTTTGTCCCGGAATTTCAGCTGGGGTCTGTTGACGTTTTTGGCATGGAGCAGATAGAACGTTTCAGAACCACGTCCAGACTCTCTTCCCTATTCAATACACATAGAAAACAGTGAAAATGGAATTATAGAGTTAGAACGTTTCGGAATTTCATTTAAGTCATTAAGCAGAGGCTTTTTTTTTCCAAAGTGACTTACAATAGAATGTACAAGAGTACATTTGTCTTTAAGTAAGTGAAAGAATCAACTATATGACAGTCATTGTAAGTAAAACCTTTGATAAGAACAAGTGCCATCGGCAGTCACAGTGTTAGAGAGGGAAGACATTTTATTTTTTTCTCATTCAATTCTCAGAACCCCAGTTGGAACCAACTAATAAGAAAACCACTATGTTCGAACAGGCATAGGCATATGTTGTTTTTCTCAAAGAATACAATTAAATCGCCAACCTTACGATTCCAGCTGGACACAACAATCTTAGGAGGCTGATAACCTGCTGGCATGACAGGTTGTTGGCTCCTGTTAACTCCAGCAGCATCATCAAGCAGGATACCCTAGAAATCAATAAAAACAGCTCAATTGGCCATGCAGTCTCTCAAGTGCAGTCTCTGAAATTCATATTTAAGTGTGCTGAGTAGGGTACCTGCTTCAGATGCATACTTACGACTTTCTCAAGAATGACATCATTGGAATCAATCAACAAGTCAAATCTTTCCTCCAACCCTGTGAGTTTGTTGCGGTCTCTCATATGAGCTCTGCAGCCATGATGTTGCATTATCTGGCTCATACTGATAAAGGACAGAGAGACATGATGTTGGTAACTGCATCTTGGGTTTGTGACTCTCAAGGCAATCAACACATCAAAATCATACTCACCAGTGTAGGAGTCCGTCTCCTTGAGTTTCACAGAACTCTCGAAATCCCGGGAAGCTGCGATATAAGTCATATTCATCACCTACTTGGGGTAGACTGGCAGATGCCTTGGTAGCTGCAACGACAGTGCCCAGCCCATACTGTGGAGGAAAAGTAAAGATTAGCTTCTGTAGCGTACTGTACTTGCGCGAGGATTCTTCGTTGGACTGTAATAGTAACTCCATACGTTGGTCTCTTGAATGGAACAATGACTAACACGCTTAGCAAAATGTTTGTAGTTTCTGGCTCAGTCTTTGAATTTGATAATTAAACATTTAGAAATGCAAGTATACTAGCTCGCCAGCTGGCTATCCACGTTTTTACACGTTGCAGACAGTGGACACATCGAGCACAATCGAAACAGACGTATTACTCGCTGGTCAGCTATTCTACCTTGACGAATGCATCCACATCCTTGAACCCGTTAAACTCGTTATCCTCAGACGCTGGCTCATCATTCTGGGATGAATTACTGTTTGGTTGTTTCTTTGACTTGGAACCTGAAGAATCCATTTCAGATTTGTGTACATGTGAGAGTGGCAGGAAGCAACTTCTTCCTCTCTTTCTTCTTCTTCCGCACGGTATATTTGAAACCAACACAAAGGCACATTAGCGCCACCAAATGGAAGTGCACAGCTCATAAATACTAACCCTAACCCTAACCCTAACTATTAATCAACATCACTTTTTAGAGATAGTATGCTGTTTAAAACCTTAACTGACCCTATATTCAGTGTCACAGTAGCAAATAGTTTTCATCAGCCTCCCATCCATCTCACATAAACAACTACCAAATACCACCATGAGATAACACCTGTAGACAAAAAAATTAAAATAACTGCATACCCAGCATTACACCCTACAATGACTAATTTGTAATAGTCTGTTGCCACATGCTCAGTGCTCACTGCATCCCCACTGAACTTGTATATCAATGCACTACATATGGGACGTCCACTACACATAGCACCAACCTTTCCCCACCAGTCCACGACTGTTAGGCTACTGTAATTAGATGCTCAGTACCAGGAGAGGGCGGTCTTCACCTGAGCAAATGCTATGAATTAGCGGTTAGTGACAGTGCCCATATAAACAGAATCAAAGTGTTGGTTGAAGTCTGTCCTTGTTCAGACTTTTCAGGGTAAGGAACCAAAGATGTGATTTTGGAATAGAAGGGAATGGGAACTATCCCTTTAACCGCATGGAATTATCAAATAGGAGATAAACCTTAAATATGTGTCATATTATTCATCTAGCATGTGAAAGCATGCATTGATATACCTCTTCTGAAACGTATATTAACCTCTTTCCAACCATTGTTGTTACTTACAGTGCAACAGTAGTGTGTGGCTCAGTACTCCAGCAGTACTCCGTTGACTGAATTTTGAAATGTATTGTAGGCTGTAACCAGTGCTTTGGTTGTATGTGCTATAGTTATGTTAAAACTACAGCCGTTATATCATTTCTGGTGTTAAAATAGACGCCTCCTGATCCAGTGATGAATAATGTGTCCATCACAGTGCTCTGGGTATCGGCACACAGGCAACTCATTATGTGGATCTGTGGTGTGAAAAGGAACCTTCTCTCTTCCTCCCCTCTTCATATTGATCTTCTCACAAGGCCCTCCTCTCTTATTATCTTAAAAGCATCTCTACAACACCAGATTGATCAATATTTCAACATAGGGTACCTTCCTTTGTTGTTTATTTAAGAAGGAAATAGTAGAACTTTGGCAGTTCTTATAATCAAGAGAAGTCAAAAAGATAAGGCAACAATTGGATGTCCAGCACTGTTATAGTGATATATTGTGTTTTATATGTATCTAATTTTGTTTAGGCATTTCCATGATCTTAATATTGATGTAAACTGCATACTACTACTACTACTGTAGATGCCAAAAATGTCTTGTTTAGGCAGGCACAGTTTAAATTGGTCTAGTTTAGTCTTTGTTTGGCTCTACACTCCAAAATGTTGGATTTAAAATCAAACAATTACTATGAGGTTAAAGTATAGATTCTCAGCTTTTAGTTGATATTTGTGTATATATTGGTTTCATCATTCAGAAATTAATGGGATATGTTCCATCACATCATTTGTGCAGGCATAAGAGAGCTGTCAATGTCTAGTATTGATATTCTAGGCTTTGTGTTTGCCTTTGGAGTCTGCTACTGATGCCTGTGAACATGAAGACCAAAGCGGTGTCAATGAAAGTCAAGGAAGCCTTTATTAGGCTGAAAACAATTCTGAAACATAGCCAAAACCTTAGGTTTGCCAAAATCTATATTTTGGAACACAATTAAAAAGAAAAGAAAGCACTGGTGACCTTACCAATTACAAACAGGCTGATAGGCCAAGGCGGACTTCTCCAGTAGATGACTGAAGAATGCTCACCATGAATAAGAAAAAAACCCAATACAACTCTCCCACAGATCAGTAACACTCTCCAGGAGGTAGGCGTGAATGTGTCAGAGACTCACATCCGCAGAATACGTCACCAGCCGAACTATAGAGGCTTCACTGCAAGGTGCAAACCACTAGTTATCCTCAAAAAGGATGGTCACTTAGAGTTTGCTAAAAATAATCTAAAAAGCATGCAGAGGTCTGGAAAAAGATCTTGTGCACAGATAAGATTAATATTATCATGTATCAGAGTGATTGCAAGTGGAAGGTTTGGAGAAAAAAGGATCTGCCCAAGATTTACAGCATACCGCCTTGTCTGTGAAACATGGTGGAGAGGGTGTTAATGTTAGAGAATGTATAGCTGCCACTAGAACTGGTTAACTTGTCTTAATTGATGATGTAACTGCTGACAGCAACAGCAGAATGTATTCTGAAGTACAAGCAAATGCCCCCAAATTCATTGGATGGCGCTTCATCATACAGTAAGACAATGACCCAAAGCATCCTGCCATAGTAAATAGGGAGATTATCAGGGCCAAAAAGTGTTCTTGACTGGTCAAGTCAACCTTCAGATATACATCCAATTTAACATGCATTTAATTTCCTGATGATAAGATTTTAGGCAAACATACCTCAAAACAAACAACAACTGAAGATGGCTGCAGTACATGCCTGACAGAGCATCACCAGAGAAGACACCCAGCATCTGGTGGGGTCAATGGGTCACAGACCTCAGGCAGTTATAGCATGCAAAGGATTGTCAACTAAATACTAAACATGAGTGCTTAATTTGGACATTTGATCAATCACTTTTGGGTGCCCTGAAACAGGGGGACTATACATAAACAGTGTTGTAATTTCTAAATGGTGAAACCAATATGTACATAAATACCATCAAATAAAAGCTTTTAGATCATTTTTACTTACACAGAGCATTATATATATATATATACAAATTCATTGGTCAAAGCAGAATGTCAGTTTAGGATAGATACGTAGATGGTTTTACTAAGAAAAATGCAGCCGTCCAAATCACACAGCACAATACAAACATTCAAAAGAAAATCCGTAAATCAGTTTTTATTTATTTTCAGATTTAGAAAACACAAATGCACCACACAATATTGTACATGCACATTTTCAGTTTACAAGATCAGCCAATGACTTTTCAATTTGAAAACTTTCTTGATCCAATCTCATGGAGATCACTTGACATAAATACTGTACTGAAGAGTCAAACAGAAAGGCCAAGCATTGTTTACAACATCATTCATTAAATGTTTCTTCTTAAATAAATACTGTTTCTTTCCTCTTAGTCTTTTGATTGATTGGGAGACTTCTTACGCATCATAGGCTAGAATTTCAATTTCTTATAATAATGCATTCAGTTAAGCTTTTTGAGACAGTTTTAAAATATTTAAATAATGTCATACAAATATACTGCTTTAAAAAAAGACAGGAGAATAATAATAGTTTGGCCTTCTACCTTTCATCAGGGAGAGTTATGGATCAACAGGGCTTGTTTATTCACCCACATGATATTTGTCCCTCTACATGTCTGCTCATGTGTCCTTTCTAGAATTCATTGAGGATTGCATTTAGAATTTATATTGGGGACAAATCCAATAAATATTTCCTTACTTTTGATCCCCTTTCAGGGCATTGGTCCATGTCATAGAACACGGGAAAGACAGAGCCATCAAAATCACAATGTAAATAAGTCATAACTAATATATTTTGTCTTTTAAAGCAACACTTGACCTTTGTGCAGAACAGTCAAAACAAATAAATACATGGCCCATAATCAAGCATTAAAAACCAAGATCTCCACAGTACTTATACATTACAAAACTAAGATGAAGGTGACTTCTTCGCATCAGTGATACAAGGAATGTGAGAAATATTGTTTTTTTTCTGTTAAATTTAACATTTAAATCGGTCATAAGAAGACATTTTATTTGTAAACATTGGTTGGTTTGCGGATGCGATGACATCTACATAAAGATAGGGTGTACAGAAGCACATAAAAGCCACAAAACAAGCATATCAACAGAAATGCATTACTCCAAGACAGCTCTGTCTAATAGTGGATAACAGTGACCATTTGGGATGAAAAACTCTTAGCACTGAGGCAGAACTGTATCTAACAACTAACTAAGCCCTTTACAAATGCTGTCTTTATGAAATTCATAGGTTGAACCAGAACAGAAATATTATTAATCATATTTCCTTTGATTACTTTAGGTGTGATTAACTAACTTACCCAGCACTCTAGGTCGACAGGGTTTACACTTTTGGGACTATTCCATGTAGCAAGGTCAATTGTCCAGGCCCAGGGCAAGCCAAAAAAAAAAAATCACCTTTAATATCTGAAAAACGAAAGTATTTCAACCTAGGTGTGGTTTGAACCAGGTTCCGTTATCTCCCAGGTTAACCTCATGGTGTTTTTATCCCATTTGAAAATAAGCCCCAAAAATGGCCCCAATGTTTCAGCTGTCCCAAGCCCTGAACCATGACAAGTACAATAAATGGTTTTGAGCTTTTTTAAATGGTTGAATGGCCTTTGCAAAGACACAGTCATCTGTGACACAAAGTGGCAAGGTAATGTGCAACCATTAAGACACACGCATGCCCGCACCTGCATCCACACATGTACGCACGCTCGCACGCTCGCACACACACACACACACACACACACACACACACACGCACGCACGCACGCACGCACGCACACACACACACACACACACACACACACACACACAAATACTCTCCACATCCTGATGGAATCGTCCTGATTTAGCTTCTCTCCCTAAATCCTGATACATTTGTCTTCTGTAGGTGTCATTAGGATCATTTATCCTATGCCCTTTCCCATAGAGGGCCCCAGGCCCCCTTTAATTTATTAAGAGGTTTTAATGGCTGCTAAATCATGACATATATCAGACTTCCCATTTGTCAAGTCAGGGCATTAAATAGACCACTGTATCATATGCTGTCAGCTTTCTGATCTATCTATCTGTTCTCTATTTTATGACCGTTGAAGGTTTGCGTGTAAAAAGCGGAACACCTGAGCAGGCAAAACTCTGTCAAAATATTTAACGGGGGCCCTAACATAATAGGGCCCTAACAATATGTTCCTTAACAGAAGGCAAACTGAACCTTGAACAATTGATGAATCAAGTACACATTTAATACGGCTGATGATAAATAAATGTCATGCATGAGCTCTTTGTAACGTTTCTTGGGTGTAAATTACTATGATTACATGGGTCACAGCTGGTGGCTAAATTTCACTGTCAGACTGCCACAATTGGCACCATTTTTACCTTTCCTCTCCACTGCAGTGAAGGATGTGTGGCAAACACTCTGGCACAAAATGTCCCCCGCCTGTGTCACCCAGATGGGTTTGACACATTGGTCGCAGATGAGGTGAGGCATAGTTGCCTACCTATCCATAGAACGCAAATGTAGACCTAGTGAAAACACTCTATGCAATCCATCCATCCATTGGCAGGCAAGCATTCTGAATGTCATTGAAGTTCATTCAAGACTCTAACTCTATGACAAAATGAGAAAGGGAAAATGGCTAATACTATTATGAGCTGGCTTTGTCTTAAGAGTCTCATGTAGTACTGTATATGACAATCTTTTTGTTTAACACAAAATTACACAATAGTTATGAACAATTCATGTTCCAAAACACCAACTTCAGTATAAGTCAATGGAAACCGTTTTCTTTGTTACACTCCTACACAGATCTTCAAAGGCACGGGCACAGGCGAATGGTCATGTTTCTATTAATGAGTAAGCAAGAACTCAACTTGGATCAATCAAACACAAGCAAACATTTATAGACTACCAAAAAAAATGTACCTGAAAATTACAAAAATTAACTTAATATCTCAACTTTGAAAGTTTAAAGGATACATATTATTACCACAGGTAATAACTCTTATAACAAACTTCCAATATGCAAGATTAAAAATGAAATTATGAAAAAACATGGTGTAGCTAGCTTAGCATTAACAACCAAACTGTTCAAACTACTTTGGCACATGAATGAAGTAAGGCATTTGTATCTCTCAAGATGTGAAAGTAGATCAATCACATGAACCTCTACTGAAAATGTACAACCCAAGCAGATAAAATCTTCAGTACTGTATTTAACAGCACTTGTCGTAATGATGTTATATCATAACATGCCTGTTAACAAAACTTGTTTCTTCAAAATTTATGGACTATACCATTATTTTCACATTGAAGAACAAAAACATTGAGGGTTTAATTTGGAATGGAGCAAAGCCAACATATCTAAGCTTTAAAACAGAGAGTAGCCTATCATTCTGTCATGATGTAGACCTGAATGTTGACAATGCGATGGTGAGGAGCAGAGAGAGAGGGGAGGTGTCCAGAGTCCAGGCTTTGGAGCCTTGCACACTCATACCTGCAACACAGCAGAATGCACACATGAAGGATGTAACACAGACATAATATTACCCATGGACACAGCACATTACATCATCAAATTAACAAATAATTATCCACAACAAAAAGCTGTCCCTAAAACCAATTGCATACTTCCTTTAAACCTGACGGAATTACATCTTTATGAATGATTTTTAAGATTAAAATGAATGAGTTTTTAAGCCTAAACAAATTAATGTTTGCACATACCAATACTCATGGCACTGGTGTGATCAGTCTCCTGTTCTTTGTCCACTTCATCATAACAGTAAAAGTGTTTTGTATTTTTTTTTTACATTTTAACATTGTTAGAATTTCAAAATTACAAATAGACCGCTAACGTATTGCCAAGTAACTAAAATGCTGATTTCCCCCAAGCACATATCTGTCTCTCCTTACTGATGGTAATGCCATCGGCACTCACATAGGAACCGTGCACCAAACACGGATATGTTTTCAATAGATTTAACCACTTTACCCCTTAACATGAAGTCTAAGGCTTTATAAAATATGTATAAAGTATTTATAGGACCTGCATAGATGCTTCACAAATCATTTATAAAGAACTTCTTAAAGGGTGTTATAACAGGCCCTTATAAACGCTTTGTGAAATGTGTTTTTGCCACCCTGGATTACAAATGATTTGTGAAGCAAGGTCTTATTAAGGGTTTATAAAGGCTGTAAAAGAGGTAATTTGTTTAAAGTGGGACCACATTTTTTCTGACAATGAGAACTGAGGATAGATAAAAAAAAAAGAAAATCATATCTAAATTAAATTTGATAGAAAAGGACAGTTCGGAATTCAATCCTCTCCATCCTTTTCGGTGGCTCAACACACAGAATATCAACAACATTGCAAATTAGCATATAGAGGAGAGGAGGAAGAGGCTTCCTGGAGTCTCACAGGACAATAATAGTATCCAGTGAAAGAGGAAGTGACACTTTCTGACAGAGATGGATTACACTGCATATTTCAGCAAAATATGAGCCTGCACAGCCCAGAGGAGGACTGGAGTATATTGTCACAAAATGTCTGGGCTAGGTTTTTAAGATTCTAATTTACAGAAAATATCACTCCTCACAAAGATCATATGCCCAATGGATCGAAAAAGTCATATAACATTTTGTTATAAGAGAATGTCTGTTTCTGTACAAAAACACTGTTTTGGAAGTATGGTCTTTAATTATCAAGTGACCTTGAAATGGTTTAATCAGAACATTGTGAATATAAGTGAATAAAAAAGGCCTAATAAGTGTGCCTATTATTTTATACAACCCATACAGTATGTTCTAATTTAACTTAATTTAATTTAATTCAGCTTACTTAGTTTGTGGATGCGTATTGGGTCTGTTGCAGGACCCAGCCCTCCCTCGCTCTGTGACCTGATATGGATGATGTAGTCATCATCAGCAGGGAGGGTCAGCTCAGCTGTTGAATTGTTTGTTCTGAATGTGTTCTGCTCCTTGTGTTTCAAGCTCCTAAAAGACAACTGATGAAGAAACAGGAAAAATGGGGTTAGGCTCTTTATAATGAACACGCATGGATTATATTATGGTTTATAAATAATTGTGGTACTGTGCATATTGATAGAGTGACTGATTGATAGAGCCATTGTTCATTTGGAATTATACAAGGGCTTGATGAAAACAAGCATAGTGATTGGCCGAGAGGCATTCAAAGCCATGAGTTAATGCCGATAATGTCATGGTTAAATCACCTATTATGATATTCCTATGCCTCAGTAGATTTTTTTATCACTTTCCCTTGACAACATTTGTCGTTTTAGGAACTATATATCTCAGCACAGGGCAGAAACCTCCACAATATATCACAAAATAAATACTTTTTTGTCACAATTTTCGGATTTGTTGTGTAACTGTTGTATAAAAGCAATAATGCCCTTGAGGACGTGATTTATCGTCAATATTATCAGTTGGTAAGGGTTTGCCAGCACTCCACTGCATGTCATGCCTAACAACTCCCCTACCCGTGACAATATTGACGATAAATCACGGCCTCTCAGACAATATTGCTTAAGTAATGCACTGGTAAAGAGGAAGGTCGCTCGCAGTCATTGTTATGGTATTCTTTGGTTATGATGCAATTACTTTACCAGCATATTGGGCTTGAGATTCAGATAAACTCACCTGATAACCAGTGACCTCTGACTCTGTTTCCATGGCCACCACAGGTTCCCATTGTATAGTGAGCTGAGACCCAATCAGGGTCCACTCCACGTTCAAAGGTGGTTGTCCTGGTGCTGTGAGACACAAGCGCAATTCTCTAATGTCACCACCGTAACATGTCAAAAAGTCACTCTGTCATCTCTATGTCAGGCTCATTCCAATCAACACTAAGGTTACCTATGTTACAGAGAATGCAGTTAGAATTAACTTTAGAATAAGAGGTATTTGTCAGACCACTTCTGTGAGAAAATGAAAACATGCCAGATCGTGTTAGTCTCCTCCTCTCTCAACTTGGCCTAGAGTCAATGTTGTACTCGACCTCTGTCCAGCTCAAATTCATTAATAGTGTGCTGCTACCCTTTTTTCCCTTTGTCTTCTGAACAGTAGAAGAAATCCCATCGCAAAAAAGATCCTTACTTGACATCAAGCAACAACTATTTAGGATTGTGGAGTTGACACTCACGTGATTTCCTGGTGGTGGCGTTGATGGCAGGGAGGAAGGGGCCAGTGCCAGCAGTGTTGAAAGCGCTCACTGTTAGAAAATACTGACTGTTTCCACCCAGGCCACCCACAGAGGCTGAGGTTTGGTTCCCAGGTACCCTCACTTTCCCCATGGTCTCTGGCTTGGTGTCATCTTCCCAGTACACAACCTGTTGGACAGGGAGGACATTTAAATGTCATGTTTGATATGTAGAGATATTCACAATATCACTGAGGATAGGCATAAAGTACTGAGGTGTATTCACGATCAACTGAGAAACAAGAAATAACTATTTATTATATTATATTATTTTCTTGAACTCCATTTGGCAATATATGTGAACCAAGACATTCTAATTATGATACTTATAAAGTTTGCTTATATCTGTTGCCTCTGAATTACCAGCACCTTGACAACACTGTAGTTTTGTATTGTGTAGTACAGGTGACAGAAACTAGGAAAGAGTGGGTGGATGGACAATTTGCTTTTGTATTCTTAAAAAGTGCTTTTGGGTGCTGCTGTGAAGGCCTGTATAATTTAGCAATACAAGCCTTCCAATTCAATCAGCCGTTTCCATGGGAACATGGAGTTTAGAAAGTGAAGGCTTTGAGGTACACTGTGGGTGAAGACAAGCATTGTAATTGTGTTGCACAAACTTGACGTTTTCCATTTCCATTTAAAACAGGAAATGTACCTCATAGCCCAGAACTCTTTCAGGGCTGAAGGAGAGAGCCTGCCAGTTGACTTCAATTTCGGAGGAGGAGACACTTCTGGCCCAAACTCCCCCTGGCATCCCACTTGGCTCTGACATGAGACAACGGAGGAGAGGTGCAGGACTCATTATTCAACAGCAGCCGAGGCAAATGACTGCACAGGCAAAAAATGACCTGAAATAACCCCCTTTCCAACCCAACATTTCTGACATCCTTACTTTTAATGGTACTTTACTTTATCGAAAACCAGTTAAATGATCTAAGTTGAGTAAGTCTCTATTATAATTGATTTATATTTACCTACTACACTTGTGTTCACTTACAGAATATTATCCCAATTGCAGGTAGACAGCAGATATTTGAGCAACTTCCTGAATTATTTCAATATGCCTGTCACTCACTCACTGAAAAACTCAAACTAACAAAAAAACTCAAACAATCAAATCAAACAGGCAATTTTCAATAAATCCCTATTTTCTTCCCAGACAGGGTTCCTGTGTTCCAATTGTCCTAATGGCTTGCTTCTCTTCTCTCCTTTCCCATGGGAACACTTGTCATTGAAATTAACATATACGTAGGTGTCTACCATATTGCTTTCACCTATCAAATCAATTTAGTGGTCATGGGAAAAAATAAGGAAGCAAAGGGAGCCATGTAAATAGACTATTTGGACTAGGTTCCTCACCTTCCTCTGCAGAGTAGATAGTGACTACAGGACTGAATGGGCCCTGGCCTTTACTGTTGTAGGCGCCGACCTTCACATGGAATGGAGAGAAGGGAGCAATGCTGTCGTTGCGGTACACATATCGGGATGCCCCGGGTGCCGAGGTGGCAACATGGGTCCAGGTGACCTCACCAAAGGCGCGGAAGGCGATGATGTAACCAAAGCTTTCACCGTTCTGCAGTTCCTCAGGGACAGGCTGAGAGTGAAACACAAAACTATAGTGATATTAAAACACATACAAAACACTCCCGTTCAGCGAACCATCACACTAAAAACACAATCATTTCCCAATTGCAGATGGAGGACAGGTGCATGACCTGAAAATTGCTTGTCTTTGCTATCTGACTAACTGCAATGAACTAGTAAAGCAGCGGTACAAAACTATTGGGCTGCAGCCTTTATAATGGAACATCATTCACAATTTTAAATTAAACTATTTCAGTAATAACACTGTGGGTGAGGACTACCTGTAATTATATTCACCCACGCAACTCATTGTGGCTGTAGTCATTAAATGCATTCTTTGTATAACAATAAACATTAATCCTGATGTTACTGTACTTTGCAGCCGTGCAGGATTGCCGCATAGCTAGTTGGATTGAATGTCTACCCATTTTATGTTGTATTAATGGAAAACAATTAATCTGTCAGGTGCCATGTTCTGCTAGCATATGCCTTGCCACAGCCTTTCCATGGGTGCCTCAACTCAGGAATTACAACTACTGCTATGGAGCCACATTTCATTGCCCTGAATTTATGACATCCACAAGCCAACTACTATAGATCAGGGGTTTGATTTAGGATTAAATAATAAGAACCACATTCAATGATATGCAAGTATGCCTAGCTGACGGTTGCCCTTTCAAGGGGAAAGTGGAACATAAGACAGATGACTTACCTCCCATGTAACAACCAACTCAGATCTGCTGCCGCCCCCTCCTCCGACCTCACTGGGCGCAGCATCAGGGACTACACAAAGGAGACTATGCTCATTACTCACGATAAGAATGGAAAGGTAAAGTTTGTATTTTGTTTTAGCTAGCTTGACATATTTGTTTTCATATTCAAAGAAATAGTATGTCATCTAACGAAAGCTATTTGTCATGAAACACCATAAACTGTTTATGAGCCTAGAGCCATGGGGTTTTCCTGATCAAGAAAAACATTGGACCATTGTAATAGCTTATACCTACCTTAGGTAGAGTTTGGGTCGTGTGGTCAAGAAAAACTCCTGACCCTAGTTACAGTATGGCTTGACTCACCATTTGTTTTATAACATTATCATGCTTTATAAAACCGTATGGGAGAAAGGCTGACCTGCATCTTCGGTCCTGGTCTTCAGGGAAGTGGGGCTAGGTTCCCCCACTCCCACACTGTTCTTGGCCACAACCCTGAACTCATACTCCACCCAGGCATTGAGATCTACTACTGTGGCTGTCAGGGTGCTACCATCGATCACCTCAGGGACTGGGAATACAGAGAGGAAGAGGTATGAGATTGTATGAAATTGTATTGGAATTGTGTGGTTTCATTGTATTTCAACTGTATTTGTTTTGGACCTAAGATATCTCAAATTAGCCACAGTTGCATGATCTAAGTTTCTCATCTTTCAATGAAGGTACAGTAGAATGGATGTAGATCATTAATGTGTATGATTTTTCTTTCTCCTACCACTTATGAGCTGTCAGTTCTGCCTAACAACACCCCAAAAAAACATTTAGAAATTCTGTAAGACCATTATTTTCAATGCGCACCTGTGTCCACCCTCTGCCAGCCCACGGTGAAGAGGGTCCTAGTCTGTATAAGGTAGCGGGTGATGGGGCTGCCGTTGTCCCTGCCGGGGCTCCAGGAGAGCTGGGCCGTGCTATCTGTCACCTCCTCCACTGTCACTGTGTCTGGAGGGCCAGGGGGGCCTGACTCAATCGCAGAATAAGCAGAGTTAGTTTCCCAGCCTGGTTATACACAAACACGCACACACATAAAAAGGCATAGGTGAGCAAACACAAGCACACTCACACGTGCAAGCATGCGCACACGCACAAACACATACACACACACCTCTCACACACACACACACACACACACACACACACACACACACACACACACACACACACACACTCCTTAAATCAGTCCTCAGTTATCCTGGACTAAATTTCAAATGACTCCAAATTCCCTTTACAGTGCAGTACTATTAGCCAAAGTCAAAATACAGAAAAACATGTGGCTAAAAGTAACACAAGTAACGGGGAACAGCAAGTCATTGGAAACACAGCCCTATACCAAGTGGTGGATAGCCTTCTCTCCATAGTTCTTAATTTATCAATTAATTACTGGCCTGAACTAGTTGTCCAGGTCTAAATTAAAAGGTAAAGATGAAAACTGGCATTATAGCCCTCCAGGACCGGGAATTGTATAATTTATTTTCATTATCCAACCAATTGTCTGATGTTTTACAGTATCTTAAGCTCCTCTGCTGCTTCCTGTTCTAATGAAGGTGTAATTTTATCAGGAACCACCAGAGAATTATAACAACACTGGGAGCACTGACACTACCCCTTGGCTCTGATTTGCAGCAAAACACTAATATAACTTAAATTGACTGCAAAAGTTAACTGATATCAAAGATTTCATAAATCTGACAAAATCCTTTTTTTGTACGTCTTACAATTTGAGCTATGTTTGAGCCTATGTATGACTTAATTGTGCTTCAAACATGTTGTATGTGCTCTATGTAGCTTGTCAATATCAGCATTATTCAAACATATTGGTCTCCTTAATTATATTTCCTTGGCACCGTTGAGAGGATGTTGTCAGGGTGTCAGGGTGGATAAAATAGACTGAATTAAAATGGACAGACTTAGCTGTAGTTCCTATTGTAGCATCAGCTCAAGTGAAAATTAAAATAATGCCTTTGTTATAAAATGTCCAATGTCTGGATATGTTTGCAATGTTTCAAATGACAGTAGAGAAGTTCTATGCAGAACACTATTAGTTTGATATGTCACTGCTTATCTGCTTACTATGTCAACCTGCGGTCGTTGACATAAGATGACATTAGCATTTATAAATGTTAGTAGATTAAAATATGTCATGTCGTTCTTAGAAACACACTTTCACGAAACTATTAGGGCCTACAAAAGGATGCAGCGTGGATATAGTGCAGAGACAGTCTTAAAGGCATATTTCACTTTTTTGTTTCTTATAGTCATGGTTCCTTACCCTGAAAGTAGTCACTTGAGAAATGTTAATCCATGGTTCAGAGTTGTTTAATATCCACTACTAATTTCAGCTAACTTAAGCCATGGCTAAGCAAAAAACAATGGTAGTGATGGGGACAATAAGTCAAAGTAAAAAAATGCATGGCCAAATCAACTCAACCCTTAACACCAACTTTCTGACTTGGTTGGTAGTTATTTTGAGGTGATTTGGACACAAATATTGAGATTTATCTAATCACTTTTAAGTTAGCTAAAGTTACTAGTGACTTTTTAAACAACTCTGAACCATGGATTACAGTTTCTCCTGGCCCATGCACTTTCAGGGTAAGGAACCATCTGACTAGAAAGTGTAAAAAAGTTAACTATTGCTTTAAGCTTCCTCTATGAGCATACGTAGCTCTATAGCAACATGTTGTTTCATGTATCATCTCTCTCTCTTCTCTGACCTTACATCATCTCCACTCCTAGTTCCCACTAAACATGACACCCACTCTACTCCCTCTATGTTGTGTTGCAAGCAACTGTCTCCAAGTGTTAGCAAGTGGGTAGCGGAGTTGTCTTACCTTTCACAATCAATACAGCTACTGCTGACAGGCTCTCCACGTCTGTGTCCACAACGCAGATGTACTTGCCAGCATGGTTCAACTGGATGTTCCTGATCATCAGATCTCCTGCTGTTCTCTACCGAGGCAATCACAAGACATCCACAAAAATCTGGTTAGTAGATAGGAACGTCCACAAACCAACAGGGGACATTTGTGGATCCATAACACTAACATTTGACATAAGACACACTGTGGTGTGGTCTCTCGATCAGCTAACACAGTCCTCATTGTGGAAGACACCCTCACAACCTTCAAGACTGATTGCAAGGATAGAGACAAAATCCAGCTGCTCCTATAGAAGAATAGGCAGAACATTATCAGGATCCTGTAGATTGTCATCTCAGAAGATGCCTGCCAGAACCAAATGGTAAATTATTGGTGAAATTTCTCCCTATCTTGGCAGGCGTGGGGAAAGTGTCTGATTTGGTTTAATTATGAAAATGAAATCCTTAAAGCTGTGAAGTAAGGTTGATAATATCTTTGGACTGGGGACATTTTAGTGTTTGTGAGGAGTGAATTTCTTGTTGGCTATTTTTCCTCTCAATGTTTTGTGGTTGTGCAGAGTATTACATTGTGGTCTTGAATAAATTATACAGACAGACAATGTATATTTCTTACCTTAATGGCCATATATAGCTGTAACTAGCCTCTGTCTCCCCAACAAATGTAGTAGTATCAAACTAGTTGTTATTAATTCTCTCTTTAAACCAAAAGCATAACAATACATTGCTAAAAATGTTTTATCTGTTCAACACACAATGTATACTAAGCTGCCAGTATGTCATTCAAAGCAATAACTTCATTCAAATAAGAGGACGCACTCCAGATTAAGTTGAACATTGAAACAAGCCAGTGCTCAATATAATGAAGTTTCATGAAGTTTAAATCTAAAACAGAACAGAACGGAGTAGAATGGGCAGATACATATGTCAACTACCCGTCTACACATACTGAGAACTTAGTCTGAAAGTCACTTACCCCTCCTACAAGCTCAAAATGTCTGTCTCCCTTAGCAACAAGCTGTCCGTTGAAGGCCCAGGAGAAGGAGACGTCGAGGACAGGGTCACAGGCCACCTGACAGGGCAGAACGATGCTCTCGCCCACTATGATCTCCATGTCCACTGGCCCCTGGGTGATTCTGGTTGGGTCTACTCAAAACATAGTGACAATCCAATCTTAAAATAGTGTTACTATGCCATGCTTAATCATGAGAAAATTATGGACCAGAAATGTTATGCCATCCATCATAAAATGACATGTTTTGGGCCAGCATTATGTAATACTGTATCATGAAGAGATCAGTCAAATGAAGTGTTATCAAACAGGACTGTCACTTATAAGAGCTGTTATGCTCAGTGAACATGAATAAAGTAATTTTTTGTAATCCTGAAAGCAATAACAATACACAGATAATCAGATAAAAAACATGGAGGTGATTGATTCTTTGAGATGGTGAGACTTTTATCCGTGTGATGGGTTACTGTACATGATGAGCATAAATGAGGGGCACTGAGTTGGAACCACTCAACCATTGTTTGTTTGAAGCCGCTCCGATTCAATAGTCATGCTAATTACAATCCTGATAAATAATACCAATAAGTCACAATAGGAAAAAGGAAGGATGAAAAATATACCACACATTTTACTGTGTATGAAACTTAAAGGCATAAACAATGATAGGTAAAAGATGTCCCATGAGCTTCTAAGCCATGGCAAATCAATGGCCGGGTCAAGCAACTGTGGCTGCTGACTGTATTAAATCCTTGAAAAACGCAGCTATGACAAAAAGTTTGGCTGTTAGAGAGAGCACTGGACAGTAACACACAGTTCAGCTTATTAATGACTGAAGGAGGAGCCTGGAGAGCACCCAACAATCACTCATCTCTAAATATACTTCAAAACGAAAATAATAGCATCCATAACACCTTTTTACCAAAACCTTTTGTTATTTCTCTTCAAGAGCATTTGATTTGTCAAAGTCAATTAGATGGTTTTGCCGCCTCCAAAGGGAAAAAAAAAACAGTCAAGTGCTGTAGTTTCACAAAGACCCATCTGATGCATTACTAAGCCTACTGCAAAATGTACAGAGAATAACAGCTCAATAAAACTAAAATCCCCATACTAAACAAACAAGAAGTAAAACAACCATGTGTCTTTGTTTCTCCCCCTCGAGACTATGGGCTCAACCTCAAGAGGAGCCACAACTCTTGCCCTTGGTAACCCTTGGTTGGATAGAGTTAACAATATGTTTGTATGGTGCTGCACTCAACTTGTATAATACAACAGCTCACCTGTTACGAGGAGTCTTCCAGTAGTGCTGGAGGTGCCAAAGCGGTTCCTGGCGAAGCAGGTGTAGCTGCCTGCGTCCGACCTGGTCACGTTGGAGAGCCTCAGAGTTCCGTCTGGAGAGAGAGTGATCCTATGGGCAAGAAAATGGAGGAGCTGGTGTGCGGACATTGAGGCTGAGTAAGCACTCTACTGCTGGAGAGTAAACATAGAAAAAATCCATATCCTATTGAATCCTGTAGTTCGATTGTAGGCTTACTGAGAAAGAAGACTAGTGATCAATGAATGCTTCTATTCTGGCAGAAAACAGTATTTCATCAGTCTTGTACTGTACCTGTCTTCAGACTTAAGATACATTTTAATTCAAGGACTAGCATTGGTGAAGAAGAATGACAAGATAACCATACAGCAACACAGAATGTCAGATGTTACCTGTCATTGGTATGGATAGGCTGGTTGCCTTTCTTCCACAGGATGCTTGCTGTGGGATAGGCCTGGGGTTTACATTCCAGAGTCACCGTGGTGCCAGCCTTGGCTTTGAGTAGGGAGCGGAGGAGGTTCCCAGTGAAGTCAGGAGGAGAGGCTGATGGAACAGTAAACAGGAAACAAGAGGTAGGAATAAGTAAAAGAAGAAAAAATTACCAAGCCATAAGGCTCAGGGCCTTGGAGGCATCTCACTGCCTGCTGGTATTACCCTAGCCTTCAGTGACTGACTTAAACTCAAAAAACAAGTTGAGTGGACTCTCTGGTCTTTCTATGTTGCTCTAAGCATATAATTGCGACAACGGCATAATGTTTGATGGTAAAAGATACATGTGGATGAGAGTGATGGGAGCCTTTCACTAGAGATGAATAGAAGATGTAATCATTCTCAAAGTTCACATTTGGCTTCAAGAGATTGTACTTTGTTTACAAAAACAATCAAGGTAAAATCATACATTTTACCTACCATCTACCCAATCCCTCCACCCTAACCTTCAAATCAAAGTATTTCAAAATATCATGAAGGCTAAGTGGAATATGTGTGCCCCCACAAACCCATTTCTTCTGACCCCATCATCAACTAATCCGCATAACCTTTAAAATGACAGTAATATGACCTTTCAAATTCATGGACACAGCACAAGAAGGACTTACCGAATGGATGAAAGCCACCTTACCTAACACCATGAGCTCGGCACTGAAATAGATGACGCCATGTTTATTCTCGGCCACACACTGGTACATCCCAGCATCTGACAGGTTCAACACCGAGATTGTCAGGACCCCATCCTCAACAAGGACCCTCTCCTGCAAAGACACAGACACAAACCGTTTGGAAACAAATCAATACATTGTTACTCACTGCTTATAAGTCAACTGCTTATAAGTCAATTGCTGAGGCTCTGAACATAGAATGATATACAACTACCTTGACAAGAAGAGATACATGGAAAGCATAGTAAGCAGCAAAAGGACACTCTTGTCTAAAACATTGCATTCAAATTCAATGCCCAGCTAAAGCTTTACAGGGTATGATGCTTTACAGGTTCACTGTAAAAATGACTCAGGGGCTTGGTAAAGATAATTCCCAAAAATCTATGATTTTGACGAAGAAAATGTACGTTTCTTTACATGAATATTTCTGGTATGGTACTGTCATATAAAAAAAAATATCACCCCAACAAAACACATGAACATGAGTGCAGATGTAATACAGTCAGAAACAAATACTGTGGCTCAGTTGGTAGAGCATGGCACTAACAATGCTTAGGTTGTGGGTTTGGTCCCCGCTGCGACCATGTATACTGAAAATGTAGCTTTGGATAAAAGCATCAACTAAATGGCATTTATTATATATAAATAAGACCCAACATCTCAGGTACATTGGTTAATGAGATAATGCACCACAAAGACCAGAAATTCACACTTACTTACAATTTCCTAGCAAATATGCTAATGTGTTTCCTTCTGTTGTATGGGCATTGAGGGTAATTGTGAATTTCAGTTTTTTCCGGTTACATTATCTCACTAACTAATGTACCTGTGATGTTGGTTCTTGTTTGATTACCCATCGGCGGGAAGTGTGTGCAGGTCTACAGGTCCGGCCCTCCACCTTACAATTGCCAAATAAGGTTCTTCACCATTTTAAAAAAATTGTTTTTGTTTTGAGAGGCAGCCTATTAAGAACTATTTTGGGTTCCATATTAAACTCTGTAATAGAGTAACGGTAATATTTCCAAAAGAAAGTTGAGGGAACTATTTGCAGATTTCTGAGTAGGATGTTTAGGAACATTAGGAACTTGGGAATCTGGTTATGATAAGTAAGAAGAATTTGAAAAATTAAGTCAATCAAACTTAAAAGTACAGTTCTGGACTACAAAAATGAAGTAGATCCAATTTACAATAATGACTCTGGAATTGGATTTACGCTAAAAGATAAGTATATCATACATAAAACCCCAGACTTGTTGGTAATACTTAAAAAGCTGATGCAAATAGTTGCATAAGCACAATATTTTTTACAGTGTAGGAAGAGAAACTATCTAGTTTCCCTTTCCTGGTGGTCCAGGTTTGATGTAATGCCTTGTACTTTTACAGTACAGTACAGTTTTTACAGTAGATTAACTCTGTTCTCTCTCTGTCTGAAGAAACCTGAACATGAGCCATGAATAATGAAAACCGCTAGCCCGAATTTGGCTGAAATGGAGCATTCTCATAGGGACCACACGAATCGGTGCAAATAATCTACCTAAGAAGGGCAGTACAGATAGTAGATGGAATTGTGCACATTTCCATGTCTTATGCCATGTCGTGACTTTATATGGTGCATTAAAGCGGCAATCTGTTATTGGTACATCAATGTTTGAACTTTTAAATTAATGATATATAGCCATTGATTCTTGAAGAATATAATTTATAAATGCCTCATGAGCTTAGACCAACTGGCTTGCCCCATCAGGACCCAAAATGTAAGCATGTTTTACTCTATTGTTTGTTAACAATGTAATTGTAAACAAACACTATATAGCTTCAAAACATGGTTAAAACTATAACTATAACTCTCCAGCCCCATCCCTAAGCTGTTTACCAAAGTGGTGGGGAGCCTGCTTTGTTGTTGTCTGAATTACAGATTGCACCTTTAAACAGAGAACAAGCTAACCTTTAGGTAGGTTTTCTTATAAGCAGGACAGGTAACTCATACCTAGGGCCAGTTACTAGACTCTGGGCCCTAGTTATAACATCACAAAATCAAGTGACCTGGGAAAACTCCTGGCCCAACTCACACACATGGGTATGGAGAAATGGCATTTACCTCTGTGACCAGCACCTGGCCGTTCTTCAGCCAGCTGTAGGAGGGTTTGGGTTTCCCATTGGCCCTGCATTCCCAGTAAAGCCTCTCCTCTATGGCCAGGGCTGTGTCTTTCATGGTCTGGATCCACTGTGGTTTGGCTGAAAAACACCCAAAGGCTCCAACTGAATGACTGCAGATAGGGCTGGTCAAGAGCATTATTAATCCTTAAAGGAGTACTCCACTGTGTGAGAAGAAGGGTGTGGAACAATATGGGGTCTTGCATTGATTTGGTGCTACGTATTCTCTTTTCAAACTGTGTCATCCCCTTGTATGCATTAACCTTTGTGCTCTGACATGTATGTATTACAATGCACAAATAAGGAATTTCTCACAAATGATGCTAAGCATTTCATCTGTGACTTTAACCATTCAGTAATGAACTTAATCTAAATATTTTACAGCTCAACACACAACAAATCACTGTTTCTCACCTCTCACCTATTTGCTGTACTAAGCTGGGTTTCAAGGAGCTTTCACAGAAAGTCATTTAACACCACTGTAACATGTTAAAGTGCACAATGCTCTTCTGCAGCACTACGCTGTCAACTCCAATTACAGAATAGCGTAATTTTCGCTCAGCCACAAGACCATGGAAACGCAAAGGGGTGGTAGCAGAGGCAAGCCAGGCATCAAATATTCAATAATTGCAGTTACATTGTGACCAAATATAGCTATGTCCAATCTGAGATATATATAGTTGGAAGAAGTTTAGAGACGAGCAGCGGTGTGACAATGTCACAATGGCACTGCTGAGTTTTTTTTTCAGGTCATTTACCTCGTCAAAACGACCACCATTGTTGAGCATGATGTATATGTATATGTATATGTATTATTTGCAGAGTATTAAGTCATAGTGAAACAATAGTGCAATGTATATAAACAGTGTTTTTATTTATTTTTTGTAATTAATTAATGTGTGTGACAATATGTGGAAATATATGTGCGCCATTTAGGCTACTGGTTAAATTGTGTGACTGCTGTTGGATTCTACGTTTTTCACTTGCACTAACCACTACGTTATTCTCCCGTCAAAAGTCGCCAGAATTGCAGAACAGGTGATAGGCAACAGTTTCGCTGGGTACATAAAGGGGGGAGGGGGATACATTTTCTGTCATTGTCGGAATCTGAACAAAATCTCACGTTGACATACTGTAGGCACCTGCTAGATTGTAGCGCAGGTTTGGATGAGTTGGGATTGATGTACTGAAAAATGTATGCAACGCTTTCATGATCAGAGCTGTTTATCTGGTCCGGGCGGGTGCACTTGTGTCCTTTACCAGAGACCCGATCATTTCATGCTTTTCACTCACACTAACCACTACGTTATTCTTCCATCAAAAGTCTCCAGAATTGCTTGTTTAACAGGTGATATGGAACATTTTCTCTTGGTAGAAAAGTTTTTTTAATCAATACCACCATAACATTTCTGCTCCATTATCTATCAAACTGCCAAATTAAGCGCTGTTTGTCAATTCAGAATGTGTAATAGCAGAGAAAGAATGGTCGGAGAAAGAATTACAAGTGTAACTTTTAGGGTGTTGCACGTGACCTAAGGTTAGAGAAGGAGAAAATGACTAGCGCTAATGAATTGGTCCCTAACAAAATGCTACTGCTTCTATATGCCAGCATTTCAGGTTCTGACCCAACAATAAAAGAGAGCCTGCAGATTTGGATGAGGTTATTTGCAAGATTTGCATGAAAAAGATGACGGCCAGAGATGGGAACACTAAGGGGACCTAATCTACACCCGCACCTCAAACTGAAACACTCATTAACAGCTGCATGGATGGGATATCTGTCTGTATCAAGTGCTGCTGTCGGGTTCAGCTATTCGCTGACAACAGATACTGTATGTGTTCGTCAGTTAACATGACACCATACATGTTGTTAACCATCCACTGTCACACCCGACTGGTAACTAAATCAATATTTTATAGACAAATTATACCCTATAGGCTATATGACATAGCACATTATATTTATTACAAATGCAGTGCGTAATGCTACTTATAAAGCTTTTTATAAATCATATTATGCTATCCAACTGTTTAGTTTAGTTTGTCAAGCTGTGATCGGGATGTTAAGTTTAAATGATTGATTAGGCTAAATGGCATACTGTATAGCAGTCACTACATAAATAATTCAGCTTTTCAATGTAGATTAAATATATTGAGCAAAGACAGCTCCTGCCAGCCCACACTACATTTTAGGCAGCACCCCCTCGCGAAATATAGTTCCTAGGTTACATTTTCACTGGGTACATAAAGGGGATTTATTGTTGGAATCGGGACAAATAGCCAAAATGCAAGGTGTTCACATGACTCTTGCATTATGTTGTTCTCTCTCACTATACAGTATGTGATGTGCACACCCCCCTCACAACATTTTAGATACCTCCCCCCACTCATGGCAACTGATTACAACAAATCATTTCCCATTAACAAACAAAAGCATGACAATTTATCTAGCCACTGGAGAAATATAATTCCAGTGATCCCACTCCTCCCCTAGAACAGTACAGTTCTTCCTCTAACGAATTCCTGTCGTTCATAGAAGATTGACATGCACTAGCTGGGTGAATGGAATATGAATGACATCCAATATGCTGTAATAGAAATAACGGCATGCTCATAATGCTCCCTAATGTTGAACAGCACCTCCCAAATAGTCAATGGCATTATGATAAAAAAATATGTGCACAAAACAAGATTACATTACATTCTTTTATTTGCTCCATGTTTTAACGAAAATCGAGATATTGCCTCATGGTGATAGTTGTTCTCAACTGTATCAAACTGACCTGTGTCTTTACAACAGAGATCCGAGCGAAACAAATATCACTTTTGGCGCGTCTCCATTTACAGACTTCAGTCAAAGTTGAGGCTGATGTAATGTTGATGGGGAGGGTAATCTTTTCCATTACTATTACGGAGGGGGATGCAAGAGTGTGCAGGACGTTATTGAATGTGTCACTGTCACCTTGATTACTTCAATGTTACTCTCCTCCTGTGCACTTGCGTTATAAACTTTCATTTGTTGGCTAGGTTGTAGCAACCTCATGATGGGTATAGGCTGGGTACATTTTATTATCATGCCCAGGGTGGGTATGTAAATGGCCTAAATGTATCAATGTTACATTGAGCTGGTTAATGGAATATGAATGACAGTCTTCCAATATGCTGTAATCGAAATAACACCATACTCGTTGCCTGTGCCGCTCTACATATTGTAACGACCCTGTGTAAGGCCCGTTAGCAGCTCCGCCAAGTGAGTTAACTCTCTTGGTGTTGTGGCTAGCGCGGCCGGTTTGTAAGCGGAAGGTTGCGAGTTCGATACCCGCTTAAGGCAAGCTGCTCTGCCCCGCCGTTCGCTACAATATCATAACATCATAACATCTACAAGACATTGAAGAGAGACGTGGCCAAATTAGTTGTCAATAATGGCTACCAACACGGCCTCTCAATAGTGTCCTATTCGTCACAAAAAATATCGGACTCTGCCTTTCTTGCCAGAGAGGATGGAGAGAGTGCACGGTGGATGATTAGAGCCACCTAAAATCCAGTGTGACTGGAGCGAGATGTGTTTTTGTAATTGTTTAATGTTGAAACTGCAAGTTCTCGAGCTAGCCAGCAGTAATGTTTATGTTTATGTAAGCATTAATGTTAGGATATACTGATGGGGGAGGGTAATTTCTTGATAATTTCCGATTAACAATTTATCAAACAATCCCTCAAAAAGCGCTATACAAAATAAATTCATCATTATTATTACTACATTGTGTGAATGAGAGAAGGCTGCCCTTGCTGAAAATGTGGACATTCGCAGCCTGTTATAACTGTAGGCTACTTTTCTACCTAGTCTCAATCCCGCTGAAACCCAACATACTGTACTTACATCTATCTTCTATCTTCTTACTTCTTACTTCTATCTTACTTCTATCTATTGTTGTAAGTTGCTTTGGATAAAGGCGTCTGCTAAATGCCATAAATGTAAAAAATGCAAATGTATCTTGCATGAACATTCCTAACTTCATTCTGTAATCATTCTGTTACATTATTTTAGCCGACTCACGCTTATTCATGTTAGACTGTGCTAAAACATTTCCCCCTGCTTCTCTGCGTTGTGAGAGAATGCATGATCTGCAATTCATGAGGTGCTATAATAAACTTGATTTTGCTAATCTACATGTATCTGATAAGGCAAACCATTCTTTTTTCAAACATCCTTCACAGCTCTTCTCACCACCTTGTGGTGGCTTTCGGCAGCACTTCACACCGTGTGTGTGGTACAGTGGAGTGCAGCGGCGGTGTGCAGGGATTAAACCCCTGCCAACTGTAGATATCCTGTGCTTGCATAAAGTAATAGCGGCAAGGGTTTTATTCTACCAGAATAATACTTTGAATTCAACTTGAGATGCCAGTAATGTTTTACACAGATTACCATGTATAATCAATAATAAATAATCTAATATGTATAGTAAATGTGCACACATTAAGGCCATAATTAACAGTTTATGTTCATGCTCCACAAACATGGGCAAACATTTTCCAAATCAATAAATCTATCCAACGTAATACTTTATTGTTTCTTGAGAGTAGTACGTTATTGTATTTTTGATCCTAATTGGTTACTGTACCGTGGAAAGCCAGTCTCCCAGTGGCAGAGTTCTTGCCCATCTTGTTTTCGGCAACACACTCGTAGCCCCCTGTGTCATCCTGCTGGAAGCTGGGGATCTCCAATACGGCATTGGAGTACTTCATCTTCACTTTGCTGGGGAAGGGAACACCGTTGGCTCGCTTCCAGGTGATCTCAGGGACAGGACTGGGGACAGAGTGTGAGAGCAAACCCTGTTGGAGATCCCATTATGGTCTTGATTCAAAGATCTCTGTGTATCTTTATGAGACAAAACACAATGGGACTGTCGACTATACAGTAGGTTAGGATTTGTGACCATGGTAAAGTTGGTTTCATATTGGATATTCGTCAGACATTCGGTTCTTAAAATCTCTCTAGCTCTTTAACGGTGTGTTCAATTGACTTAATTGACTTGATCTAAAACCAACTTCATTCAAACCAGACACACAAGGTTGCACAGCCTTTATTCTTCCAGAAATCTATCAGGCCTACTTCTGTCACCCAGAAGTGCGAATGTCTGACGAATATCCAATAAAAAACTAACTTTAGCATGGTGGTTTTATGCAACTTATATTCATACTTTAATAAGGGGGGGGGGGAGTATGCCCTCCACAAACTGACTTCATTATTCTACAGTTGACAAATAATGGCAAGATGCCACAGAATAACAAACATAATTGCTACTAGTGACTATAAAAATCCCAAGGTTCTTTGACTGAGTGAAAGATGGGAAAAGATTGAACATTGAACATGCCTCAACAAATCCAGCTTACTTTCCAAGAGCAAAACACTCCAGCGTAACCACTGATCCTTTTGCCGCTGGTACGGTGTCGGGGAAATGAACTTCTATTTTCGGCTCATATTCGCCCATCACTCCTACAAAGTGCAAGCACAAGTAGTTGTTCGGCCTTCCATTATTCATGACTTACAAGCTATATGGTGTGCGTCATGGGCCAAACATTATAAAAACTAACAGAGAAATCACAGCATAAACATTGTCTCTTGGGTGAAGTGAAACCGCTACTACACCACTTACACATGCAGCCACGGGAGCGTTGAGTAATAACAGCAACAAATAATTTAAACCTTTCCTGGGTGGAAATACAGTATGGTAAGGCTTTTGGAGGGTCTGGCTGTTTTTAGACTTATGGCTAATGTTTAATTAAACCCAAAGGCAATATTTATTTTCTGCAAAAGCATAAAAAGCTACAGAGAAACTGTAGCAACAGAGACTACATACTGTAGCAATGGAGCAAAGTTATTCCTCAAAGTACACTGACAATGGTTGTTGTGGAAAAAAAGCAAAGTAAGAAAAGAGGGCATGTGGCTCATAGGTTGTCAAGTTTACATTAGTCTGTTATAATTGTTCGTACTAGGTCAATAGCAGTTTGTGATTTAACCACACCAAATAAAAAGGGTAAAAGCCACTTTCGATCATGTCCTGTTTTTAATGCCATTTTGAGGGCTTCTTGATTCCATGCATACATCTACCAAAATACAAAATCGACTATGCTATTATGCATCACTTAAGGTTTTTTGCGTGGCATGCTTACCATCTTTCCGCAGTACCAGAGATGTGGGCGAGCTGTGAACTTTGCCCTTTGTGATGCTGTTCATCACCACACAGGTGTAGTTGCCCACATCTGAGGGTTCCACCTTAGCGATGTACAGGTTGCCCGTCTCCTGTGACACAAATCGTCGATTGTCTTGCTGGACAAAGTATGGATACTCATTGAAAACCCACGCGTAAGTCAGGTCTAGAACAGGGATAAGGAGGATATGATGTAACAAGCAGTCATAATTACTCAATGTGCAAATTGGCTAAACACAATCCTGACACAAAATACCACGTTTTGACCTCTCCAAAGCTAATATTACCTCCTGAGGATGTGGGTGTTCCACAGAGCAAAACAACTCCTTGTCCTTCTCGAACAGACACTGCACTTCTTGTGTGGAGTTTGAAATGATCCAAGTCTAGGGGACAAGAGTCAAAATAGCCTGATGCAGTCTAATAATGTGGTAAACCTTTCTACAAACACTGACCCTCTGACTTTACAGTGAATATTATTGCCTTTAAACACGTAAAATATCTTTAGAATCCATGATGTTTTTATGAAGGGTTACAGCAATTGTTACAACCTATATCTGTACATGCATTATTCACACATGGCTCATAGAAAGCATTACAACACATTCCAAATGAAAAAACAACACTGCCATAACTTACAGGCAAACTGTAGGCTTGCTCTCCTGCTGAGAATAGCTCCTACTGTGTTATAGGCTGTACACTGGTACATCCCTACATCCTGGTACCGGTCCAGACTCCTTATAATGAGGTTGCCCCCAGACAGACGACGCCGGTGGTCCAAGTCCAGATTTACGAGAGTCCCATTCAATGACCATCTGTGAGGGCAAAGACACCATCAGCTCCTGGCAATATGACCACTACATCTCTATCTATGCATCGAGGCTGGTTGATGGGAGCATATAGAAAAAAATAAAACTCAATAAAGCAAGTGACAGATATTTATGTGGGTAACTTCTAGGTAAACTACAGGTATGGTTTGTGGTTGTTTTGACAATGTCAAATGTAACAGAACATTTTAAATGAAGAGGTATACATAAGCCTTCACCATGTCAAAATGAATAGGAAGTACTGACGTAGGCAAATAATGTAATAATAAGTTCATGGAAGGCTGTGCTTCTATTCTACTGAGGATTCAACTACTGCAGTCCCAAATGCTCATTATGTTATTAAAAAGTCAGGTGTAATGAAATGCCGCAGCCTATTTAATATCATCACAGACTTGAGGATCCTACTGTAACTCTACTGAAGAGAAACACATTCTTAGCTACAGTGTACCAATTTTTAGATTTTAGTCTTTTGATCCCTGGAGGCTGTATGAGACAAAAATCTGCTTTTCTTGCACTTGCAAACATTAACACCTTCCTCCTTGTTTATAGCGACAAAATGCACTGTTCTTCTTTCATTAAGATAAGGACATCAGCACCTTTACAAGTGCTCACAGCAGGTGCAAGCTTACAATATACCCACACAAGAATGCTTTCACAAATTCCTTCTTTCATAGCAGCCTTCCTACGCCCTCATATGTGAAGAATTCAAGCTGGTTGAATAGCATACCAACAGGACATAGACCTACAATTCAATGAAAAGAAAATATAGCTCAGACTAGCTTTAAAACCGAGGCACTGGAAGTAACCAACTAACCATTCCTTCGTCTCATGTTTTGCGTCAATGAAATTGAAACAGGTAGAACATCAACTTATAGAATTATCTTTTAAACTGCTTCTGTACAGAACAGCAGATACCTATGCCTCTAGTTAAATTCAAAGGATGTTACACTCATCTGAACCACTAAGGGCCTTTGACAGTTGTGTTTCTAGGCGGGCAGAGTGACCTCACACTGATCCTGCTGCGACCCAGACCCAAATCCATTTTGTATGAGACAGCCTACATAGAGGCCACCCCTAGGGGTTGCAGCTACTGCTGTGGGGTCAGTTCATCTCTGAATCACCATTTTCACCTCCTTTACCCCCACTCTGAAGTAATGCCCTCAACCAGGCGCAGATTATAGAACTCACGCTCAAAAAGACTTAGCGTGAACCTTCCCTCATAAGTGATTTGACTTACTTAAACCCTTTGGGGAGCATAGGTCATTCACAAATTCAATAGGTCATTCCCTCATGGGAAAGACAAGGAGTATTTTCAAACCAGAACTGTCCAGGAAAAACATGGGCCATATTTACAGGCTATGACTAGGGCAATGAGTATCCACACTTACCACTTAGAATACAGTGTATTGCTTCAAGTGGTATGCAAATGCAGATATTCGAACACAGCTCATGTCTTCGGTGTTTGGTGTGAGCGAGAGTGACAGAGAGAGAGAGGGGCAGAGAAAACGGAGGGAGCAGTGTAGCCTATTTACACTTCAATAGAAGAGCTGGAGAGGTGCTGAGGGCATGTGGAGCAGAGCTCAGCAAGCCAGAGAAGACGCTACGCTAAACATGCTTGTCTCGCCTTTAATCAGCACACACGAACACCTCATCTTAGCTGGGGGGTGGGGGTGGGGGGTGGGGGTGGAGGGGGGGTGGAGGGGGGGGGGGTTAACCAGGTAAAATATGCACTCCAGACCGCTGTCGTTCCACTCATCTACATTTGCTGTTTTGGAGGAGTACTACTGTATACGCTAAGTATAGTTATAGTCAGCCTGTTTGTGCATATGTAGCTGCATCTAGTTATTATAGGTGAAAACACTCACTCAGATGTTACTCACATGTCATTCATCTCTGAGATGGATTGATTACATCAACGTTATCTCAATACAATGTACTGTAACACAACTATAGTACAGTAGCATAACTGCTATTGCACAGTATGACCATGACTTGTGTATCCCCAGATGACCACTGTCTGCATGTAAACACAGTAGTCACAACCGTGTGTCTGTGACGGCAATGCAGGAGAGCCTAGAAACCTGGCACGCTAGCATGTAGCATGTAGGCTGTAAACCAGTGGTGCAACCTCTGCAGTGCCTGCTGGTTTTCACTTCTCCTTAAACCATAAACCAGCTATTACAGTGAAAATCCTGCACTGAGGAGATGCGCCACATAAACCTTAGCCGCGCCACATAAACGCTAGGTAGACAATCCAATCACCACATTTCCAAGGTGTAAATTAGTTGCTGATTGGGAAGCATAGATGGAAACCAACTCAGATATAAACATACTGTTTGTCTAGTCACAAGAGCTGATGAAAATTGGTTTGTATTGATGTACAGTACCTGTACTGAGAAGGGGGAATTCCTTTTGCGTCGCACGTAAGAGTAGCCTCCTCCTCTATAGATTCAACAGGGATGAACAAGTCACCAGGCTCCATCCTCCATCTTGGACCATGGAATGAGCCACCATCCAAACAATCTAGGAAATATGTAGGGACATTTAGGCAATGTAGAAGCATGTTGAGAGGTGGGTTTTGTCAAACATAACTGTGAGTTATTTGTATTATGTGGTCACTGCCTCCAAAATTAAAGACATTGGTTAATACTAATCTCTCAATTTAAAGGTAGACTCAGTGATGCGACATAGCGTGAAGTAGTGGGGCGACTTCCGCCTGAGACAGGGGAGATGTTCACTTGTTCATCTTTTTTGTCACAACTATCGCATTGTAATGGTGCCAACAAGCGCACATGCCTATAGAGTTGCTGGTGAGTGAAACTTTTTGCTTATTTGTATCTGAATTCCCTCCACTGCTATTGGTAACGTCAAATCACTCAATCTACCTTTAAGGCCTCACTGTGGACAGAGACAGACAGCGATAGAGGTGTGCTGCTTTAAGTAGTTGTCTGTTATCAATCCAGATTGGGATTGGGACATGATTTCCAGTAGCTATATCAGACATAATACTTGAGTTGAAATAAAGAGAGCTGCACAATCTTGCTCCAATGCTAATTATTTGTTTGATAAACCAATGTTTCGGCAGCAAGCTGCCTCCTTCTCCTACATAATAGTTGAGTTGTAAATGTCCACACCAAATAATCATTACACATATAAAAGACATTTTTACCTCCGAGACAGTCAATAATTGATAGCAGCAGAAGCTGTTTCCATGGTAACGTCATCTTTGGCAGCCAAGGGCGAAGAAGAGTTTCATCCAATAAGCTCTGAAATGACACTCTTTTCTTTGGAACAGGGGAGCTTGACCTGTAGGAGACAGCCATTATGGGGGAAAGACCAAACTCAGCAGACATAGTCATCTCATGATAGCTTCAAATAGGTCCAAATCATTTTCATTTTTGTGCTTAGCAATCATTTTGACAGTAGACAAGATAGATATAGAGACTTATTGGCACTGGTAGTGACGGAATGTGGGAATCGAGAATCGAAATCCATTTCTGCTAATCTGATGCTTTTCAAATCTCCAGTTTCAACACCTGCCAACTAGCAAGTGAATCTGTTCTTGCATGGCCCAGTGTATTTCAGTCCAGCATGTATTGAGACACACAATACGAGCAAGCCATCAGTGGCATATGGGATGGATCTATTAGGGGACCAACTGTTGACCCAGCTCCATCCTTCATCAAGATGGATTCACCCTCTCCAGCCCAAGATGTTTGGACCTGGGAATTGGGCGCCATCCAATCAATTAGTTTCACCCACACCAGCATGTCTTACCACATGCTGAGGGAATCTAGAGAGCCTGATGAGAAATCCATCCCACATAGGGGTACATAATCAAGGGCAAGTGTCTGCTCTCATAGTATGTGTTATGTGCAAATACTACCGTTTCCTGCAGGAAGACTATGGCGAGATCTACAGTATACTAGTAAGGAGACCAATATACTACAACAGAAATTAAACACATTACCACACAAATGCATATTGAACAGTACACCGACACCGACACACACATTTATATTTTTTCATGAGTTGTAAACATAAGCCATAATGTGCACTTCATTGAATGTCTAATCCTCAGGATAGTCTGGTTTAGTGGGGTAGTTATAGAGGGGCTAATTGTTTGTCAGCTACTAGAGTGGCAGACATATACAGTCTCAGGAAGGATTTCCTCCAGCCTTTCATGTTTACTGGGTCCTTTTCCCCCCTGGAAGTCCAAAATTGGATTTACATGCCTTCTCTCATAAGGGATATTGCATGCTTTACCCCTCTGATAGGCCCACAGTCCTGCAAACTAGCACTGTGCATTGATGATTGTTGTATGAATGGATGTATCAATTAAGAATCAAACTTTTATGCATGTTGCTTTTAGACCTGTGTAGTAACGTTATAATCACTTAGCAAAAACATTTTACAGTAAGAAAATGTTGTAATATAATATAGTAATTGTAATATAGTAATTGTGTCATAATTAATGTAGTTTGGCATTTCTGTTATTGTTATTACACAATTTAAATAGAGACTGTATTACTAAATAAATATCTAAATAATGATATAGGTAAATAATAACTTAATTGCTAATGTTGTTACTAAGGGAATTACATTGTTGCAACACTTGTATTGAGCCAGAGACTCAGTCTGGATAGAGCACCTTAATGTAAAGTGTTTCCCTATAAAGTTTTTTAAAAATACATCAAGCTATCAAGCTGCTTAATGAACAACTACATCAGTATGTTGGACACACACAGAAACACCCACCAAAAAACATGATGCTGCACTACATGTGATGGTGAACAAACACTGAACCAGGATGAATCACAGCCTAGGAGATGATGACTGTGGCTTGCTGTGGCAAAGCAAACCCCCCATCAACCCCCCCCCCCCCCCCCCCAGTGGTGCACAGAGGGCAGTGGTGCACGGAGGGCAGTGGTGCACAGAAGCCAAAACTGAACACTTTCCAACAAACAACAATTCTGTCAGTAACTGGACTCCATAGCACTTAATAAATGGAGGAACATTAGGTGTGTTACTGTACCTCATTATCATTTCATTCCTTAACATAATCATCCAACCAGTACAATGTGGTGTGTACTATGTACTATATTTTTTTGCAGGTTGCTGGTTCATTTAGGTTGGTGCATAGACAGAAATGTTTTTGTCCATTTGGAGATGCTGAACTAGCTATTAGCCACCCACCTCCCAAGATGTGTTCCTTGTAAAAGGGAATGGTTGAGCAGCAGCACCTTGAAAACACTGCAAGGGTTCTGTGGCAATTGACAATGCTGAATTGTCTTTGGACATGCATGCAGGATTGAGTGAAAGAGTGAAACCTTACAAAGTCCTATTGTACCTGAAGGCTACCTGCTTCCAGTACATTTGGGAAGGTGAATTGAGGCTGTCAAGAGATGCTGGTAAGAGGACAAAGAGATCATGTGAAATATAGGGTAGGGAAGATTAGAAATGTTGTGAATGTATAGAATCCCTATCCAACATAGTGCTGAACAAGCACTGCATGGCATGGCTGAGTTTCGTAGCCTCCAAAATGATCTCTGCAAAAAAAACAACAGCTCTGTATCAATATCTGGCCCTCAATACAAAAAAAGACAGCGTGGTGGAATTTAATGCAGTTTCTGGGAGTACAGTTCTATATTGTTCCTCACTCCTAAATCAATGTTCTTCAGCCAAACACTAACAATTCAGGCCATTTCATAAATGTTTAATCATTTCAACTGAGATGAAATGATTGATTATTTCAAGTGAACTGAGAAAATCTTCATGTCATTTATGTCGGGCCATTGGTCTCTATATTAAATTCGTAGAACCTACAATATTTAAGGAAAACGAATTCCCAATCTAATATCATTTTTCTAAATTGTTTTTATTGTCAAGATTCCATAATAATGCATTATTTTACAGTTTCAATGCCTGCATGACCACAAGCTTTCTTGTATTTTCCTTACCTATAGCTGCCGTCTATTCCCTTATCTTGAGATATCTTGCGACCAGCAATGAGCAAATTCAGTCCTTTTAGCCATTCCAAATAGTTGATCCTCCATGGAACGCTTTTCCACCGATTTCTGTCGAATCCGCCAGCTCGTTCATACAGGTGAAATCGAACCACTGGTCAGCGTAAAAAGACATGCAATGAGGGCACAATATATGCGTCTCATATCATTGCCATTTCTCCTTTCCAAAAAACAGCACCCACGCAATTTGCCCATGAATCAAATCGGTAACCCTGATGAGCACAAACGCTCTCCCATCTTCGCGTCTTCAAGTCGCTACATTAATTTCGGCAATAGAGGTTCATAGAGGAGTCTTAGGCGAAGATTTACGTATGCGCATCAAGTCAGCTCTCCTTTGAAGTAGCAAGCGATGGAAGTAGAAGATGGGAAGGTATGGCACCTGCCGAAAAACTGCGCCACCCTTCGCCAGACATCTGAGCTGCCAGAAAACACTGGGGCACGGACACCGACCAGTCACTGCGTAAAATTATCCGGTTATCAAAATTGATACTTAAACGGGCACAGCTATAACATTGGATATGTGATGGAGACTGCCCCAAATGCATCAGTATTGGCCTGTAACGGAAAAGGTACATTTTTGTTTCGGTTTCCTTTTGAACTCCTTTCAACCTTTAAAGGTGTCATGTTGAGTCTAGGCTGGGTAAAATGTTGGCATTTTGACGAACTTGGTTATAAAAACTGGATAAAGCCATTAGAGCCATCTATCATAATGTCACACAGTTGACATTTGTTACAATGTGCCATATTTGAACTTTAAAGCATGGGGAGGAAATCTACAGTGAAAATGTTGTGCGTCAGCAATGCACCTGATCAAGACAGTCAGAAAAGTGTATCACTTCAGACTGGAAGAGGCATAGGTGGCAGCAAGCCTCCTGTTTGCAGTGTCTGTTGAAAAAACAAGCATCCTTTTTGCTGCCAATTAAACAGTCTGAGTGAGAAGACAACAAGATAAGACACAACCCCCCAAGACACACAGATAAGACAAATTGTCCCATAACACACTCTCTCTCTCTCTCTCTCTCTCTCTCTCTCTCTCACACACACACATACACACACACACACACACACACACACACACACACACACACTCGCACTCGCACACGCACACGCACACACACACACACACACACACACACACACACACACACACAGTCACCTCCAGGACTGTGTGACTAAGTAAGTATCAATTGTGTACATAATGTCTGATATCAGCGTGAACCATTTATTAAAGGGGCAATCTGTAATTGGTACATCTATTTAAATTAATGATATATAGCCATTGATTCTTATAAATGCCCAATGCTTAGATCAACTGTCTTAACCCATCAGAACCCACAATACAGTATAAGCTTGTTTTACTCCATTGTTTTTAAACAATGCAATGGTAAATAAACATATACAGTGCATTTGGAAAGTATTCAGACCCCTTCACTTTTTCCACATTTTGTTATGTGGAAGCCTTATTCTAAAATGGATTAAATTCATTCAGGTTTTTAGAAATGTTTGCTAATTTATTACAAATAAAAAACTGAAATATCATATTTACAAGTATTCAGACCCTTTACTCAATACTTTGTTGAAGCACCTTTGGCAGCGATTACAGTCTTCTTGGGTATGACGCTACAAGCTTGGCACACCTGTATTTGGGGAGTTTCTCCCATTCTTCTTTGCAGATCCTCTCAAGCTCTGTCAGGTTGGATGGGGAGCGTCTATCACAGCTATTTTCAGGTCTCTCCAGAGATGTTAGATCGGGTTCAAGTCCGGGCTCTGGCCACTCAAGGGCATTCAGGACTTGTCCCGAAGCCACTCCTGCATTGTCTTGGCTGTGTGCTTAGGGTCCTGTTGGATGGTAAACCTTCGCCCCAGTCTGAGGTCCTGAGCGCTCTGAAGCAGGTTTTCATCAAGGATCTCTCTGTACTTTGCTCTGTTCATCTTTCCCTCGATCCTGACTAGTCTCCTAGTCCCTGCCACTGAAAAACATCCCCACAGCATAATGCTGCCACCACATTGCTTCACTGTAGGGATGGTATTGGCCAGGTGATAAGCGGTGCCTGGTTTCCTCCAGACGTGACACTTCTGAGTTCAATCTTGGTTTCATCAGACCAGAGAATCTTGTTTCTCATGGTCTGAGAGTCCTTTGGTGCCTTTTGGAAAACTCCAAGCGGGCTGTCATGTGCTTTTTACTGAAGAGTGGCTTCCGTCTGGCCATTCTACCACTCTAAGGCTGCAGAGATGGTTGTCCTTCTGGAAGGTTCTCCCAACTCCACAGAGGAACTCTGGAAGCTCTGTCAGAGTGACCATTGGGTTCTTGGTCACCTCCCTGACGATAGCCTTTCTCCCCCTATTGCTCAGTTTGGCCGGGCGGCCAGCTCTAGGAAGAGTCTTGGTGGTTCCAAACTTCTTCCATTTAAGAATGATGGAGGCTACTGTGTTCTTGGGGACCTTCAATACTGCAGACATTCTTTTGTACCCTTCCCCAGGTCTTTGCCTCGACACATCCTGTCTCGGTTTTTGCTGGTTTTTGCTCTGACATGCACTGTCAACAGTGGGACCTTACACTCACCGGCCACTTTATTAGGTACACCTGTTCAACTGCTCGGTCACGCAAATATCTAATCAGCCAATCACATGGCAGCAACTCAATGCATTTAGGCATGTACACATGGTCAAGACGACGTGCTGAAGTTCAAACTGAGCATCAGAATGGGGAAGAAGGGTGATTTAAGTGACTTTCAACGTGGCATGGTTGTTGGTGCCAGATGGGCTGGTCTGAGTATTTCAGAAACTGCTGATCTACTGGGATTTTCACGCACAACCATCTCTAGGGTTTACAGAGAATGGTCCGAAAAAGAGAAAATATCCAGTGAGCGGCAGTTCTCTGGGCGAAAATGCCTTGTTGATGCCAGAGGTCAGAGGAGAATGGCCAGACTGGTTCGAGATGATAGAAAGGCAACAGTAACTCAAATAACCACTCGTTACAACCAAGGTATGCAGAAGACCATCTCTGAATGCACAACACATCGAACCTTGAAGCAGATGGGCTACAAAAGGGGGTCCAACCCAGTACTAGCAAGGTGTACCTAATAAAGTGGCCGGTGACTGTATATAGACAGGTGTGTGCCGTTCCAAATCATGTCCAATCAATTGAATTGACCACATGTGGACTCCAACCCCATTTGTTTATGGGGTATTGTGTGTAGATTGATGAGGGAAAAAATGAAATTAATCAATTTTAGAATAAGGCTGTAACATAACAAAATGTGGAAAAAGTTAAGGGGTGTGAATACTTGAATGGACTGTAGCTTCAAAACATGGGTAAAACTTTAATTTTGATCTCATGGATGGTCAGTCCTTGCATGCATAGCTCTGTCTATGAAATTGAATGTGGTTACATTTCTCTAGCCTCATCCCTCAGCTTTGTGATTCTGCTTTGTTGTTGTTTGAATTTCAGTTTACACCAGATTTGTGTTTCTGTCCAGCATGCAAACAATTTTGTGCATGAAGCAGCCTATAATATTCTGAAATTTTGGGTTTTCAAGACCTATTCATCATCACTCTATAGCCTCTTCCTCCACACACACACACACACACACACACACACACACACACACACACACACACACACACACACACACACACACACACACACACACACACACACACACACACACAGTCAATGGGAGGCTGGTGAAATGAAAGATGAAATATTTATGGGTGATGAATATTCAGCTGTTGGACCTTTTGTATCATCCTACCCAACACGTTTACAGTTGAAATATTTATCACTGGTTAAATAAATGGGACAGCATCAGGCCCTGACAAGTGAGAATGTCTGTGTGAATTTAAACGGGAGAACTGTTCCAGAGGATATCAGGATTGGGGAGTCTCCTGAGGCGGTGGTGAATTGAACGGTTACTTACAGTATGAGCTGTGCATGATGTAGTTTAACCTCAAGATATAGTTTGTGTGCATTTTACATTATATTACAGTAACTACCATATATCTACATTATTACATACCCCACCGATATTAATATCAAGTAGATTATTTCTGTCAAATACCACTTGATGCAGTAGGCCTATACTGTACATAGTATTTTTTACCCTTCTTGATTAAACTACTTCCCTATCTGAATGCATTAATTTAAATCTCTTCTCAGTTATCACTCCATTTGTTTCAGTCAGTGAAGCTTTTAACAACCGACATGTGCTATGCTGAAAAGCTCAGTCCAGATTGGCGCTTGGATGCAGTGGGAGATGCCTGCCACCTGTTCCTCTCGCAATGTTTTACGCTCAAGAGCACAAGGACACAGACGGGGTGCCTCGGTTTGTCTAGAGCAAGATTTAGGAGTCAGGGTCGCTTTCTTTCGAAACGAGGGTAGTATAAAAATATAACTTTGTTTTTACACTAACAGTGTGAAAATGTGCATTGAGACATTACAAGTATCATACATTACCTGTATTATAATGCAGTCATCCAAGCTTATGACAAGTCTTACAATACAATGCTTTATAAACACATTATGATGTGTTTTAACTGTATGCTTTAAGTAAAGTGTTGCCTAAAGTATGTTTATTATTACAAACCCCAGAAAACCCATTATTGGTTTTGACTGAATGCGCCTTTCGGTGCTGTCTGGGGTTGTGGTGCTAGCCCAGACCCCAAGCTAGATTTCTAATTGTCTTCTGGAACCAACCAAACCTCCAGAAAAGGATTTATCTACAAACTGGATCACTACCTTCATTAGCGTGGCCTAGACTGCCTCATAGGGAGAGAGTAAATTCTCCGTACTCAGACATAATGGACCCCACAACCATGGAGCTGCAGTGTGCAATAAAAAGGTATGCTGGGCCATTAGTCTTATGCAAGGCTATTGAAACCAGCCTGGCTAATGAAGTAAGGCTACAGAGAAGCACCCCAAGAGGACATCCTCTGTACATTTTGATATACTTAAATGAGCAAAAACCAACAAAGCCAAGAGCTTCTCCAGATTAACAACCATGTTCATAAAAAAGTGGTATAGTCTTCTCCATGATTTAAGAAGAAAAAAGGGGGAAACAGAAAGGAATTGCAGCCTGATTTACACAATTCTCTTAAGAAATGTAGATACGGAAATGTTGATATAACTATAGCAACATGTGAAAACAGTGAATATATGATATATACATTTGTGTAATGCAGGAATCACAACACTCAATTTCAAATGTGTGCATATCCCTTTTCTTCTTTGAGAGAAATTGCTGTGTCTTGCTGGCTGGCTTACAGACAGACATGCAGAGTGAGCAAATTAACTGAGGATGTTTTTCTCTAAAACTGGGTTAAACATTGAGGTTGTTCCATTGTGCTATTAGCATCTATCTTGCAACCATTTGCACTTTTCTTTGTAACTCCTGGTATTAGACAAGCTAGTCATACAGGAGAATTTACATTCAATCCTCTGAATGGTTGAGAAATAAGGCCTAATGACTTTTACAGCTTAACACGCACACAGGAACGCACACACACACACACACACACACACACACACACACACACACACACACACACACACACACACACACAAAGAAGGAAATAATACCTTCAGGGCTCGCTATTAAGACAGCTAATCCGTGGGCCTCAAGAGGCAGGATAAAATATTCCTAGAGGCAGCTTTTCACAACAAGCTCCTAGGATCAAGTGCATGAATAAATTACAGGATAATTAAAGGAAATGTCAAAAGGCGACTGTATATGGAGCTTTATTAACGATGCCCTGGCCGTGTTTAAGGATCCTGGACTGAAATGAGGATGATCAATGTGTGTTTAATATATAGCACAGACTGTAATAAAGAGAGTTTGTTTCACTTGATGTGGCTCAGGTATACAGTGTGTGTGTGTGTGTGTGTGTGTGTGTGTGTGTTTCTGTGGTATTCTGGGTACAGTAGGTGTGCATGTTTCTTGACCTCAGTTCAATTTTGATATCCAGTATTTTGATATCCAACAGCAGTTACATCTGCAATAAATAAATCATGCAACAGAGTCATTTTGTCTTAAATCTAAAAGATGCATGAATCCAAATTAAGTTTGATATTGTTTTTAAGAGAAAGAATTACACCAAAACTCAACCCATTGCCAGTTTCATAAGACCAAGCTTTCTTGAGCTTCTTGCCAGAGATTCCATGTAGAACTGGATATTTCCCATACCTCTTAAGAGTTTTTAATATGCGATAGAGAGGAAATACAGTTGCTACCTTGCAGTCCAACCAAGGTGTATGAATAGAGTAGTATTAGTAGAAGATTCAGCCACCCTTGGAGGACAATGGAAGTTGGTTCTGAAAATACTTGTATACTCTTGAAACAAATGTGTTTTATCAAATTCATTTTCCATCCTTCAAGCACCCTGACAAAGCCTTGATACTGAAACCCTTTTGTTTTAACAATGAAAAAATATGTTCATATCCACCCTCCATTGTCCTCCTGAGTATCTTACACTATTGGTGGGAGTTTGGTGGGAGAGTAGTTATAGAGGTACTCTCCCGCCAAACTCTCCTGTCCTCAGAGGGAATTCACCCTTGTGTGTGCATGTTTTAAATGAAATGTTTACCTCCTACACGAGGAAATGAAGTGATTTTCTGTTGTGTTTGCTTTTATTTTGAGAGCATTAGGCTAGTACTTTAGTGAGCCAAAACGCATAATCGAACAAACATTGGTAACGTAACCCAAGTGGGCTTCCCACCGACTCCACCACCGCCGTGGTCACACACACACACACACACACACACACACACACACACACACACACACACACACACACACACACACACACACACACACACATCATGACTGCCTGCCGTCTCTTGGTTTGGAGGTGGGCAACGGCAATTTCACATCCTTTTCAATAACCTTTTGGAAAAGATCTAGGTGATGAGGATTCCAATAGACCACATTATGACTGATGCACAGACCGTCTTATGGATTTCCAATCCTCTTGTGTCATGGTTGACCAAAGACAAGATCTTATGCTTGGTACTCAGGGAGTAAAGGGTGTCATTTCACCAGAATGGATTGAAAGCTACACGTACAATAATACTGTTGCTACTGATTAAACTAGAAAAAGCCTTGTTATTGACTCTGTTGGGTTGATGCTACAGTATATGAGGATTGTCCTACAGTAAAAGCTACGGCCAAATGAGAATGTATTCCAATGTTTCCATATTGTGTCATGTGTGATGCAGCAGCATATGACTCAAAACAAAGAGTTTCCAATCCAATCATTTTGGTCAAGGAATGGCTTGCTTTGAAAATAATAAGGTCACACTAAACACAAGTATCTTCCCACCACTTTAAAAAGTTCAATATACTCTCGCAAAAATTAACAACAAATAGCAGTGTTGTTAGCGTCCTGAAACAGCTTTGAACAAAAGCTACTCTGCAGTTTCACAAAGATAATTCACATGATTTTTCTTGCAGGCAAATGTTGCAGAAATAATGTTTGAAAAAGTCTCACTCATTATGGCCACTATGGGCTGTAGCAGATCTGCTTGGCTCTCAGATTTCCATGAATGATGATTAGCTGGTTAAGGGCTAACACATCTGTTTTCATATGCCTCTGTGAGTAGCTAGCGTCCATGGTGTGGAACTCATGAATTATTCAATGCTGTTAATTAACATACAGTGTGCCTTATACTGGTCGACATGCTGACTCTTGACTGCGCTTGAAAGATCCATACTGCAAGTTTATAAAAACAAAACTTTGTCTGAATTCAGTTTTTGTAATGGTAGATTTAACATTGTTTCCAAGCAAATGCTACCAACTGTGCATATGAATTGCTCACCAACCTCAAATGAATACTGCAAGCTTGGCATAGTGTGTGTATTTGGTGTTCAATATGAAGTCATTTTCTGCATCAAAATGTAATGTGATCTATACTTCATAAAACATGTTGGCTTGAAGTTGATTGAAAACTAAATATCACAAAGCTTCTTATCACTTTTTACAATGATTTAATTGTTTTTATTTACTTTGTGTTTTATTTGTTTTACATATAGAGAGAGGTATACACAATATATACTGCAGAGAGTTCATGAAAATATGTTAAAAAATACCAAACACCTCTCTGTAAAGCACATGTTTCACTAATATAACATTTTCCTAAAATGCATGTGTATGCACCAAGGACATAAAACATAAGAATTGTAAACTCTCCTCTAAGCTATCAAAAGTCAAGCAAGCATGCTACGTTAATGCAATAAATGTAAGCAGTGATGATTTAACTATGACACTGTGACATTGATATTACACACACATGCTAACACACACTCACACCCACAGGCCTTGAGACATGAAATAAAGACATCCCGTCTGGATTTCAGTCATTAATCAATGTTTATTTCCAATCCATCACCATTTACTGCCAATAGTTTGAATGACATATCTGTTAGGCAGCAGGTATGAAATAATCAATGTGTTTCCAGCATGGGACTTTTGCGTAGTGGTTTTGATAGTCAAAGAATAATCCATTCAATGAATACCCACAAATCATTAACAAGCACCGCCTGCACTCCACAGCACACTGCCCATCTCCCAGGGATATGAGGCACACTACTCTTGAATGCATTCATTAGCAATGGAAGCATGCCAACAGGAAACCCCCCCCCCCCCTTTTCTCATTTTAACACTCTTTCTCCGACACTTAAAGGTAGCCTTGACAAAAATCATACAGTGCAAGTTGCACCAGCGTATTTCAATTATTCTGTCTGAAATCAGATTCCTAACAAGGAGAATAGGTTCAGAGAAAGCTAATATCCCTGACATATTCAAGTCAGTGTGTCCACATGCTGCTGTTTTCCAATACAAAGAAACTAATGATTTCATAAAATGGTTGGGCACTATAGTCAAAACATCATCATTGGAGGCTACAGTACCACTGATAGCTCATACATGGTCAAATATGTTATTAGCTATTGTGTTGGCTGGGTTATTGTGATGATATACTGTATTGACAAATGATTGATGCTAGCTTGCAAAGAACAATACTGATAAATCCAAAAGCTAAACATCTCTCATATGGATTTACAACTTTTTGAGCCATGTTGTAATCACAGTGTTGCCTTTCTTTGCTAAGACATTTTAAATAGTGCATTTGGTTATTCCTTGTTGGGTACAACACAGGTATACGGTATTAGAGGACAATAGATTGTCAGGCAGTATTATAGACTGCAGAGAAGCGCTATCTGGTGGCCTTTTGTGACAGCACAACAAAACATGGTTATATTCGTAATAGTACTTTACAGGTTTCCTTGTAAAAACAAATGTTATGGATAGATGTACATAGCTGATTGGCGGCCATTACAATAAATGATTATGGTAAAAGTGTAACATTGTGTGAGTATGTCAAGCTTCTCTCCTCGGATGCTGACAGGAAATAAAACAGTGCTCTCTGGTGGACTGTAATAAAACTACTGTCGAGGATTTAGGACAAGTTTATCCGAGCCAAACTCCGTCAGTCCAGCCCTTACCCTTTCCCTACGTCAATCTCTGTATTATTAATATAGGTTGTTATAATTAAGCGTCACAATAGACAGTGCGAACGTTCGATTTGTCAGGTGGGGGGCAGGCTACCCTCCAGCTGATAGAAACGCATTGAAAACGCTGTGGATATTTTGTGATTTTTATCAAATAATACAACTATTGTTTTATGTAGATTTCTCACATTCATTATTGGCTATTGGTCGAAAATGCATTGGAAATGCATATCTAATGACATATGACGCTAAATCAGCTGGAAGTTAATGCAGTGGATCTGTCCAGTGATGGACAATTACGTTCGCAACAATTCTAGCCAAATCTCTGCTACAACAGATGAGATATGCTCATTTCAACCTTGATTTAAATCAATCTTTGACAGCGATAATAGCTTTAATAGTCTCATTAGCTTTAACAGTCAGGCCTACTACCTCAGCAACAATAAGACATATGAACAGCATTATTTCACACAATTTGGCTGAGGAGGAATAACGATACAGACAGCTTACATCAGGGGTCTTGAATTCAGGTCCTGATGACTTACTGTGGCCCCAGACTGAAGATAGTTCTAGGTTGTAATGAATGCTTGCTCTTCACACACAGTGACTCTGCAGGACCTGCATTGGAGAGGCTTGTTTAGATCATATATTTGACCTCTGAAATCACTAGGGGGCAGAGTGGTACTACTATAGAGTAACTGGTCTATCAGCCGTGTACGTGAGGAATAACATGGTTTCATCACCATGGCAACAAACAACCCATCTTAACAACATTGTTTTGAATTGCTGTACAGAACTGTACTTTTGATGGTGCAGTGTCAACACAATAATGTAGCATTGCTTATTTGATTTTCCGACAATGAATTCGACCTCTCTACATCCAGGGTTTACCATGCAAGCCTTCTAAACAGTGCATTGTTACTCCTTTACCTTTTGACACCTTTTTTCCTGCCAAGGACATAATTCAGGGACCATTCAGAGACCAACGTAACCGTGGTCAAGATCACAGGTAAATGGAGCACTCTAGCTTTGTATAGGTACAAATGCTTTCCTCCATGCAGTAGCAACACACAAAAGGTCAAAGTTCAGCATAAAATGTTCATGGCTAGTATATACGTGGAGATAGAAATGGATTGAGTATACTTCCAGCACTATTATCAAGTTACTAGCATCAAGTAGGATACAGTTATACAGATTCTCTGAGATTCTCTGGTTTATCCCTATTTATGGGTACATTTAAAGGGATGTTCTACTTTTATAATTGTTTTTATTTGCTTCATTAGATACTGAGTAGTCCCCATAGGGCTCCATTAATTCTGGAAATAGTCCAAATTATGTCCAAAATATGTTTGGAGTGCAGACATTCCAAACCTACTGATGACAGAATCCCCCTCTGAAGACTGTATCTGCATCACATTTGTGAAAAGTCACTTTACTACACTGTAATCAACTTTAGAATTTTATAACCATGACAACAAAATGCAAAAGTGTATTACAGTGTGACTTTTCTGAAAAATGTTGGCAGTCTGACATAGGATAGATATACCACTGCTATACCACTGCTATGGAGACCTTTGACATATGCAGTATTCCCAATATCTTGTTATGTCCTATGCTCTGAAGTGAGCTTCTTTATGTGATTTAAACAAGGTTAACTATCATTGACATAGGTATCGAGATTAGAAAAACTGGCGCATATAAGATTCAGCAGTCTACATATTTAGTTAATGTCAAATAATTTGTCACAGAAAATGTGCCACCTCCATCATCTTGTAAGAAGGGTGTCCTTTCATCCAATTATTCACTATGAATTGAAGTTACTGTAGTATTTGCTGAGATGGAAATGTCCAGCCAACATGTTCAATGTCTTTAGATATGCGGAAAGGGCAATTACATGCATGACTGAACAGTGATTGTCCTCTATAATCTCCAATAACAAATGTAATGGCAGTTTATAATGAGGCAGAGATATGTTTGATTGAATATGCAGTATACCATGGAAGTTTTCAAATGAAAAAATGGTGTCCCCCTTTCTCTCTCCCTCTCTCTCTGTCACACACACACATACACGCGCGCACTAACACAACTGCTTGTAGGCTGAATGAAAGCTCGGTTTCATGTTGCTTTATTATAGGAAGACAACTGTTAATCCACAGCAACATTTTCCAATATGGTCCTATAACCCCTTCCCAAGCCCCATTAGAGAGGAAGACGCACTAATCCGTCATGTCTCATGTGTTGAACGTTTATTTGTAGATTTATAAAACACATATTTATATTCACATAAAAAGTAGGCCTAACTCCATCGTTTTCTTGATTGACTGATGTGGTCAGCGCATTGATTTCCTGCTACCTGCCCTCAGGCAATAGTCCAGTTGTCGTATTTGGTTGCCTAAACAGCGACGGGGGCTGTACAGTATGTAACTATGAACGGCGGGGAAGTTATGATTTGTCATCTTAACCATTTCTTTCGGATGTAATAAAACCTCATTAAAGTTCTAAACGTTTTTGTCCTCCATCCCGAAGAGAGCGTCGAAGTTAGTCTACAAAAATTGCGTGATCTGACAGTTGTGGAATTACGCGGTCTCCAAAGTGTCTCGAGGCAGGTTCTTTTGGATTTACTTTCTCTCTAAGGTAAAATGTTCCATATTAAAGTGCGTGGGAAAGTTGTGAGAGAGATTGTTAATATTCAGTACATCACGATGTCTTCACATAACAAAATAGCCTGACAATGGGAAGTTGCATTTACTATGTCTCCGTTTGGCAAGAATATCTGAATATGCTATGGTTTAATTATAATTCAAGTGCTGTTCAACATGCATTACACTTATGTAGTCTTCTTGCCAACCATTGTTACTACAGTTGTTGCGAGATACTGTATACTAATCATTTCTACCTGGTTTGATTTTTGTTTATTTAAAAAAAATAAGGCGCATGTTCTAATAAACATATCCCTATTAATAAGCGCTAACTTATGTGAAAGCGTCTTTATCCAGAACTTACAGTTGGTAAACTTCTGTTTATGTGTATGTGTATGTGTAAACTTAACTTAATATTGGTTGAGACATTGCAGGGACCATAGTGGCCACATGAAAATGTATGGTCTCCACCAATAGTTAACCAGTGGTCAAACTGTGAGAGTTCTCTTTATGTCTCCTCCATTTGAGGGGAAAAAAGAGGTGGCCCAGGGCATTGGCCACGGTTGGTCCTGTGTGAAACTTGGCTATTCAGTCCTCTGCAGTTTTGTACAGGGAAATGGGTCGAGCCTCTTTCACTGTGACCCAACTTGACTGAGATGGGGTAATTGAGGAATCCAGAGATACTAACTCCCTGCTGTGATGTTTGAGTCAGCCAGCATTCAATGGATTCATTTATAACACAGTGTACCACAAATGCTACATAGGATTCTATTTTCATTCAGGCCAAAGTCTTGCAAAGTTCTATCATAGTTTTGTGCATTTGTTGTCATACACATAGCCTGCAAACACAGAAACGCACACATGCATGGGGCACACATGTAGGGACGGGCACACACACACACACACGCACACACACACACACACACACACACACACACACACACACACACACACACACACACACACACACACACACACAATGTAACTGTAGCCCTGCTTTTCATGCAACCATTTTCCAGCAAATTGAGTCTTGAAGTGACAAGAAGGTTAGACCATAGACCATATGTAAGACCATGATGTGTGAAAATACACTGTCAAACCAAGATTGCTGTAGAGCAGACATTACCAGCTCCTGTATCAACATGCTCTGCAATCTTCATCTCCACCCATCCACTTAGCCTCCAAAGTAGCTAGGACAGCTAATTATCTCTTACCTACCCCTCAAATTCTCTAATTGAGGACTGCTGGGAGGATTTTACAGTGCCTAGCCTACAGTACCCTACCCTGACTTTGTTGAGACACTGAGACAGTAAAGCTGTGTAGGTATTCCATAGTGTGGCATTTGATACTTCGAACATTTCAGTAACACTGGTTGGAGCTAAGTGCCACTTTAGAATAACTTTGAAAGAATGCTAGCGACATGGGGTGTGACAACAAAAGCTTGCCAACAGTAATACTCTGTCAGTGTTAGAGCCCTGAATATCCTTTGTTAACCATAAGGAGCAAACCAGCCAGTACTCTAAGTGCTTTACCAGACATGGGAGGCATTCCTAAACCACTTATCAATGTGGTACAGTGGGTGGGGGGGTAAGCCAGTGTGCCAGTCAAAGATAATCAACGACACAGTGGAATCAACCTGCGGGGCGGACTGTGCTAAGCCTTAAGATGTTTTCTGCTGAAAGGATACAGTATAAATACCAAAAAGACAGAATAATCCAATTTAGTCGTAAGATGGAACCATCTAGATTGCAAAGCACCTTCCCCCTGCCATTTCAGGAGGATTCCCCTCAGGCTAATGGCTAGGTTAGGATTATGCCAACCCTTTTCAGGGATGAGAGCCTGCGTGAATGCGGCTCCACCTTGCATTAGGGGTTACTTCCCTAAACGAGGGGGGGTGCAGACCAGTGGAGGCTGGTGGAGGTGGAAATCGAAGGACAGCTCATTGTAATGCATGGAATGGAATCAGGAATGAGGAATTTGATACCATTCCACATGTGTTTGATAACAACAATGAGCCCGTCCTCCAAAGTCGACCTCCACCAGCCTCCCCTGGTGCAGACACATGGTCCTCTATGTAAACATTGAGTTGTTTTCAATTAATTAAGGAAAAGGGAAGAATCCCTGACAGTGTTGTGTAGCTGTGTAGCTTTATAAAGAAGGGGGATCATTTAAGTAGAGATTTCTGTTCTCAGTTATGGCCTTCTCTTCATTTCAACACTTACAAGCCTGGCTGGTCATCTTTGAAATGTACTTCCTCTCCTAACAGACCATCAATATGAGAGCACTCAGCACTATCTCGGATCGATCTAGGACTGTCCTCTGGAACCACTATGTCAAATACCGATATAATCTTCATACTCATTTTGTATTCCAAGGAAGCTGAAATCTAGGGGTTACGAATGGCCTGGTTCTCTAAAAGACCTAGGTTAACCTAAAAGACATGAGGGAGACCCCTCACTATGGGACATCAATCAATCACACCTATACAGGCTGAGTACACTTGCAGTCACGTAAGCCTGCCTAGTGCCCAGCCTATAATGGCTAATGCATAGCGTGCTAACCAGTAAAGTGCTTCCTATTAAAGGTGACGTACTTGTGTACACTGAGGGTCTGCACCCCAGTCGCCCATGTGGGGGAGAAAGGCACTGAGGGCCTTTTGGGTGAGGACGCTGGTCTGGTCGAGACTGGTCCTTTGTCTGGTTGACTGGGCTAAAGATGACGTCCTTGAACACAGGAGGAGGGGGCCTCATGGTGACAACCTGGTTTGGGAATCTCTTCTCTGAACAGGGCTTGTCCTTGAGGGGGACGCCGGTGGTCTCAACACGACTTGTCCAGAGCGACCCCAAACAGCTCAGTCGGGTCAATGAGGCCAACGAGGATCCATATCCCGGAGGAGTTGCCTTCTTGGAGTGGTGTTTCAGCTCAGGGTGGAGACCAGAGCAATGTTTTCTATGGGTGAAAACTGGGAAACATTGACAAGCTACGGACTACCGACTGTAGTGAGTAAAATCTCTTGGGAGAGAAGGTACTCACCCACACACCAAACTACTGTAGCAGTAAGCTTCACTAAGATGGAGGAAGAAAGCTAGCGCGCTAGTTGCCTGAGCACAATCAAGCCCTGAAGTTAGCAGTAGCTGAGATGGTGCTAACTCTGTTTGCACAAAACGAATGACCTAGCAACTGTCAGATAAGCCACCTGCTCCAGTCATAAAATGACAAACACCAAATTAGCCAACCTTCATGCGAACAGGGCACTAAGATTCCCTGCACAAGGCGGGAAAGAAATTTGCTTTGTCAAAGCTAGGGCTCAAATGGTTCGTAAACCACAAACACTCGAAGCTAGCTTACCTTTCAAGTGCTAGCCTGAGCTTTCATGAGGGACCTAGCAAGTTGTAAAACTTGAGCAATTATAGCCGATCTAGCAAGAATTCAAACTATTCAGTGGAATTGTGAGCACGAGGCTAGCTATCAACCTTCTTGTGTTGGCTAACTCGGAGAGAAGCAGGTGCACACAAGGTGAAAACTCTTCAACTTGGCTTACTAATTCTACAGAGTTCTTCAGTGAATGTCGAGCTGAAACCATAGGGTCCGGGTAGAGACAACCTAATGCCGCTGTAGAATCATAAGATTCTCAGACCAGTCAAGTTAAGTTGCTAGCTAGCCACGAGGACGCACTACAGTAAGCTTCGGACAGTCAGCGAGTGAAGAATGGAAAGAATAAATGAGCACCCAAGGCATGAGCCTTTATAGGCTGGGCACTAGGCGAGGCTACGTGCCTGCAAGCGTCCTCAGCCTGTAGAGGCGTGATTGAATAGGGTTCCAGCAAAGAGTGTCCCATAGTGAGGGGTCGAACCGTCGACTGAAAGTAGTTAACAAGTAGTTAAATAATGTAGCTGCGCTGAGATACAATATAAAACTCACTTTTGGTGTCGGTAGGCCCCACAAAAGGACTCATTTATGTTTGTATATTGTATATTTGCTTTCCCAGAGAAGTCCAACAATTGTGAGTTTAACATATCAATCGTGAATAGTCTTAAGAGAAAGCAGTCAACCAGATGAATTATTCAAGAGTGCTGTTTAAGCAGATAATCTACAGATAATGCATATGTGCATAAATTAAGCAATCTCCTTGGTGAATGGTGATGTACTTGCTTCAGGTGCCTTGAGTGCTGGTAGAAATTATGTCAACATTAATACTGTATGTGTTATGTTGAAGAGTCATTTCAATTCACACTTTAGATTTGATAGATGATACTGTCCCTCCACACTTTATAGTTTTATCATAACACACACACACACACACACACACACACACACACACACACACACACACACACACACACACACACACACACACACACACTCACACACTATATGCATGAAAAGAGCATTTTTCTATGGCTCTTTCCCATGGAACTGACTGTTGCCTGCTGTGTGTAGTGGTCGACTCTCACTCCCTGCCTGTGTGGAACACTGCCTGGGACACTCTGGATTCTCTCCCCCTTATCTCAGTCCCAATAATTAGGTTAATGGTGCTTTGTTGGCTTTGTTTGAGAGACACAGGAGAGAGAGGGCCTGAAATGATCATTTGAGCGCTGGTGTGCGCACTGGTGAGAAAATGTATTGGCCCTCTATTTTTGCTGATAGCAGTGGTTCATATTTGAAAAACATGACCAACACAAAAGTAATTTTCTGTTTGAGTTTGAATCAGACCAACATCTTCAAAGACATCAGGCCATCTTTTCAATTGTTGAATATCTGCCTTGCAAATTTTTCACTCATTGAGGTCTGAGCTGAGAATTGATTTGGCAATGAAGTTTGCATTCACTCTCATCTGTCTTAGCAGAATTAACATTTGCCACACTTAATTCCAGATTTATAACATTAATTTCCACCTTTTATTCTTTGTCTCATTGGATTTTTCATCAGATTGACTAAAAGGGCCAGAATTCAATGTTCCCTGCGAACCTTTCTGGCCTGGACCCAGCATTCCTGTTAGCATTTTCCCCAGCGACCACCTGTGGAGGGAGAGGAACTGGGGGTTTTGGGGTTCAAGGACACCCATCCATCTACTGCCCCTGCCCCCCCCCCCCCAAACCATGCTACAATTCCAGGGGCTCTCTCTCGCAAAAGCTTGACAATAGCCTGCATTCCTCCGAGCAAGTGAGGAACATGGTTCATTGGCACTCCACTTCATTCAGCCAGGGCTCTTTGCTTTTGAACAGTGTCCTCACTGTTTGGTCCCTTTTTTAGACAACCCTCATCTCCTCCTTGGTCCGTGGCAGAAATACTCTGCAGCATATTGGCTCCCTGGTTGACAGTGTGTCTCAGCAGTCGGAACATGACATTTATGGCACACGCAAGTAAGAAAACACAATGATGGGAAGTCTCACATGAGAGACAGGAGCCAAGAGGGCGATGACACATGAGGGCCGTGTCAGTACATGTTTCCTTTTTTTGTATGTATGCCTCAACTTCAAATGGGAGTTTTCTCCTCAGCTTTACAAGAACACACTTTCTCAAAGTTTGGCTGATAAAGAGAGCTCAAAACCATTGGTACATATTCAACAAGCCCCAAGCATAGCTAGTTATGACTGAGTGATGTAAGTTCACTCTTAAATCAAATTTCTGTGATTAACCACATACCTTCATTCCAGTTCATACACCAAGACACTTTGTTAAGATTATATCCAGTTACTATCCCTTTAATGTACATTTCTTTGACAGTGGTCATGGAGAGAGAATCTCTGTGATTTCACTGTGCTGGACGTTTGATGCTGTGAAGGGAGCTACAGGTAGAATGAATGGCTCAACCTTCAGCCACATCAGAGTGTATTATATAGTCAATTTCTTAAGGCTAGTATGCCTTCCCATAATACCACAAGTAGTATTGCCAAGAACAACCAGGATTTGAAGAGTCCATAGCTGTAATGTGTCCTTAAGCATTTGTTTGATATTTTGTTCAAGTTGATATTTCCACTAGCTAGCTCCTGAGATTCTTGGCTCCATGGGAGAATTAACTCTCACCTCCACACCACTCATTGATTTCACTCATCCACCGCTGATATTCCTAACAACGGGTCCTTTGCAGAAAGTCTGCCTTTTCCTGGTCCTGGAATCTGATTCATATGCTAATGAGTTCCCTTCCCATGGCCTTCTCTCTCCTGTGCAGCAGTTATAACTCCCCCCACTGCAGTCAATACACAGTTTAGAGGAAGCTCTCACAGAACTGTATATCCATTCATGTTATCTAGTTATAGTTGTAACAACTTTAGCAATAAAGATAAATTGAAGTGCAGTTATTAGTTTTGTTGAAGTGTGTGAAGGGTTGCTGCCTGTGAATACTGTGAGTTTAAGGGGTCACACTTGTACACAATGATACAACAACTTCAGGGGGTTTATATCATAGTTGTTTGAAAATGCTCTCAGCTCAACATTTCTCATATGCTGTTTAACTCCCCAAGTGACAGGAATTTATTGCTGCGAGCTGCAGAAACATGCTGCTGATATTATTCGGCGTTCACTCATGTTTTTTCTATTTTTGTCTGATGGCATGTACAGTACTACTCTACAGTCAATAGATTAGATGTTTTTAACACTTGTTTAGTTAACCCATGGATACCATATGCTATACAGTTGAATTCTAATCAGCCTCCATACTGTGTCTTATAGGTTAGGTTTTAAGCATATTGTTTACATTTTCTAGGTCCGTGCATCATACCAGCTTCATCTTCACACCGCCTGTGAAGATAAAAGGGATTTATGAGGGTTGTCAGTCCACATAGTAACTCTTAACCTCTTCCATAGACATGTTGTCACCAGTGAAAACTAAAGTGGACATGCTTTGGAGAGATACCTTCAAGGGTCCATAATTAGGAACTGATCGTTATTTATGATAGGGGTGTACAAGGAGGAAATCACCTCCCCCAAGCAAAATATGTCAATACACTCCCCGAATGCTTGAAAAAAAAAACATTGACCTTCCCCTTACAAAAAATACAGATTAAAACATTAAATAGATAGCAGAGCACATACGGTTGCACACCTAGGATGACATTCATGCCATGGACCAAACTGTAACATGGTGGAGTGGACCCAAGTGCAGGAAGAACACAGGGTAGAGCTTTACTATAATCCAAGCCATGGGTGGCACTGGTACATTCAACATAGTAGGCTCAAGACTGAACACAGAGTAACAAAAGGGCCAGGCTTATATGCTGTTTGAGTAACAAGGCACAGGTGGTGCCAATTAACTAAAAGAGATAACAAAAGAGAGAGTCTTTTGGCAGGATGAGAGGACTCCTTACACAAACAGTTTTCATGTCCTTTATAATTCCCTTCACTTGTTGATCCTACCTTATCTACAGTATATATATATACAGTATATAGGCTACCGGTAGGTATCCGCTGTGTGCAGGTAAACTTCACCAGTTCTTTACAACTGTGACTGAAATTGGAAACGCGTGTACCACCCGTCATAAATTAAGATCAGTCCCTTACCATAAGTGACTTTTGATAGCTCTCCTCTCTCCTATGCAATCTTGGGTTTAGTCTAAGGTTAGATTTGAGTAAAGACATGGACTAACCTTTGAAGTTCCTCATTTTTACCATTGTTGCTTTTCATTATGTGAGAAAGAGTTAAAATTATAATTGGCAGTACGCAACGATGTTTCAGGGAATGTTGCAATCCTTTACCAAGAGTGAACAGATGTTGATTGATAGTTGGCTCTTAACGTGAGACCATGACTTCAAACACAACCTAGCATGAGAGATTAATGTCTTTGATGAAACATTTACCCAACCCATTTTACATATACTCTCACTGAACACTTTATTAGGAACACTATGCTAATACTGGGTAGGGCCTCCCTTTGCTCTCAAAACAGCCTCAATTCTTCGTGGCATTGATTCTACGATGTTGGAAACATTCCTTTGAGATTCTGGTCCATGATGACATGATTGCATCAGGCAATTCCTGCAGATTTTTCAGGTGTACTTTCAAGCTGTGAATCTCCCGTTCTACCACATCCCAAAGGTGTTCTATTGGATTCAGATCCAGTGACTGGAAAGGCCACTGAAGAACACTGAACTCATTGTCATGTTTATGAAACCAGTTTGAGATGACTTTTGCTTTGTGACATGGTGCATTATCGTGCTGGAAGTAACCATTAGAAGATGGGTAAATTGTGGCCATGAAGGGATGCACGTGGTCAGCAACAATACTCAAATAGGCTGTGGCATTCAAGCAATGATTCATTGGTATTAACGGGCCCAAAGTGTGCCAAGAAAACATTCCCCACACCATTACACTACCTCCACCATGAGAAGGTGTACAGGTGTTCCTAATAAAGTGTTTGTGAGTGTATGTACAGCATGTATAGCCCTTTGTGTTTCACTTTGGTCATAACACTTAAAGGGTGGCATAAATTCATGCCACATATGGAAAGCACCAGGCCTAAGGATTGGTAAATGAGTAGTGAAGGATCTACAGTATGGGCTTCATTGATGGTTTATGAAGACTTCAATACGCCTTTATAAGATACAGTATACTTTGTTAAAGGTGAGGTCCAACTTTCCTTCCTCAGTCCCAAACATCCAACCAAGCACAGAGCAGCCTGTAAAATACTACTTAATGGACTCTTTCAATTGGGCACACAGACCAGAACAAACACTTTCATTCATCCCGCTCCAAAATGCTAATGCGGCAATGGCCCTGACACTTTTTAAAGGGGTGCCCCTGTCATGACACTGTGTAAGACACTGGGGAGGCCACCTCTCGCTCAGTTACCACACAAGCTGGTGTCCTCATGGTGGCTGTCCCATGCTAGTTGCAATTTAGACCTACCTGGTCGAGTGAGTTTCTTCAAACGCTGTTGGCTTGGAGCCCTGCATAGCATTAGCATGACCAGATTTTAAAGTGTGGTGTACTGGGTCATCAACGTCAACACCCTAGCTACTGTCCATGCAATCTGCTACAGCAATGATTTGTGCTTCTAAAATGTACATGCAATGCAATGCCATTCACCAGAGCATCTCAACCATCTTACCAAAATGATTATTTGGTGAAGAAAACTCACTATTTCAGCCTCATTGTGGCAAATTGCAGTGAGGAACCTTATCGTGTTGACTTGGGTAAAGTTTTGTGTTGGCCCTGTCAGAACTTGTACATGTAACCATATTTGAGGAATGTCTCTGAGGGTGCAGTTTGGGGTAGGGATGAGTCAGTCCTGTATTCCCAGCATGTTAGGAGATGACATTATACTCTTTAATTCTCAGCTTGTCAGAAACGTTTTGATGTGTCATCTAGTCTGATTGATGTCTTTAATTTTTTTCCATTACATTTTCTTTCAGAGCTTTAACTGTATGTAAGTACATGAAAACACATATGCTTGTTGTTCCATGTGCCACCAGTTTCAAATGATTATTAAGGTGTTGAATCTTCATGTACCCAGATTAGGCATTTGTAAATTCTAATACTTCTTAATGTCAAAGGTACTTTGGATTGGTGTATTGAGAAGGAGTAGCACTCTTTCTAGTCTTTTATGAAAATGCAGTGCTGTCATACACTGCATAATAAGCTTTAGGATTACGTTATACCCTTTTACTCATAATATATTATTTCAGTCAAGTTTTTGAAGAAAGCGAGGTTGCAGGTGCAGATCATTTAAAGAAAGGAACGTAGGACCTGCCCAATCAATGTGAGTCAGATTGGCCTATTCTTATTGCTTTCCTGTGTGCCATATTTGGAGGAATAGTTTTAGCATGCTGAGTAGACATGTTGTGTGTAAGTAGGAGGGTGGGAGTGTACATGGGTGTGTGTGTATTTTGCAAGACTGGACATGGCCATTTAGAAATGTTTGATGATCTTCCTTATCTAAGCCCTTCAGTGTTGAATGGTAATCCCTAAGATTGAGAAGGAGATCCAACAGCTGTTAATTCTAAACCTGATAAAAAAGGTTATTGTTGTGACCCGTCACTAAGCCCAGGCCATTTGGGCAGCTCTCTCTTTCTCTCATCTCATTCTTTCTCCCTGCCAGCGAATGAAAAGAAAGAGATAAGAGAAGATGAAGCCAATGCTGTCAACCTGTCAACAGATATATTCAGTGCTGGCAGCTTTTGCCATTCTCCCCTTTCTCGGTTGTGGAGGAAATAAACCACTAGTGGTTCAGCCAGTAGAGTGTTTGGCTATTTTTTAATGTCTGCTACTGTGTTTTGAGAAAGTGTTTACAGTAAATCTTTCTTTACAATACCACTTTGTACCAATCAGCACCAGGTAGTTGAAATCATGTTGAATTCTTTGTAATTCTTTGGCAGTACGAGAAAATATTACTTGTACCCATCATTTTCTAGTAAATACCAGCTGCAACAGGACAGTTAAATAAACTGTTGCCTGGAAACGATTTCCCTATCTCCTCCTCAGTGGTTATGGTGGCTGTGTTGAGGTGTGAAGTGGGCCCACAGGGCTGGGCTGCCGGTGGTGGTGGCCTCTCGCCCACCCTCCCTCGCTATCTCCCTCGACACTGGGAGGAAGCAGAGCGTGACTCTCACTCTCCCATGTCCCAATTCGTGCTGCCTGTTGCAGATTGATTTAGTTGCTGAAAGTCCCTTTCATTGTCACTCAAGTGCTGCCAAGTGATGAGTTCCATGATGCAGAAGGGTTATGAAAAAATCCACTTAGTTTTCGTTGCTGTAGTCAAGTCTGCCAAGTAATAGTATTCAGAATTATTATTATTATCTTTTTATATATATTTTAATAGACCTAGCAGATTTTCATTTTAATATTTGTAATGGGGAAAAGAACAACAGAAGAATAATGAGTGGTTAGGCAAACTGTATAATTATAATTATTTATTTATTTAAAATTTCCTCAGAAAATGCCATTACCCAGGTTCTGGTATTTTGTTGTTGTTGAGGATTTAGACTTGTAATGCAGTAGCAGGCAAACCACTTACATGCTGCGGAATTCAATTTAGCAACAGCACTTCACGTGTCCTCACATAGCTAAGCTAAAAACGTAAACCTCTGCCTGAAGGAACTCTCTCTCTGCCACTCCAGTGAATGACACATTTTACAATATAGAGAATTCCTTGCATATATATGCACTCGAAAAACAGAACATTCGTATTTAAAGGTCAATTGAAGGCATGACAGATACTTGTACTGGAGAAACAACATTCCTATGAATATGTTTTGTGTTTTGTACTTGACTAACTCCTCAACATGGCTTCCGTATATTTGACATGATGCCAAATGCCAAAGCAGTTTGACAGTGACTCTAAACATGCACTCAAAACATTCAATATTTTCATCAGCCATGGGTCAATTCAACAACTGGGAGAGGGTAGGAAATGACTGTCACATAGACCTAACCCTAACCCACTGTGAATGCACTAAAGTTATCTGACAATGAATATCTATGTGCAACATCAGCACTGCAATGTTTTGGTTGGACGCTTTCAAAGAAGAAGGCTTTAAATATGAGAAGTTCTTGTACGCTTACCCGTAACCTTACATACTCTGTGTGTCTGTGTATGTGTTTGTGTGTGTGTGTGTGTGTGTGTGCGTGTGTGTGTTGTATGAGTACTGTCATACTGGCAGTTCAGGTTTGCTCTTGCTGCCTGAAGGCTGTCGGGGGCTGTCTGTTTGTGTTGATTCCAGGCTGGGTTGATTACAGACTTGCCTTCAGTCTTCCTGAGAAATCACAAGGAATGTACGCTGTACTGTTGGTTTGACAGGCACTGACAAACAGAGGCGCCGACCTCAAAGGTAAGGCCACGTTCTGACCTTTTGTGTGGTTACATTGTGATGTATACTGTAGACCAGTAGACTAAATTACTCCTGATAGTCTTATAGACCAGGTCTCTTGAAAATAAAATTATATCTCAATAAGACTACAAAAGATAAATAATGGTTCAATGAATTATAATAAAATTATAGGGAATTTACTGTCCAGGAAATGGAGCATATTTCTTAAAGTTGATAGGCCTACCTGAAGACAAAGGTATTCCAATATAATGATAAGAGGCATATTAGTCATATAGAAATGTTTCTATTGTTGAAATAGCAATTATTCATGCTTTGACCACAAAGCTATCTAAAGATAACACAGTCATGTGTTCAGCTTTGTGTGCTATTGGGTCTAGACTAGTTTTACCAGGCTTCGTGTGAATATTTACTCATAAACTGAAGTTTGTTCAGGTCTATTTAGGCAATATGCACTCTGCATTTTGTTGTTGACCCACTTATAACCGCTATAGTCTTCTCTAATAGTAAATGCAATAGTATTTGTTTAAATTCCTTTAAACAGTATCAATGAAGATATTAAAAAGGTGATCTAAATAACTTATTAACGAATACTAATTATGTCATAACTTATTGATATGGTAATAGAATGTAGGGATACAGTATCAAATAGTGGGAAGTACTATATGTAGAATATTCCTGAAATACCAAAGCAAGAATGAGATGACTTGAATGAGAAGATTATTTGGGGGAAAGATTTTCTATCCTATTTTGAAGTTCCTTGCTACCTCTTTGTAGATTTTCAGTACTATTACATCATATCATAGTGACATTGTTAAACAACTGGCAACCCATAGCTCATATATAAAAAACAACAACATTATGACATAGATGATACATAAAGCCTATTAGAGAGATCATGTCTATTTCAGACCTATAAAACCATACAGCTAGTGAATGCTTCTATTATAGTATCCGCACCCTCGAGCAGTACAGTCCACTACAACAAAAGCTGCGGCTTTATCAAAGCTCCTTCACTTTTCAAAGGAGTTAAAAAACACATTGCATTGTAATCATTCAAATGGGTGTAAATGGGTGTTGTCCTGCACATGTTTAGTGAAGGCATGGAAGGAAAGGGACGGAGGGACGGACAGAGGCATGTACTTCCTCTCCTCCCCTTCTTTAATGCTCCCTGAATGGCCCTGTGGTGGTGGCTTTGTCCAAGTCATTGTCAGGGGCTTAGCGAGTCCCTTTGCCAAGTGAGAGGCTTTGCCGACATATGTCACTTCAGTGAATCTCCTGTCGCTCCTTCGGTCGCTGGAGAGGAGGGGTGGGTTGAGAGGCATATCGCTGTATGAGGAGCAAAGCAACGTGAGGGAACTGGACAGGACAGCCAGGGATGTTCTGATTTGGTATGCTCCTGGTCTGTTTCTTCCTTGACTGTCTGATGTTGTTGATTTTGCAAGGCTCTGTGATCAGCTTTTGTATGGACTTGCAGTGCTTCTGAGTTGCTTACAAGCTAAAAGTGGACAGACACTCAAAAATGACTCCAAGGCGAGTGAGTACCACTGTATTTTATATGTTGTTCTAGATTGAACGCTATAACGTTTTTGGGGTGTTTTGATATTTTGAAGACCTGTGTGTGTGTGTGTGTGTGTGTGTGTGTGTGTGTGTGTTTGAGCTCCTGTCGTATAGGGATTAGTGGTATGGGGATCACACAGTCCTTCCCTTGCCTATTGGCCATGTAAGCACAATCCCTGGGGATTTGTGGGTTAAATATCCTGCCATGTGTTCTGGTAATTGATCCCTCTGCTCACCAAACAAATGCATGGTACTTTACCAGTTTACGTCCCAAGGACACACGTTTCAATACAATGCAAGAATGTATTGAATATAAACAAATCGATTGATTTGTTTTCAACTTGGGCCATTTGAGTCAATGTAAAATAGACAGGTATTACAGGACATTTGCTAGAGTTGCGTGATAATTTCCCTAATCCAACATGTTGGTTAGGTATTCTCCAAACAGAGGCTTTGTTACGGTTGAACCAGAGTTGCATCCTTGACAGGGGTCAAATGTTTTGTTGACTGACTCCCTCTTGTCAGGATCAACTAAATCTGCATAAAGACTCACATTCTGTTGCTATAGTATAAGCATGTCCCCTGCTTCGTATGTACTTACAGTAGGCTCTACTGTTTTCTGTTGGTTTTCGTAATTCAGTGCCACTGTCTTGAGGTGAGAGAGAGTTGTTATAGTGCTCCCTCTTAGCAATGCATGTGGTCCACTCTGAAAAACTGTGTCTGTTTTAAGTCAAAATGTACAGTGTAGATGGAAAGCACTGTAAACTAACTGCTAGTTATATCGGTTGCAAGACCTATCTATGGATATGATCCAAGTTCCTTTTGAATTCTGACCAACCATTCTTCTCTACTTAAAAAAGAAAAGAAAATTAAATCTAAATCCTTACTTAGAATATCGTGCTGTTTCCCAATTTGTTAATTGATTCCCAATTCAAGTAATCCCAGCCTTGGTGTACAGCAATTACCATATTAACCCCTATTACTTACCATGGCAAACACACACTGCTGAGGGCCCTGACCATATCTGTCCATTGTGGGTGGTTGGCATGAGATGAATAATTGGTTTGTGATTGGTCAGGGCAGCCTCCCACTCTTGTGACTAGAGGGATTAGTTTGTAGAGTGGCAGCCATTTGGCAACACCACTGTGGCTGAGTATTGTTTATTAGGAGACCCACAATACCCATGGGTTTACACCACTGTAGATAAACTTCTAAAGTTTACCACTTCAAGCAATCATCTCAGCCAGCAGCTTAGCGATGTGCCAATAGGGTTTACTCTAAGCATGCCAATCGATGTCACCAACCCAGCCTACAGTTCAAAGGGTAATCCTCAACAAGCACTGTTCCATGTTTCACTACAAAGATGTACTACACCAGTCTGAAAAGTGTGTGGGGTAGCTTTTAGCTTTTGAAGGAAGTTGTTACACAGTGAGGCAGAGCTTTTACCTGACTCCTTTTTACCTGACACCTATTTGTTCAAGCTTAGAATTTATATATACTGTATATTATAATATAATCAAGAGTAGGCATAGGCAACTCTGCATTCAATTATGACTTGTATGGGCAAAGCTAATGGCCCTCTGGGATATTAAAGATGTACTTTGCTCCATTAAAAAGATTTATTTTTATGCCTGTGGTGATGGGATAGAATGTAATTAAACATTTTTTGCATAGCTAAGGCGTTGCCTGCTGACAGTCCGCCCTGCTCCTGTGTCTCTGCATGTCTAGGTCCACCTCAGAGTGTTGACTGATTCCAACTGATCAGTTGGACCAAAGCTGTGGTGCTATCATTGGTACCATCTGCTCTCCTGGACTGCATTGACTCTGCGCTGGAGGGGTGATGAGGTCACAATGGAGCCTGGGCCTTGTTCTCCTCTTGGCCTTGACCTCCAGGACCGGAGGCCTCAACATCCCCCTGAAAGGTACAATAATTCTGAAGATATGCAGAATAACTTTGTCTGTAAGCACTTTTCATACATTGCGTTCAAAGCGGAAGAGTAATAGAGTAAATCTATGTCAAGTGAAGCTGTGAAGAGTGGAGAATGGTCCAGCTGCAAGGGAAAAACATTGATAGCCATAACTCATTTTGAGTATGTCAGCTTTAGCTATAGAAGGAGGTTGTTTTTTTGTATGAGTATTAATAGGTTAAAGTCTATGCATGCAGTATATGTACAGTAGTGCTGCAAGGGGGGGGGACGGGGTGATGGGGGGATAACATGCAGTGCAGACTTGGAATGTGTTGTTCGTTTAATCTCTGTCTGCCGTTCTGTTATATGATCAGACACGTAGCCTGGTTCTGCTGTGCCACACATGCTGACTTCTCAATATCAACTTTCATAGAGCTTCCATTTCCATTGGCATGCTTTTTTTTTTCATACTTAACCTTAAAACCTTAATGTGTCTTTTTCATGTTGCAGTGGAGCAGCCGCCGACCATAATAATGCAGACTCCTAGCCCGGTCATTGCCTTGCCCTTGGATGACAGTTTTACCATGAAATGTGAAGCCAAAGGCAACCCAGAGCCTGTGTAAGTGAGATGAACAGGATCAGCTGTTGGGTCTCCTTATTTATCCAGGTTTTTTTGTACAAATGATTCAGTTCAGGCCTTCCAAAGGGCCATACAGTGCACATAATAGCAACAATTGCGAATGCAGACCAGTAATATAAAAAAAAAAAAAAAATCTGGAAACTATATTGATTTAGAGATGGAGTCACGCTTGATTACAAGAGTAAGCATGCCGGCTAGTAATACCCTTTAGATGTAGGAGCCCTGCTACATCTTTATAAAGTCCACCATATGACATGAAAACATCCATTGGCATGAATGTCAAACTCAAGTTTCCATCTTACTGCATGCATCAACTACACATACAGTATTACCATACATCAGCCTTCAGCTGTTGATACCAGTTGACATTTTAATTTGGTGCTACTTTATTAAATGCTAATAATATAAATGAATAAATAATAATAATAATAATAATTTGGTGCTATTTGATGATTATCAAGACATTATGAATTGCTAATAAATGGTATGTTTTTTTCCGTTATTCTCACACATGATGATATGAATAATGAATATGGCATGCTAATGAGTGTAAGTTGAATCAAAATATGATGAACTTCACCATTATCTTATTTGTAACAAAGCATTAAAGAGGAGTTGTGTTGCCCCAACAGGTACAAATGGACTAAAGATGACCAGGCCTTTGACCCAAGGACTTTTGACTCCAGGATCAAGAATGAGGAGAACAATGGCAGTTTTGTGATGCACAACATAAATCTTGCTGTGTTCCAGGGGAAGTATAGATGCTATGCCTCCAACAAGCTGGGAACAGCTATATCAGAGGAAATTCTACTTATTGTGTCCAGTAAGTCACTTTTGTATTGCTACTCTTATGATATCAAAATCTTCCAACAAATTATTTTCACAAAAGGCTTGTGAGAGAAAGACAAAAAAAGTTAATACTGTATATTGTATTTTCATTTTCTTTAATATACTGTACCCTTCTTCAGGCATTCCAAAGTTCCCCAAGGAGAAGATTGAGCCAATCGTTGTTGAGGAGGGCCAGCCTGTGATTTTGGAGTGCAACCCTCCAGAGGGCATTCCCCCACGCCAGATCTACTGGATGTCTATTGGTGAGTACACGCACACACGCACACACGCACACACGCACACACACACACACACACACACACACTCACACACTCCCATGTTCTCTCTATCGGTTTCAATTAAAATTGAATGGAGCAGGTTTATCCTCAGTTTCTCTGTTGGACATACAGTCTTTTTTTCTCATTACTGACAAAAGAGGGCTTGTCTGAATGTTCATCTCAGAGCTGTCTGAAGTGCTGTCTCGATGGAGATAAAGTCTAGCGCTAGGCCAAACTGAAATTTGACCCTGATTTTGACCGTTATCTTTTGGATGTCTATTAAATTGGTATGCTTTTTAAATAGTTGAAAGCAACTAGCTTCTCATAAAAAAAAAGTGGATGATGAACAGAAGGGGAATATATTTATGATTCCTAGAGAGCAATAATGTTGGAAACTAATCATTATCATTAATCATTAAATCATTAATGTAATCTAGGTTTTTACCTTGAGGTAAAACTAAATCACAGACGATCTCACCAAGAGTCCACATGAGTCATGTGAATGGATAAACCAACCAACGTCACACTGGTACAGTGACCTGGGTCTAACATAAAAGCTCCATCCAACCAAACATCTCCCTACAATTATTTATAAAGAGAAACTCTTAAGGGCATTTACTTAATGGTAGCCATATGTTTCAGGTGTCTCTTTCACGCTTAGTCATGTGACCCGGATGTCTCTTTTGCCTCCAGGCCTGAAGCATATTGCCCAGGATAACAGGGTATCCGTGGGTCACAATGGGAACCTCTACTTCTCTAATGCTTTGGAGAAGGACAGCAGGAATGACTACTGCTGCTACGCGGCTTTCTCAGCCATACGCACCATTGTCCAGAAAACTGCCATGTCAGTGGTCGTCAAGAACTGTAGGTTTTCTATGAACTAGTTTATCCTTAGACTCTTGTAAGGATCTGAAGCCATTTGATTATATAAGTAAGAGGGCAAGGTTGATCTACTGTTCCACCGTCTTGCTTATAACTATTCAAATTCTTTCTGATCTACACATGTCTAGGGTTTAGGGTCATGGGATGTATTGGTAACATGTTCGGAGACGTTCAGGAATCTCTATTATGTTGGTGTTGGCCAGATGTCTAGAAATACCTTTATTTGATCAAGAATTTTCAACCTGCCTTTCTTTACATTGCAGTAAAACTTGACAGTGACACGGATGACAGTGGTGAGTTGTTTTGACATCAGTTTAATTCATCACAATTAATAATGCACCACTATATATGATTTAGCGGACAAAGTATTTCCATATTTTTGATTCCATGTGCAATATTGTAAAAAGGATATTGTCTCAATACATCAACGAAAACACTCAAGTGTGGACAAAGACATTGCTTTGCACATGTCAGTATCTCCCCATCCTACTGCTACTCATGTAACTCTGCTTTTTTCTGCCCTCCTAAGCTGATGCCAAGGCCACACCAGAGAGAAGACCTAGCCTCCTTACTCCCTCTGGTGTTTACTCAGAGATATCGCTCATTAAAGGAGAGAAGCTGTTGATGGAGTGTATAGCAGAGGGATTGTAAGGAGACTTAGCTTATTTCAATGAATGGATCTGTTAATAAACAATGTTATTATGTGATTATTTTTAGTATAATGTATTTATCAGTTATGTATATCCCAATCATGCCTCAAAATTAAATTGTCTCTTATCTTGTTACTTTTAGTCCCACTCCTGTGGTGGAATGGATTAAAATAAGACAGAAGCTACCGGAACGGGCAAATATCCAAAACTTTGGGAAACATTTGACAATATCTAATGTTGGAGAAGAGGATAACGGGAAGTACATGTGTAAGGCGAGGAACTCTGTGGGGGAGATCGTCCACAACTTTTATGTGACAGTAGAAGGTGAGTGAACTGAGCTGGGTGATGTTATTGTAGGATTAACTGTGTTCTGTTTTTGTTGTTGTTGTTGTTGTGAGACCTTCTGTATGTTGAAAATGTTAATAAAAAAAAATAACTGACCTGGATTAGATGTACACAACACAAACAACAACAACATGTTTTCCATTTGATACCTGTTCAAACAGAGTTAGAATAAATCAATAGTGCTTTTCACCTTACGAAATCTCCTACATCATTTGTAGCTTTGCACTTAGTCATGTCAGAGTTTCTGAAGAGAACAATGTATCTTGTAAGAGTACTGTATGTTAAGATTATTTAGCATTTTATCAGACCAAAGGCTAGTGTTGGCTATTTTACGGTTTCTGTGACATAACTTGACGAAGACTTTCTCAACATGTCACAGAGCCTCCAAAATGGCTACCGGAGCCCCCTAAGGGTCAGCTGGCTGTGATTGGCTCTGATGTGCACATAAAGTGTTCTGCCACGGGGAAGCCACGCCCTGCTATCACCTGGAGGAGGAATGGACAGCTTTTGGACGGTGAGTGAGATTCCCCAAAGACCCTCGACCCCCTGACCACCATCACTGCCATTCACCTCAGGGTCACCCCATTTTACTTGACTATATGACAATGGTCTTATTTCATTGCGTCATTTGAACCCAATCTCTCCATTTCAGTTGAATGTGGATCAGGATCTTGCTTAGCGCACTAAAGAGTCTTTGACCATGAATACTGAGCACAAGCCTGTCTTTTTCTGCTCGTTCAGATGACCCTTCATTCCAAAGACGAGTGTTTAATGACACTATAGTGCTGCACAAGGCCAGGCCAGACGACAGTGCTGTCTACCAGTGTGAGGCCTCCAACAGGCACGGGACCATCCTGGCTAACGCTAACGTCATGGTCATGAGTGAGTACATTAGCACTGGGGATGTAGCTATAGCTACTGTGTGTGTGTGTGTGTGTGTGTGTGTGCGTGTGCGTGTGACTGTGCGTGTGACTGTGCGTGTGACTGTGCGTGTAACTGTGCGTGCTTGTGCAGCTATGTGTACTACTGTGTAGCTGCAACACCACTGCCGGCAATGAAAACATAGATGATACGACTACACTCTTGGAACCCTTTTTTCCAAGAGTGTACTGATATCATACAATGGACCATGGTAATGTGTTTGCTACACTTCTCTTCCCCCACAGATATGCCCCCTCTGATGCTAACTAAGAACTATCAGGAGTATGCAGTGGTGCAGGGAGGGAACATCCTCATGGACTGTGCAGTCTTCAGCTCTCCTTCACCCACCATCTCCTGGTGAGTTGAGCCACCAGGATATCTCTCCTCCACTTTTTAAGTCTAAAGGTGGTAACACAACCCCCTTTACTCCCATAAAGTTAAAGTGTGCAGGATTTTAGTCTTTATTTATGGACTACATTTCTCCAATTATCAAGATACATGATCAGGAGAATGAACATTCCAACAACAACTAACTCTTATATCCTCCTAGGAACAAGAATGACACTGCAGCAACTGTTGAAAGGGAACGATTATCTGTCTCCAAGAACGGATCACTGCAGATCAACAATGCAGAAAAAGAGGACAGCGGAGAATATGTATGTTTTGCCAACAATTCAGAAGGAAAATCAGCAATCATCGCTTCACTGGATGTAAAAGGTATTTCAGCACTATGGACAGCGCATTGAGCTACCACACAGTTGTACATTTTTCCACTACAAAATCAGAGTGGTTTATCACTTAGGCCTAGAGTTTTTTCTGGTTAGATCATCTGGTCAGGAAAAACTCTCTGCCTTATTTATGATTTTTAAAAGGTATCTGTCTTCAATAGTTTATCTTTTGTTACCTCTATTTTGCAAGAAGACTGGATAGGTGAAACCCAGGGATTGTCTGGCTTGCAGCCATAATGCTTTTACCTCCAGTATATTGTCCTTTCAGGTCACTGGTGACAGGAAAGGTAACAAGAAAATTAAGCTATTTATAATCATTAGGACAGTTCAATTTAGCCAACCTTGCTGTGTCACTCCTTGTCACTTGTGAACTGTCCAGGGAAACTCCTAGCAGCATTAACAAGTTATCAACAAAATTCTCCTCTCACTCATTTCACTTGTGTGGATATGTACATGCTTTAGAATTAAACTAAACCGCAGGACATTAGATGGTAAGAGCACAACATATTTTGTAATCACCCACTACATGTATTTGTTTTAGACCCTACCAAAATCGTGGAGCTTCCCCAGGACTTGCAGATACAAAATGGCACAACAGCACAGCTGACCTGTAAAGCAGAATATGACAAATCTCTAAGTAGGGACTTTGAAATAGTGTGGAGGAAAGATGGGAAGGAGATCCCCCTAACCTTCACAAAACACTCCAGGTAAGATGCTCTGGTGGGATTGTTATCCAGCATTGGAGTAATCACACAGTTATAGAGGGTAGCTGTTGGAATTGGATTATCTCACAAATATTCAAAGACACTAAAGTTTATTTGTAGGTAGACATTACTTGAGTCTTTCCTGACCACTAGATCTGACCAGGAAAAAATCTAGGCCTCAAGTCATATGGTCTAGAGTCTCGGGTCTAGAGTTTTTCCTGGACAGGTCGCTTGGTTAATGAAAAAGACCCTCTACATTTACATTATTTTGTGTGCTTTAAGAATCACAGATGTACCACCCATTGTGTAGAATGTATAAGTATCAATATCATATATTTAGCAATATACTGTATTCTTATTATGAGGTACTTCCTGGATGATGGGATCCTGCAGATCATCAGTGTGAACCAGCATGACCAGGGAACATACACATGTATTGCCAGAACAACTCTTGACGAGGACACTGCCTCGGCAACGGTCACAGTCCTAGGTAAGCACCGCTAAAGGAACATCTAGAATAGTTGATAACCTTCAAAATAGATATTGTTGCACTGTTCTTTTAAAGATTTTACAATATTTTAAATTGCTCTGTGGCTTGAATTGTTTTTATTTGGATTCCCATTAGCTATTAGTTATTTCAGCAATAGCTACTCTTATGTGATTGTTATTACATGTTATTATAGTGTTATTATGATGTTGCTGCTGTGTGTTTTCAGATGTACCTGATGCTCCTGTGGATCTGGTGTTGTCTGAATACAAGAGTCGGAGTGTACATTTGACCTGGGTACCTGGCAATGACCACAACAGCTCTGTAACTGGTAAGAAGCTAGATACACCAATTAACCTGGCTCTGTTTACCTGTGGGACTAGGAGGGAAATATCTCAATTTGATCAGAGTTCCAATGGAAAAATAGCTCCTTCATAACTACTGACACTGTTATGTAAGTGATGAATGTAAAATATATGCACAAATATATACTGTACCGTCCACATACAGTACGTATAATCTCAATACACTGTTTACATACATGATGTCTAAATGGATATTGTGTGAATGTGTCATTGATATATGGAATGTGTATGTGAGCACAGAGTTCATAGTGGAGTATGAGGAGAGCCAATGGGAACCAGAGAACTGGAGAGAACTACAGCGAGTCCCTGGTAACCAAGTCACAGGGGAGTTGACGCTTCACGGGCACCTCGACTACCAGTTCAGGGTGTACGCAGTTAACGCCATTGGGAGAGGGTCCCCCAGCAAGCCCACGGAAAGATACAAAACCTTTCCTGCAGGTCAAACTCTCACTCACTATTCCATGTTATTGGCCATTTATTATGGTTATGTGTGGGACTAGGAGGGAATGTGTGGGACTTGTTCTGTTACATTGATGGTTCTTCTCCTCTGCCCAAGCCCACGTTGAATTCTAGGTTTCAATTAACATATTGTACTGTTGTCTCTTCATCCCAACAGCTCCTGATAAGAATCCAGAAAACATCAAGATCCAGGGACATATGCCCCATCAAATGGATATCAGTTGGGAGGTGAGTTAGATGTGACATCATAGATATAATTATGTCAAACACACACACATACACACACACACACACACACACACACACACACACACACACACACACACACACAAAGAAGAGTATGATTACTGCTATCTAAGATGAACATGTCTAACATGTTGTTTATACAATATATTGTAAATACAGTATATGCCACAAAATGTTACATTTTGTATCCTGCTCTGTTCCAGCCACTGTTGCCTGTGGAGCACAATGGGCCAGGCCTGGAGTACAAGGTGAGCTACAGGAGACTTGGTGTGGAGGACGTGTGGAAGGAGCATCTGGTCAAAAGACACTCCTTTGTTGTCAAGAACACCCCAACGTTTGTCCCATATGAGATAAAGATCCAGGCCAGGAACAGCCACGGTTGGGGCCCGGAACCCAAAGTAGTCACAGGGTACTCTGGGGAAGACTGTGAGTAACGGACCATAGTGTTTCTTAAGAGTCAATTCTATGTGCTTGGCCTTTTCCCGGTCTGTTAGTCATCTTGTGCTCAAGTAAAGAAGGTCAGATTTTGTAACAAACCCAGTGATTGAGAGAGGCATTTTGAACTTTCTCCTCTTCTCCTGTGCATCAGTGAATCCATGTTATTTTCATAGTCTACTAAACCTACTGGTGTCATGTCTTCTCCATCTTAATTGCTTAGCTTTTTTTCTGCATTTGTTCTGTTACAAATGACCTATTAGCCAAACTAGTTTTGCTCAATCAGAAACAATGATTCATTATGATTAATAATGATTAATCCCACCCCATATTCTTGTCTTCAGTTTTCTTTTGGCATTGCCTGCGGGATAATGTATCAGGTTAGGTTCCTACCGTTTATTTTTTGTAGGTTTATTTCACGTAGTCACATACCCTCCCGTCAAAACTGTTCAGTAGAAGACATCAGCAGGTGACCGTTGCAGAGAGCAGGCATGTCAATTACCTCTTCTGCCTGAAAGCAGTAGGAGATTTGTAGCATTTCTTAGTTCTCTACTGTAACGTCCCCCATGTCCCCAATACCGACCCTCCATAGTTGTAGAACATAGCACATAAGTGATGTATTTCTTTGTTTACGTTTGTATTTCTATATCCTATAGCTACCTATCCTTTATGAATATGTGTGTATGTACAGTATAGTACTGTACCCGAGGAGGTGTGTAGGTGGGTGGGTGGGCAGGTGTGCATGCATGCATGCATGCGTGTGTGCGTGGGTGGGTGGGTGGGTGGGTACGTGGGTGGGTACGTGCGTGTCTGTGTAGTATGAGCGTGTGTGTGTGTGTGTGTGTGTGTGTGTGTGTGTGGAACTGATTCCTGCCTGTCCTCCCCAGTGCCTACAGCGGCTCCGCAGGACGTGGCTGTTGAGGTGGTCAACACCACCCTGCTCAGGGTCAGCTGGACCAAGGTTGCCCAGGACACAGTGAGAGGTCATCTAGGGGGCTACAACGTGAGTGCTCAGGTTTCCCTTTCATATGAAGTCACCCCACACTTCACCAGCCCCTCAGCCCACCCAAAGAGGTTTATCGATGTGTCTCTGTCTCTGTCTCTGTCTCTGTCTCTGTCTCTGTTTCTCTCTCTCTCTCTCTCTCTCTCTCTCTCTCTCTCTCTCTCTCCTTGTGACAGGTACACTGGCTTAGGATGAGGAGTCTCCTGCATTCTGACAGAATTCCAGAAGAGAAACATTCCCTGTCGTTCCTGGGGAACAGGAGCCATGCCATGGTGCCAGACCTCAGGCCTTTCTCTGAATACAGACTGACCGTTAATGTCTTTAACAAGAAGGGCAATGGCCCCAACAGCAACACCGTCACCTTCCAGACCCCGGAGGGAGGTGAGTATTGGCCTAGATTTGTTAAGCTTCTACTCCAAGCTTTACAGTTGTTTTAATAGAACAGAAAAAGAATAGTGAAATAAAAAGAGAAACACACAGAAATGTGGTAATGTCTGTCTTTCTATGTGTGGATAGTTCCTGAACAAGTGCCCATCCTCACGGCCTCAAACGCCCAGACAGACTCAGTCACCCTGGTGTGGGGACCTCCCTTTGAGGCCAACGGTATCCTCACTGGTTATCTGCTACAGTATCAGCTGAGTAAGTACTGTACAGTATACCTGCTAAATGATACACACACACACATGTGCACACACACGCACGCACGCACACACACACACACACACACACACACACACACACACACACACACACACACACACACACACACACACACACATGTGCACATATGTACAGTAAACAACACTTATTTTAAGTTAACAGCCACTAATCATTCATTCCTCGCTGCCCCATACAGTATAGTACAGCTTTCTTTTTTCTTAATAGCACTATACAAACCTGCACTAGATGGCACTGTTCAATACTGAGTGCAAAACTTTGGTCTGTCTGTATTGAAAGCTCAGCTGTATGGGTACTGCCCATACATAGACCGTTCTACAGGCAGAATTCATTGCATTGCATTTTTTCTTTCTTCGAATTCCACTTACAATACTCAATCAAAAGAAGAGGAGTGCTACAGTACTGTTCGTAGCTCCTTCAAAATCGAGTCATGACTTCCATTGCATTTAAGATTCTTGAGCATTGATTCTCCTCTAAAACCATTCATGTCTCTTATGATAAGGAGTACAGTGAGGGAGAGAGGCTTTCATTATGTTCATTCAATTTTCAAACTGCCTGCTCTTTAAAGGCTGACATTTCGGGAGTCTTTTGTATGCGAAATGTGAGGGGGGGAGACACTCCCTGCGCCTACTGAGTCAGTCTACCACTGAATACCAGCCAGACTCCTTTCTCACTGTGTTTCATCAGATAGCAGCATTTTACTGATATTACCATACTGTAAGATCTAATAATAAGTCTACGGGGAATACAAGAACTGTACATTAGAGCTGGTTTAGAGGAATAAATGCGGTATATCTTCAGGAAAATCCCACTGGAACGTTATCAAACCGTATTATATATCCCACAACATACTGTGTTGTACTGTACTTTACACACATTACACACTATACGTGTTCTACACCTCCTTTTCAGAGTGACTCAAAGTAAGTGGAACCCAGCATCCGTCTCTCACTTCACATTTAGCCTGACATATTTCAGGTGCCATGACACGTTGCCACAATCACGTCACGTTGCGACAATCACTCACACAATATTTCTTTGCAAACACCATTACTCACGTGAGGAAGTGACAGCTTCAGAGTTGTGAGCAGCTAAACCTGTTAGTTAGCTAAACCTTTCCCCATCACCTTACATTGAACATGAAATATCACGACTGGGGTGTGAGCTTCCTCTTCTTCTATGGTGGTTTTAGGGTGGTTGGCACCCAATGTTGAAGGCGTGTGAGCTGATGGAAATGACATACTGTATGTTGTGTATAAGCTTCTACATCTTCCTTTGTAGAGTTATTTGGTGGTTGGAAGCCAATTTTGATGGCGTATGAGCTAACAGACAATGACGTACTGTATCTCTCCATAGTTAATGAGACGTTGGACGTGGTGAGCGATGTGCAGGAGGTGAACGTGAGTGGGGCGGACACCACCCAGTGGGTGCTGCAGGGCTTGAGGGAGAGCAGCCTCTACAGGTTCTACCTCAGTGCCTGCACCCGGGTGGGCTGCGGACCCCCGGTAGCGCAGGAGGGCAGCACGGCCACCCAACCACGTGAGTATCCAATCCTGATCAGGGGTCAGAGGTCATGAGCGAGGGAGTCGAGGGAGGCTGGGTCTGTTGGTGCAGGATTTCCTTAGGCCTGCAGACATTGTTTTACTAAAGTGGCTTTAATTAATATCAAGCCAAGTTATACAACTGCAGTAAACAGTTCGAGCACACAGTCGTATTAAACAACCGCATTGAAAGTTAGTGATAAAACAACTTCCTTATCCTGTTCTTGAGGGTGCTTCTGTGCCTGTCTGTCGATAGTGAACATAGAGTAGAATAGGGCTCTCAGTGGAATTAAAAATGAACCTCTGCCCTGAGGGCAAGTCAGTCACTGCAGTCAGCTGGTTCATGGCTAGCATTAGGGGCGCTGGGACACACTGGCTGCAGTCCGATTCTCTGTCCTTCTCCAGAAGTGTACACTCCCTCATGTGGATTTATAATGAATGGATCAGTGTAAGAATGATGACAGAAACTCCTCCTTCCTATAGCCCATGCTTACACCAATCCGATGCTTTTAAATGCATGAGGGGAAAGGTTGAGAATGCGACCGTAAACCATTGAGTTTAGTGATATTACCGGAATAGGGCATGACAGCGTGGCGCCCTCTAGGAGTTGATGCTACGATCAAGCATTTACATTAGCACAGCTCTTGTTCTCCATGACCACAGTGCATGCTGCTGCTAGTCATCTCACTGTATTTTGAAACTTTAATAAGTGGTCGAAGTCATTGACTGGCGAGATCGCTAGCCGAGTTTCAATGGTCTACATCAGTTCCTGATTGAAAGGCCAGCATGAATACCAGCAGACAATGTCGTTCCTTGAGGACAGAGGCTGTCTGGTGTGTGTGTGTGTGTGTGTGTGTGTGTGTGTGTGTGTGTGTGTGTGTGTGTGTGTGTGTGTGTGTGTGCGAGTTAGAGAAAGAAAGTAAGTGAGAGAAAGTGAGAGAAAATGACAAAAAGTGAAGAGGGAGAGATATGAGTGAGAAAGAAAGAGAGGGAGAACTACTGTACCGCCATTCATTTAGTCTCCTCCTCCTCATGAGATACATGTAACAGTTGCAGAGAAAATGGCTGTGTGTTGCATTGAATACTGAAAAAACGACTCCCATCTAACTCCCAAAGAAAGTCAGTCTCTCCAGAGATTCAATTTTAATCTCTCCTATAACTCATTTCAACATGCTTGTTTTATTCTAAAGGATTATTTTTTTATATATATGAATGAATTGAAAAATCACTGTGTAGGCTACCATTCTGCTACTGTACGGCATTTGATATATTTCAAGCACTTACTCATGCTTTAGAATTTGACTTATAGTATTATACTGTAGGTAAATAAAACCTTGTGTAATGTCATATTGCTACAGTAAGTCCTGTGTGTGTATAGGCTATACGTTATTGGTGCATTATAACTGTGTGTCTGGTGTTTGGTTTTGCCTATGCCCTGAGACTAGCTGTTCTCATCTCTGTAATATGGAGCCTTATTTGAACTCTTCTCTTTCTGAAGATTTCTCCACCACTCCAGCTGTGGCCCCCAGTGAGAGGAGTACGTACAGTATGACTATCTGCAGCCTCCAGAGCTTGCCGGATAGAGATAGTGGTAGAGCCAGTTGTAGTAGTAGCAACATTTGCACCATTAAACGAGAATATCACTAAAAACATTTAGTATATACTGTATATTTCTCATCAGTCCACCTTTGATATGGTCCCAAAATATCATTACTATTCGCATACAAGCCTAATAGATATCCTAATTGAAAGCCTATATTTACCTCCTGGAATAGTCTCATGATTGTGCTTTGTGTCAAAATGCATCATCATGAGACTTCCAGGAAGTAAATATAAGCTTGCTATCAGGATATCTATAAGGCTCACAAGTGCAAAATAAGGATATTTTGTGACTATACTAAATCATTTGTGTGTAGGAACAGTATCTTTAGCTCTAATAGCATTTCAGATCATGGTAATTGTAGTTATTGTAGTAGTAGTACTATTTATATTTGTTGTTGTTGTTGCAGTATTACTAACAACCGTAGTTATTATGGCCATATAATAGTAGAAATATAGGAACATATTTCATAGAATACACAGAAACTCAAGCTTTATCTTCAATTTCAGGGCAGAACTGCTCTCTCTCTTCTCCCAGCCCTGTCTCTGTCTCTGTCTCTGTCAATGCAACTCTACCCTCCTTATGTATATGACACAAACTCACATCCACTTTTATATTCCTTGCTGTATTGTGGGTACAATTGATGTTAATGTTGATTTGCATAACATTAATGCAGTCTTAGACATATAGTAGTAAGATCTATTTAGATTTTACTGCATGGTGGTGTGTCAGAAATGTCAGCTTAGGCATTAGAGAAGCCCAGATGACTCCCCATCATGATATATCTGCCCCTAAACTAACTCCAACTTCACGCCACAGAGTCTTGGCTGCCTTTTGCTTTTGAACTGCCTCCTTGAAGGGTGCCTGGTGGCTGCAGTGTTCTGGAGTTGTGGGATCCTATTTGCCTCAACTAATCCTCTTTGCTGCCGCCTCTCTTCTCCCCCTCTCTTTTCTCTCCTCCTTTCTTCTATATTTATCAGTTCCAGCCTTGTTGAACGTAAGCTCTTATGTGAGTGACACCTTTGCAAAAATCAGCTGGACTACCAGGGAGGAGCAACAAGACTTTCAGCTTTATGTTGCTTATATGAATAACCGTAAGCTTATTTCTACCCCCACTGCTTAGTATTGATAAAAAAATAGACTGTAGGTGACATGATACTGTGTTGCTTGTTTTGGAAGTAGGCGCATGCCAGGCATATGACAAAATACTGACAGTGCTGATCCGAGCCGACTGCTACTGTCATAGTCACTTGCAAATATGTGTACATTTCTTTTCTCTAGAATGTAAACAATGCACTTTAAACTTTTCACCGTTTAAATGGTGTAGGAATTGGCTTTTCTTTACGCTGCTAGCTTAAATATTCTAACACTTGATGGTTATGCGCCTCCTGTGCTATAGGTGAAGGTAACTGGCAGATGTCAGAGGCGGTAAACACTTCTACAAATTTCCTGGTGATTAAAGGCCTGGAACCGGAGACTGTGTACACCGTGCGCCTCATGGCTAAGCAGTGGCTCTATAACGCTAGTATTTTTGAAGATGTTATCCAAACCAGGGTCAAAGGTGAGAGGAGAATAGAGCTTAGTGGGCATTTTGTAGTGATCATCTATCATTCCATCATTCCAGTGATAGCATCATTCCATCATTCCAGTGATGGCATCATTCCATCATTCCACATCGATATTCCACAGCGGTGAAATGTGCTCGTTCTTTATTCCTACTTTATATGTGTCTGTATTTTTCCATTATTTTTGAAATGATCAACATGTTCAACCAAGGGAAAGAGAGAAAAAAAAATCGATGAAGGGATATCATTGTTCAAATACCAAGCAGTTTTGTTTCTGTTATATGAGATAAAGTTGTTACATGAGTGTTTCAGGGCATTGTCAGACTAACTCTGTTGGGGGGGGGTTGATGGGAAGGTTTGGCCGGTCTCCATGGCAGCATCTCTACCCAGGACTGGTTCATCGGGACACTGTGCGCCGTAGCCCTCCTCACCCTCGCCGTGCTTATCGCCTGCTTCGTCAGGAGAAACAAAGGTGGCAAATACGCAGGTACACCACCTCCTCCGCGACCAGACATGTCCTCCAACAACCAAGGTCAGTTTGTCTTTGTCAGTAATTAGGGTCCATTCCTGCACAGTTCTGGAAATGAACTGCCGTTCATCTCATGAATTGAACATCATCCCCCATTATTTTTTGATGTGGCTCCATTCATTTTTTTCTCCAATTCATGAAGAAAATGTCAGTTCATTTCCAGACTGAGGAAAATCTAAATGGATCCCAACCCTGACCGTCTGTCAGGTACCTTCACCTGTGTGGGAATGTTCTATACATGCATCTATGCATGTGGGAAATCAAGCAAACCCTGTTCAGCCCCTTGTTTACTATGGGTGAGGTCGTAGAGCAAGTAAAGGACCTACTTTTTTGTCCCAGTGTTTTCTATGAGCTCTCCTCCTTGGCCCCTCTTATGTTCCACCAGGCACTGCTGATTACACTGCTTGTCAAACAGACAGGTTGGAATCAGCCTAGCTTTGTTCTCCACACTCTGCTTCTTCACCTGCAACACCCCGGCTCTTCCCCCTGCCTTTGTGCTCTCGTCTCAAGCTTGTGTCGGGCTCATCTTCGGCTCACAAAGGTGCTGCTGTCGCCCACGCTTCTCTCACTCTCTCTCTCTCTCTCTCTCTCTCTCTCTCTCTCTCTCTCTCTCTCTCTCTCTCTCTCTGTCTCTGCCTCTGTCTCTGTCTCTCTTGCTCCCCCCTACCTCGCCTGGGGGAGCTGTTGACATGAAACACTGAATATTTCATCAGCTGCTTGGATTCTCTCCTTGCCTTGTCCTGTATGCTTTTTATGAAACCAATCTTTTGTCTTTCTCGAAAGCACCTCCATTTAATCATATTTACGCAAGGAGCTGTTGGAAAATCACCTGGAGCAGGCAAAGACACAAAGGGGGCCTAATGCATTTAGGGTCATTTGATGATGTTGGCCACTAGCTGGTTCAAATCCTCCTGAGGTTTTGAGTGTAAGAATGTTCCATATTTTCTTTTTTTACTCTACACTCAATCAGTTAATCATGTCATACAAACAATGGAACCATAATTGGCTATTTTGTTTTGCTTCAAGAGACCATTATATTCAAATGAATTTTCAATTGGCTAATTCGACAACCAATCAGAGGACGTTAACATCTGACTGGGATCCTGAGATGGGTGTACCAGACATTTTTCATCTGATGAGACAATTATGTTCATCTTCCCTTTATGCTAGCAGCACTCTGTCAGCAGCACAGTTAAATGCCTCACCTCAGGCGGATTTTATCATAGAGATATATCAGATCTTCCCTACATGCATCTCTATGGATTTCAATCTGTCACTCATCTTCCTAGGGCTGGCATCCAATCAAACATATACTGCTATAAACCTACATTGTATTGTTAAATATAATTCATCCTTTACCACAAAAATGCCTTGTTCAAGTAATATAACGAGTGAGTAAATTGTCTAATCAAAACTATCATGTTGATTTTATTTAGTAGAATATGCTACAGGTAGTGATTTGGTGTTGATATAGTTATATTGTCGTAAGAGAATGATCAGTTGGTATAGTCATATGATAGTAACAGGTTCTATCATCCTTCAGTGAAAGAGAAGGAGGACCTCCACCCTGACGAAGAATCCCAGGGAATGAATGATGATTCCTTCTGTGAATACAGGTGAGCTTTCTGATTGGTCCACGAGAGTGGTGTGTATGTAGACAGCAATATGCCTATGTTCATAATTAGATCAATATATTTCAGCAATATAAAATATTAAGGTTAAAAGGCAATTAGGACAACTTTCATTATTCTCATGATGACATTTCTGTGTATTTCTCTTGTCCTGAAACCTTACATGCATGCGCTTTGCCCTGATCAGCACAGAACACAACACTCAACACTTAACGGACGACGAAGTAAAAATATGATTGTGTATTTGGTGCTACTGTGCGTGTCTGCAGTAGCTTTGTGTGTGTGTGTGTGTGTGTGTGTGTGTGTGTGTGTTTACTTTAAAATATGTGCTTTAAAATGTGATTGTGGTAGAAACAAGCAGGACAAAAGACTCAAAGGAATCTGAAATTCCAAGCTGCCCAAAATGATGCCAAGAATGGTCAAAAGCAAAACGTAAAATGCAATTGCCCACAAGTCATCACAAGTCAGTGATGCGTTTCCATCTCTGTCATCTCACTGTGACAGTGGGATGCCCAGTCTGAGGTACAGCAGATGAGGCCTAGAGTGTTGGATCCAGATCAAAGCTCTAAATGAGCTGGGACTCAAAAGCACTCTGCAACCATTCTATCGTAGTATGGGTGGTCGCATCGGAACCATTGGGCATGGTCATGTGTGGCTGGCATGATAAATCAATTGCATTCAAAAGAGGATGAAAGGTTTGTCAGATGAAAATCATTCCTGAAAGGCATGTGACATAATCTAAATCTATACACAGGTACATTATCTGGAAATAGATTACTGTTACTGTATCAAGCGTCTCAGAAATGCACATGGTGCTACTTTAAGGTATATTAACAAAAGCAAGTTGTCATTACCTCAAAAGGTGTCCTTACTTGTTATACGCGGGTAGACTAGGAGTTACTGATAGATGACGTGGCGTGTGCACACACATTTCAGGTGATGAGAGATGTTCTTCACACAATGTTCCTCCATACCGGTTGGATAGGGATGGCATTTTTGTTACTAACCTCATTAGGCATGCCAGCACCCCATCTTTGGGACGTTTTTTTGCGCTCTCTGAAGAAATTAAAATAATCCTTGTGCTTTTTGGTAACAGGAAAAATGCCGTGGTGTAATTACTGGCCGTCAAATTATCCGTTTTTTCAATTATCACAGGCCTTTTTTAAATCTTGATGTTCTCAATGCGTTTATATTTGAAAAGGGATTCCTTTTCATAAGTCTACATTCATGCCTTGGGTATTGATAACAAATAACTGATTCAGAATCTACAATTTGTCTTACTTTCTCTTGAGGTCCGCTGCAGACGCAACAGCAATTTTTTATATATCAACCATTAGTTGCCTAGGCTACTTGATCATGGCAGTTTGCAGTGTTAGCTTGCCTGAGACTGATGAGCCAGTGAGGTTACAATGTTGGATGTGCGTATAGCTTATTACTTTTCTTATTGAGGCTGTTACTTATCAACAATCAAAGCAATGGAACTGTTGAGTAACAAGATATGTGTCCGTCAATGGAAAGCCTGTTTGGTAAAATTGTGGTTTGGCATGCCCGTGCGGTGGGCAAACAATCTGGCTGCCGCCGTTTATTCTCGCTGCAGCCGAGGCAGACAGTATCGACAGACTGCTCTGTCCTATTGAAAGACTGTTGTCTCAATAATTAGTCGTGCCATTGATTTTTGTTGCCGCCCATTGTTGATGGCAACTCGGCAAGTATGGACATATCCGTCTAGTATTAAACATGTCATGTTATGAACATGCATTAATTCTCTCTTGAAACACACTATGTGTTATGAATGCTTAATACAACAGAGAGAGAGAGATAATGGGAGGCATGACCAGACATTGATGGGGCTGGGGGTATTAGTGAGAAGCGATGAGAAATCCTTGGTTTTGAGGTGACCCTCTGTCTTGTAGAGAGACACCTGTGAGCTGGCCAGTTGCCCAGTCTTAAATTGGCATCTAATCTCCTTGGCCCACTCGCCATTCCCTCTGGGAATACTAGGAATGACAGGCTGTTTGTCTGGGATTGCATACAGCCCCCCCCCCCCCCCCCCCTCTCTCTCTCTCTCTCTCTCTCTCTCTCTCTCTCTCTCTCGCCCTCTCTCTCTCTCTCTCTCTCTCTCTCTCTCTCTGTTTGGAATGAGCAGCACTCTGGCAATTTCCATCGCCGGCTCTAAAGAGATTTGAAATTGCCTTCAGTCCTGAAGCCTTGGCAATTAGCAATTAGTGAAGTGAAGTGATTGTAGCATGCCCTCCACTCCCTTACCCGCTTTCCCCCCACCCGTTGTGCTCTATAGAAACTATGCTAGCTTGTTCTGTGTGTGTATGTGTGTGTGTGTGTGTGTGTGTGTCTGTGTCTGTGTCTGTGTCTGTGTCTGTGTCTGTCTGTGTCTGTGTGTGTGTGTGTGTGTGTGTGTGTGTGAGAGCCAGCTTGCGCACGCGTGTGTGTATGCCTGCTCGTGTGTGTGTGTCTGTGTCCGCCTGCATGTTTGTGCGAGCAGCAGAAGTGAGCCTCTGTCTCTTTGTGCTGTGTGTGCCAGTGACAGTGATGAGAAGCCACTGAAGGGCAGCCAATGTTCCCTGGACAGAGGGGACAGTGTCACTGGGGACAGTCCGGCCGACAGTCTGGCCGACTACGGGGACGAGGAGGACCAGTTTAACGAAGACGGCTCGTTCATCGGCCAATACTCAGACCACAAACACAGGGGGTCCGTAGGGGAGTCCAACGGACCCAGTCCAGTCATTGCTTGAAAGGACTATAATACCTCCATCTTGGACTTTATTCTGAAAGAAAGCAGCAAACAACTAAATGAATGGCATCATTTGAGTGATGCATGATTTTTATAAGAAGTGTTCCATACCTATCAATCACAATCTTCCACAATGCATATTGATTTTATAACTCCACACTGTTATGGATTTGGATCCAATCTCAAATTTGTATTCATACTGCTGTTGCCTGGTTTAAACCTCCACTGTGTCAATATGTAGATAATCCACAGGTGCATCGGTAGACATATAGTACATACAGTATTCTCTGCACTCTTATTTACAGTAATATTGTGTACATTTGATAAACTATATAATTAACAACACAATGCACTGTAAGATACGACTACAGCATGACTTTCATAAAAGGGTTGAGAACAGATATTGAGGGATAGCATTCTTTACTTAATTACTACTGTGCCTACTTTTGTATATTTCTTTTTCATAATGTTAATATTTCACAACTTGTACATATTGTAGAAAACTACACAGAATTGTTGTTGTTTGTATGGACATGTGTGAATGGTATTGTGCTTGATTACATTTTGTAATGTTGATTCTAATGTGCTTTTGTAAGAATATTTTAGCATCAAACAAATTAAAGTTGAAAGATGGTTATGTTGAAGTTTACCTCATTTTGCTTAAAGTTGAGATACTGATGTACAGTGTTGTTGTTTTTATATTGGCGTTATCAGTTCAAGAGTGAAAAAGTTGAGTAATCTGAGAAAACATATTATTTTTAATATATACATATATTATTTTTTTTCATTTCATGACTTCTCAACACAATCACCTGCAAGCGGGACATTTGAAGAATGCAGTTCCTTTGGTTTTAAATCCAATAATTGATTAAATATACACAGTAGTAAGGCTGTTTTGGCAGGCATCAAACCATCTTCCTTAGTTTGAGATCCTGACCCATCAAAGGTGCTATTTTCTTTTTTTGTTTTTAAATGGAGGGAAATCTGAGCTCTACTTTAGTTCAGATAATTGGAGCCAGTCTCTTGACTTTAGGCGTAGTTGACCGCAAAACCATTGCCAAATGATCACGTCACTCTTTTTTTTTGTAGTTTTGAAGTAAAACTCCTTATAGTTGCCTATCTTTACTGTCTTGACAGAGTGCCAAGTTAGCGTTTTTCAATCAGTATTTTCAGAATACAAATCATGGGGTTATTTTAAAATCTCTCATCTTGTCTATGAGAAAACTACCAGCTTTTACACTCTCCCATTAACTTTACTTCTGGAAAGATAGTATCATGCAAAGCTTGGCTTGCACTTATACAAACCAGAGGGTTTTCAAGGGCATTCTGTGGTTCCAACGTGGATTTGAATTAGACAGATTCTGTGGAATCTTAGCATTTGAAAATAAACTTACAGTCAATGAAAAATTCAGTGCTTTCAGAGCTCTGCTTTTTTATCCTGTTTTATTACCACAAGTAGGATTTTATTTATCCTTGATGAATATTTCAATAAAATGCATTATTCATGCTGATTCACTGTATGTATTTCAGAGATATCCTCTAAATATTTTGAGGATTTGCACTATATTTGACCTTTGAATATTCTGCCACATTTATATAATATGTATGCCTCTTTTTACTTAATACGCTTATGATTGGTGTTGTCATATTGCATTTTTATAAGAAGTGTTCCATACCTATCAATCACAATCTTCCACAATGCATATTGATTTTATATATAAGCCTTGGGAGCAAGGCTTGAACTTGGTAAGGTAAGCAGACTACCTACAGTAGTTGGCTGTGGCCATTGGACATACCCACTTGGCAGAGGTGAGAGTGCTTACATCTGGCACTATGATGATGCTTTTTAACAATGAACTGGCATTAAGAATGAGCCTATATCAAACAACAGATAACAGAAAATATGACATTTCAATTGGACCAGATGATTTACAATGATAAAACAAAACTGAAAAGCAAGTGACCAGCTCTTAAGTCTCTAATCTGCTTGACAGCCCCACTAGGGGGTCTAGTGATTCACATACAGTACAGTAGAGACACAAAGATACACACTGTGTCTTGCAGGGATCCAGGCAAATGGCAAGTCTGCCAAATTGAAGGAAGCAGAATATAAATAGGAGTGTGGCAAATTGCTTTAGTTTCATTAAAACCCTCTTGAGTTGAAAGCTGAGCTCACATTTGCCATAGAACCTTTTGACAGGCTTTTTGAAACCAAAACATAAAAAATTGCATCCTTGCCAGTCCTCCTAGCCAAATGACTATCTGATAATCATTTTGAGGTCTAATTACTGAGTAATTGCAATCTCCAAAAAAACATTTAATGGACACCTTTTCATCTATGTGTATGTCTATACAGTGTGATTTCCTATAGTAAAAAAACAGCATATTTGGAGCGTTAAGGGAGGAACTATTCATTAAAATATATCAATGTTACTACATGGCCCACTAGTTTTAACCTTAACCTTTCACAAATCATTACTCTTCCCTTAATGGACTGCCCATGTGCAATACTATACAGCCCATTATCATATCATTTGTATGCTATTTTACCATTTGTATTGCTGCCCTATGGCCCTGCGATATTGAATAGGCATTCTAGCTGTAATCAAACAAGACTAGGGCCACTGCAGTTGAAAAGCACTCCATGCCTCATGGCAAAATAAAGGTCATTTTAAGAGATAATCCTCGTATTGTAGGGGATTACCCCTTCATCCGTTTTAAAATTGCTTTCTCGGTGGAACGCTAAAACCACTAAACAACAACAAAAGATGATTCTACTCAAAGCCTCCTGACGATAGGTCCTGAGTGTCACATGAGCAGCTTTCTCCTCTTTGCTCTCCCAAATCCATTCTGAAGACATGCAGGTGACCTTTTCATAAGCCATAATAGCCCTATTTGTAACTATCGCAGAGCTAGCATTATCATAACAAATTCACAATGGTATTGACTGGATAAGATTCTATATACAATCTGATGTGAGGAGATCAACATAGTTAGCTGTATATAATTTTAGCTGTATAGAAATGTTGCTCCTGTTATTGCTTATAGATGTTGAAACAAGCCCACACTTATAGATATCAGTTCAATAGGGTCAATCCCTCTCAGTCAATTTGATGAGAGCTGATATTTAGGTTAAGTATCCAGGAAATTGCCCCACAGAAGAAATCAATAGCATGCTCACATATGGTGTGACATTGACATTGAAGAACCATCTCTAGGGTATTATAGGGTCAGTGTGCTGTACTGTACACTGGTGCTGTATGCAAGTTTCAAAGTAAGAAATGTTCTATTTTCCTCTTGCTTGGATGTTTAGTTCATAGAGCCATCTCCTAGAGTTATCTAGGAGCCAATAGGAGGAGGAGGTGGCATGTACGCTGTGAAGTCCTCATCAATAATGAAAGCTCTGTCTTGGGTTCATGGAGAGGCGAAATATGACAGGTGTTCCTCAGAATGCACTTAACGAAGTCCTACCCCTTTACGCTGTGCTCTTCAAGGAAAGCCACCACAGAGGATGCATCCACAAACAGAGAATAGCACAACACTCAGGCTTTTTAATGGCACTCATACACATAGAGAACACTGTTTTCATAGAGGGGCACGCAAACACTTTCAATGACGTGCAGAAACCACTTTGGTCGAGAGTAAGGTTAAAGAGGGCAGGATTGTAGGTTATAATGCAGCATGTTCTCCTGCCTCAGCAATTCTCCAGCTAGGCCTATAGTAGTAAAGGAGCCAACAAGACCAGCGACCTGACTCAGAATAAGGTGAAGTCTGCTTATTGTCTTCTGGATGTCAATTGGATACGGAACGGATACTTCTATTCCAGAAATGTAATGTACTCAGAGAATGCAGTACTACTATCATACAACTCTCTTCATACATACTGTATTATATATGCGGTATGTAAATATTATCCTAATTTTTGAAGTTGGATAAGTTGGAAATATTTTTGTGACATGTTTTATTTGTGGTGCCCAACGTTGGGCGGGTCTCAGATTTTGCAGGAAGAGTTGAAGTGGAGAGTATTTTAGTTTGTCTGGATGGACAATTAGTACACAAACTAATAATTGAACAACATTTGCATGTCTGTGTGTGGTGCGTTTCACTCCAATACCTACATTTCTCATGGCCATCCCTTTTTAACCCAGATCTCCTTTTCCTATGTGGTACAGCAGTATATGCAATTAGCTATCAAATATGTCTTCACAAGTGTTAGTAACATTTAGGACCACATCCCTCTCTTCAGAACCCAGTTGGTCTATCGACCCAGATGTCATCCCCCCCTTGTTTTCCCTCCTTCCTTTGTCATCTAGACACGCTGCTATTCTCACCTCCTGCTGCAATTTAATTTGTCTCACTAGAATGCAAATGGACGTGATGATTCTGCATACAGAGGAGCCTTTTAGAAGGTTATTATTTCGTCGTAAACTGCTTTAGATTCAGGCCCAGACGCTCTCAAATACCAGCCAGCAATTGGATGTGAGTATGTGTACAGCAGGAAAAAGCTCGGCAGAGACACCCAGCCATGGCAGAAACTAATGAGACATGCATTAGTAATATGATTACAAACTCATCCTGGGGTCTAGAATGTAGGAGCTTTGGTAGAGACATTTGCACACAGAAAGGTGGGGATTCAAAGGAGAGAAATATGATTACAAACTCATCCTGGGGTTTAGAATGTCGGAGCTTTCTCTACCAAAGCTCCTACATTTGCACACAGAAATGTAGGGATTTAAAGAAGAGCTGTTGGTTGGGCAAAACAGAGCATGTGTATGAATGTTCACACCCTTAAAGGTGCACTCTTTTGTTTAATTTCTGATAGACAAAAGTATTAACCTGGCAGGACTGTGACACCAGGACTCAGGGGCACACACAGATTGGCTTAACTGGAGCTAAGTTTGTGTGTGCATGTGCAGGTGCATGTGCGCATGTGTCTGATCATCTTTTGTTTGTGCATCTCATTCTTATTTGTCTTTTGGATTCCAGAAAAACCCTACCTATCCCACCTATCATATTTTTCACAACAATTTATATAACAAAGTTAGGACTTTTTATTATATTTTGACTAAATATCAGATATACAGTGCCTATAGAAAGTCTACACCCTCTTTCAAAATGTTCACCTTTTGTTGCCCCAGAGCCTGTAATCGAAATAAATTGAATTAGGATTTTCTCCTACTGATCTACACAGCCTACTGGACAATTTCAAAATTAAAGAAAAGTCCAATAATGTTTTAAAAATTAATAACAGAAGACCTGTTTCCAAAGGCTACACCCCAATCACTGTGGCTCTCCTAAACGTTGTTATGGGTATGCTTGTGACCAGCAGAGACTGGGGAGTTTCAGGATGCAGAGAACATTTTGAGTTGGTAGTGACAGCCTAATCAACACAGTGTGTAATTGATTCCTATCAGGCACCCTACAAAGACAAATATATTAATTCCCAGGCTCTGGGACAACAAAAGATGAACATTTTGAAAGGGGTGTAGACTTTCTATAGGCAATGTGCTAATTATAAGAATACTGCTGGACCAAATCCTTAGGCCAAAGTAGTTTGATTTCACTCCAACATATAACTACATTGTGAGGATTAGCTTAGAGACTTTTTTAAGTGCTGTGTGGGAGGTGAATAATTTCACCTCATCATCCGTTGAGCCTTAGGCTGACAAAGCAAGGAACTGGCATATTCAGTACCACACACTTTTACTTTAACTTTTCCACACAATTACAATGCAGATAAATGCCTTTGTAGAATAGCCATCTAACAGAGGACACAGATACTGCTTCAGTTCAAACTACCAGCACCAAGTTCGTTTTTTAAAGATACATACTGTAGATAAGTTGGACTCTCTTCAGTATTCCACATTATTCAAAATAATGTTCTTTTTGAGCATTACTAACCCTAACCCAGATAAAAAAAAAATATATATATTTTAACAAAGTGATTTTATATTGCAACATTGCAGTCCATAACCCATTTACCTCAAGTACACAAGATGTAAAAGGTCAATTCCTCATGAATATGTTCTGTGCTGTGCTTTAGGGCCTACTGTACAGTATGTGGCCAGAAAGAACTCCATCTACTCTAGACAGTGGGTATTACAGATCCGATGTTCCTGTGAGTAATTAGACTGTATGTGATGTAGTTTTACTTCAAAGTGTTGAGGTTTATTAATGAGCAAGTGATGAGCAGGGTTTAGATATCAAACAGAGGGTGGAAATTCAGTCGTCAAATTTATTCTTTACAAAAAAAGCAATTTCTTCTCTATGAATTTCTTCCTGCAGTGCAATCGTAGAACACCACTCATGAAATATTCATGACGCCTTCATTAAACGCCTCCATTTGCATACGATGCAGGACTGTATAGGGCACATTAAGGCTTTTGATCCTGTTGTACATGTCAAATGATTTAACATGGAGCCGGATAGCTGAAGGACTACGGCTGGAAAAACAACCAAAAATAAGAAATAAAAACAAACTGATCATAGACCTTAGCATGAAACTAGAGTTTGAAGCAAAATATTATCGAGTGGAGATGAAAGAGTCAGAGTGGACTCCTTTGGTGCAATAACCTACATTAGAGACGTTTTTTAGGCCTCTGAACATAAATGCAACACTCCACCTCAACAAGGGAGGGTTCATTCCCAACTGGTCAACTCCACAGCTTCATTCAAAGAAGAGGTGCTTGACTGCTTTGTCTAATCCAAATGGTGATCCAAACATTTTCAGATTAATCTAATTCATTCATTCACTTAATTCACAGTAATTCACTTATGAAGACGAGAGCTCTACTACTGTTTATGAAAAACATTATGATTAAAACAAATAATCTTCCCCAATCACAAAAAAGACTGAACATAAATCTCTGAGGAATACTCTCCTGTGAAAGCACTGCTAATTCAACTCTTTTCAGACCACTCACAGCAAAATGATTGCCATAATGGATCAGATTTGAGCAAACAAAATCAAAACATGCTTAATACAGTGTATAGCTCATGAATATCTCCGAGCTTTTAATCAATCTCTGTGACTCTCTCTCGCTCTGTATTTCTACTAAAGTATCGCGATCAGACTAGAATTATACTTTTCTGCTGCTATCCTCCACCACTATTTCCATTCCAAACAGATCACACACACTGTGGACAGAGAGTGAGGAGTGCCACTTTAATCAGACTGTGTAATGTCAGACTACTTTTGTTCAGTTAGGGAATCTAATGTGTTGGTGTCGAGGCTATTATAATGTAATAACATAATTCATTAACAACAAACATGTTATAGTATTACGTTTTTGGGGTTGTGGGCTCTGCTGGAGTCATGTCCCCTACATCTTTGAGTCTAAATCATGTCAATTCATTTGCCTCTATTAGACTCTATTACATTCTATATCTACCGTATGACTTTATGAGACCTCATTTGTCATCCATTGTCTCAAGACGATGAGATGAGACGATGAGACACAACAAGAGGTGCAACTACTTCAATTAGTGGTCAGTCATCCCACTCTGGAATCCATCAAGTCTCTTTCATTCATCCCTGTGCTTTTCAGCTCGTTGTCGACCACAAATTTCTCCCGGTGAGAAATCTCTCTTGACAAGCATGATTACTGGGAAGCCTCTTACTGTCCTTTCCCATTATACTTACTCAGCTGTGATAGACCTCATTCTGGTGAGGAATGTAAGAGTGTGAAATCCCACCCTCGTATGCCTCTTTATGCATGCTTGTGATTTTTCTGCTCTGTGATCACATCATGCTATTTTGTTCACCTTCCACAAAAATCCCAAATTCCCTCCCAGTTTAGTGTTCAAAGGCGTACCTGGTTGTAACCACTGATCTATCAATATACAGATTTGTATACAGATCATTGATTGTAACAGGGCCAGATATACAAGTACAAGTCTGAATTGAAGATATTCCTATGTAGGAAGATTAGAAAGAAAGACGTACAGTATATTCATAACACACATACTGTACTACCCTGTGCTATTGTCAACAGAGAGAACATCAAAACCACACAACAGCAAAAAGGGAAAGAGATTTGATAACTTTTTACCTTTTTGGTATTTCTCACACACATTTGAAGTTATCATTCATTTATTATGATTCCTAGATGGAGAGAGCATGTCTGGGCTACAGAGAGACTTAAACCCCCGGGAAAATGCACTCTCTAAAACATAGCAGTAGGTAGCACCTTTGTAGGGTCAAGCATTTGAAAAATAACTCCACTCCAGTAAAATTAAGTTATACTTATTATTGTGTTATTTTTTAAGAGAGCAATATTTTCATTCTAACTGCAGACATGTACAAAAAAAGTATACTACCTACACGACAGTCAACCATGGTACATGGATTGTGCAAGAGATATTCAATCTTATAAGCAGTAAAATAAGAAGTAGCTGTTATAGAAATAGATCATCTTTATGTTGTACAGTGAACTAGATTTGGTGTTGGGGAATGTTTTTTATAAAGTGTTATTCTTTTCAAAGACTTCAGATGAGTAGCATAGCTATTAAAAACGTATAAACAGAGTCATATCAATTCTTGTTAAATTCTCTTCATATTTCATTATTCATATTTCACCAATTTCATATTCTGTCTCTTAAGCCACAATGCAGACACAAACATGGTCTTGCATCGTACCGTCCCATATAACACAATGAATTACCTGCATAGCACAGGTAGATATCCAGAGAGATAGTACTGTAGGCATGCCGGCTGGCAACCATCCCGGTCTGTTTCAATGAACATGGTAAATCTTATTGTCATTTCTATTATCTTTTATTGAGGGTACATGTGTTTCCCACTCCCCAGATGCCAGGTAGCAGAATCAGTGGTATACTGTTTTTGGACACCTTCCATGCCACTGAGTAGAGTATAATCAGAAAACAACACATCGGGTCCTAAGACCCACACAACAGTTAGAGGGCCATTTTATCTGCAGTCCATTCTGCAGACCCGGATGAAAAGTTGTAAGCACTGTGCAGACAATGTATAGTTCCTTACTTCTTCTATTGAATTATTACCTTTTTATAAATATACTATCAATCCAAGACTTTTGATTTAATCCAATAATGGACTGTAGCTGTCACACATGCAGATAAAGAGTAGGGATGGTTAGTTTGAGGTTTTCACTAAAGGTTACCTACAGTATCAATACCCAATATTACTGCCACTGAGTCATTTGACTCACATGGGCAGTTTGAGGGACAGCAGTTAATTACGGTAACATAGAATTAAAAAAACTTGGTGGCAGTTACATTTGACAACACCCACCCCTCAACAAAATGTCCCCACCGTGGTTGGAAACAGAAATTGAGGAGTGCAACCTTTAATTGGCACTATTGTTTGTAATACACATTGCACTAGGTGACTGCATTGTTAATTGGTTGTCTTCCACTTGGATGCTTGCTTGTACAGTACCTCCATTTAATTGGCCTCAGTGGAACAACATTGCATAGTGTCTGTACTGTATACACAGTAAGCTGGTTGAGTTACCTGCAGTGTGTTTCTCTGGCAGATCAATGTGTAAACAAGATACAGGTTGGCTAACTAGAGCAGAAATACCTCACAGCATCAGCATCGGGGTTGGGTCTTTTACATTGGCAAGACGTAGTTTTGTCCCAGATCTAGTGACCTAGTGTACAGTAGAATTCTCACACACTTGTATGGGTATATGTGTTATTATGTTGGATCACAGTGGAACCATTTATGGACGTTGTTTTCATGATTTTAGTTGACAAAGCAAAATCCTTATCAGTGGAGTCCAGGTGTCTCACTTCCAGACAGAGGGAATTATGGTGTGTGATCAATGGAGGGAGAGAGGCCTGATACAACAGAGGTATCACAGAAACTGTAATTTCATTCATGCATTATTCATTACTACTCTAAGATATGTGAAGGTTCAAGATTATTTATACTTGAAAAACGGTAGCGCTACTGCCAGCTTGTCCTGGAGCGCCCAGAGGTAATACCTCAGCATTAGGAATGAGAACAAACATCTTTGCATGGTAGCTCTTTCAGGATTCTAAAGATAGTTTTCATGGTCTAACTTTGGAAGATCACATCAGTTAAGTTAAATGTGGATCATAATTCAGGGTCGCAATGTATACAACTCATGGAATAACAGTTGGAAGGAAGCTATGAACAATGCCCTACTCTGAACTTAATCCCATGGTTATTTGAAGAGAGGACAGAAGGCAGTGTTGTTCTGTTGTGGGCTATTTTTGTGAGCGTGTCTGTGCGTCGAGGCTTTTACATTCATTATGGTGATTACCAGTGGCAGCCAGCGATGACTCTGGCATGCTGTGTCGACAGAGCTAGCGTCACAAGAGGTGCATGGCTCATGCACTGTGGCCTTAACACGCACAACAACAATGTGTGTGTGTGTCTCTGCTACAGAAACTGAATACAGAAGCTGAGAGCTCTTTCTCTCTCTCTCTCTCTCTCTCTCTCTCTGATGCGGCTGGGCATGATAGCATTCTCTGTAGCTGTAAGCATCAACATCTCTATATCTAACAAGCAAGAGGCATTATTAGGCTTAGGCATTGACAGGGCATCCATTCCTGAGCCTGAAATATCCCCAATGAGTTCCAAAGTTGCTTTTATGAGAGGATATTTTAGAAAATTGTCAAGTCAAGGTTGGTTAGTTGCACTGAGGGTTGTGCTTCACTGTACTTGTAAATGGTATGATGTAATTCACAATGGCCAACTAATATTTTAGTTGGCCATGTGTACTGATAGCTGATCAGTGACCACCTCCGGCTATACTTGCTGGATATGTTTTTATTCAATCATGATGCCAATACAAGGGCAAAGCAAAAGAGCCCAGAGTGAAAGTGAGTCACTCACTTTATTAGTGGAGTTGTTATTATAGACGGTGACTAATATTAATTCCACTGGCTCTGTGAAGGTAACATTTGTCCTTCTGTTTTGTTTCAGGAGTGTGAAACATGAATCATGGGGTAATGGTAGCTTCAAACGTAGTATCTGCCTCAAACTGACTTATTCCCATGGGGCAAATGAGAGACATAGGCAGCACTAAATACAGTACTGTAGCTCATTCTGCATTCTGACAGCATTATTCAATGTTTAACCCCATCCCCTCTCCCTCCCCAGAATTGTGTGTCTTGCCCCTGACAAAAGTAATATAACATGCAAAATGTATATTTAGTTTGGTGTTCAGAAGCCATATTAGGATGCAAAGGCAGTCTCTGTAGCCCTGATGGACTGAGAGGAAGTTGATTTGCTCGGTGTGAGAGGGGACAGCTGACTAGACTGAACATAAATCTGCATCGACCCCACAGCCTGATGGGAAGCCATGTTGGCTTAGGGCATCTATAGACTCATACCCTACACATGGACCCTATCCTCACACCATTCACACTATAAAAGGCCTATGTGTGGGACTGAATAATGTGATACTATGTAGGCCTGTTGTTTCCATGTATAGTATTTAATCCAAAAGGCTAACTACTTACTTAGTGGTTTACGCATGCTTTCATAGGTTCAATGGCCTAGAATTCACAGGTAGCCCACCAAAAGTTTATGGAAAGTGTATTTTCATAGCACCTTTTATTGGGGTTGAATATCAAGCTAATATCCTAATGTACTTGGGTTGAAAGAATTGACAGAGCTCAACTGAGAATGAAAGACACATCAGCATATTCCAGTAGGACATCTCTCTATACCACCTCTATATAGGAATACAGTATATTGCACAACATCACATGCACAAAATAGAACACCTTTTTGCCTGAACTTCTTATGTAATGGAAGGTGATATAGAAGGGGTATCCCCATGTCCAAGCAGTCAATTACTGAATAGAGTCATTTTACTGTAAACATTGCCTGAGGTAAGGAATAGTTGTACCAGTGTTTGTTGAAGTGTGCTATCTTGCCTAAGTTAACGCAATGACCATAAATATTGGCTACTTTGAACTTCTTCTAGTGCTATCTCAGTACATGATCTATACTGCTCTCTCATCTATGCAATTGTGTTTCCTATCAGTATTTCATAAGAAAGAAAAATGGGAAGCTGTTTGATCAGTTCCACCCATACCCTCTAAAGATGAGTAAAGGATTAATCATGTTGTTTCAAGATATGACACAAAATATTTGACCATGAAAATCAAAGATGATGTTGCTATGGAAACTGTGAATATCAGTGTGACTGAGGGACTGCAGGCATGGTGTCTCTTACTCCATATTTGACACCACAACTTATCTCCCTCCTTTCTGGTAAGAGACATAATTTTCTTCATTTCTTACCTCACTTCAACAAAGCATGTGACATTTCCTAGAGCTCAAGGAATGGAGTTGGAAAATAAATGTTTTGTTGAAGGTATTTTTGGTATTCATAGAAAACATAATTGTATTAATTGTAATTAATTAATTGTATTGCTGTTTATTGGATGACCATGGGCTTACTTACAGTAGGTTTCATTCAGAGATCCAATTTAAGGGCAGAAACTAATCATCAAAATCTCTCAAGATATTTAATAATATGGAGACAGGATTTGGTATGAAAGTACGGAAAAAACTAAATTAATGTATGATACAAATGGAGCTGTGATACTGCTGTTATTTTACACTTCACTGCACCTTGTTGTGATATGGTGTATAATGACCTTAGGTTAACTAGCTTGTTTTTACCGCAAAAAATAGTCTTGGGGACACACCCGGCTGTGTATAATATTTTCATGGTCATTGACCTCTTGAGGAAACCCAAATCGATGAGCTTAGAAATATCGCAAAGATTTGTTCTACAACACAAGGTTGAACTTAAAGATGTATTACCTCAAGATGTGTCTACTTCTCTCTCAGTCTTACCCTTTCATGAAGACCTGATCTTCACCAAGGTTTCCGACCTCGAGGACACAGAAAATGACCCAATGGCCCAACTATGCTGCTTTATATTACCATAATTTTCCCAGATTTACCTCTACAGCTATAACATCCCCTTCATCCGATCATTTCCAAATAACTCCGGGTAGCAACCAAATCTTTGAAATGATGAGTTGTGAAATTTGCTACCTCTGTATCCTTGGAAATTAAAAATTAATGTGTGAGTCAAGCAGTGACCTCAATAGCATCTGCATTTGGACAGTAATGAACACATCTAAAAGTCTATTTAAAACATGGGTTGAGAAATTGCTTTACCCAGAATACTGAAGTGTATTCTAATTGGTGCACTAACCTAACAATAAACATATCTATGGCAACCGTACTACCACTGATTTAAATTTTTGTTGAAATGGAAGGTGTTTTTTTCCTCACACCAACGCACATGCTACTGTAATGAGGTATAGGTTTGAACGCTGTAATTGTTGCTTTGGAGAGCATGAATTTCCCATAATTGTATGTGTATGAATATCTATCAAATTTATCAAAAGTTTCTAGATGTGAAAAAGCCATGTTTCAAAGTATACCTCTCTGTTGAGTCAAAGGCAAGCTCAAGGGGCCGAGCTCCACCAACCCCATGGTCCCTAGTGGTTCAAAAAGGTGCTGCAGCCAGCCAGCCAGCTGCGAAAAACAGCAAATTTCACGCATTTCAGAGCTTACCCTTCAAAAGAGACAAAACCCTTCAAAAGAGACAAAACAGGTATGAGTGGCTTGCTTTCTTCTGTGCTCATTATATCCGAGTAGGGTTGGTTGTTAAATTCACAGAGAGCCAAGGTCAGAATCGCTGCTAGTGATTTCTGTCTCTTCTATTTATGTGTTTGTATTTTTGTCAGGTCTTTGAGAGTGGATGACTAACGACATGTAGGGATCAACAATCCCAGCCTCAAGCTGGGAGAGACATTTGATTTATCCTTGTTATTAACCTGTGTCATTTCCCTCCACACATATTCAAATTTATGATTAAATCCACCTCTCTTCCTAGATCATTTCTTGGCAGTCTGATTTGCCTTGTTCTTGTTTTGATGTATGTTCCAGAAATATTTTGATGTTCATACAACGGAACCATTTCCGAAAAATGAATATGTTTTTTGTATGACACTATATTTGTTTTGAACCAAAGATGGAAATCAATCAAAACTGCTTGAAACAGGTTTCCAACAAAAACATGAGGACTGGCCTTTTGGGCAAGGTGTGTCTGACTTTGCGCAAAATCCCGCACACTCAAAGAATGTTGGAAAACCGCAACAAGACAGGTTTTCAAGCCACAAGAAAACCCTTTTGTCGATCATTACTGTCTGTGCACACTCAACTGTCGTTGCCACATGTACAGTTAAGTCCATATATATTTGGACACAATTTTTGTTATTTTAGCTGTTCACCAAAACATATTGAAGTTACAGTTATATAATGACATGCGGTCAACGGAGCTCTCAATGCAAGTGAAACAGGCCATCCTTACGCTGCAAAAACAAAAAAATCCATCAGAGGCATAACAGCAACATTAGGAGTAGCCAAATCAACAGTTTGGTACATTCGGAGAAAAAAAGAACGCACTGGTGAGCTCGGCAACACAAAATGGCCTGGACGTCCACGGAAGACAACAGTGTTGGATGATCACAGGATCCTTCACATGGTAAAGAAAAACCCCTTCACAACATCCAGCCAAGTGAAGAACACTCTCCAGGAGGTAGGCATATCATTATCCAAGTCTACCATAAAGAGAAGACTTCACAAGAGCAAATACAGAGGGTTCACCACAAAGTGCAAACCATTCATAAGCCTCAAGAATAGAAAGGCCAGATTAGACTTTGCCAAAAAACATTTTAAAAAAGCCAGCCCTGTTTTGGAACAGCATTCTTTGGACAGATGAAACTAAGATCGACCTGTACCAGAATGAAGGGAAGAAAAAAGTATGGAAAAGGATTGGAACTGCTCATGATCCGAAGCATACCACATCATCTATAAAACACGGTGGAAGCAGTGTGATGGCTTCCAATGGCACTGGGTCACTAGTGTTTATTGATGATGTGACAGAAGACAGAAGCAGCCGGATGAATTCTGAAGTGTTTAGGGATATACTGTCTGCTCAGATTCAGCCAAATTCAGCAAAGTTGATTGGACGGTGCTTCACAGTACAAATGGACAATGACCCAAAACATACTGCGAAAGCAACCCAGGAGTTTTTTTAAGGCAAAGAAGTGGAATATTCTGCAATGGCAGAGTCAATCACCCGATCTCAACCCGATCGAGCATGCATTTCACTTGCTGAAGACAAAATTAAAGGCAGAAAGACCCACAAACAAACAACAACTGAAGACAGCTGCAGTAAAGGCCTAGCCAACTAACTAAGTACAAAGCCCATGGTCAACTACTACAAATGTAAGCAAAAATACGATGACTGTGGCAACTATACATTTTTTCTAAGGGCTTAGTGCTTTGCATAATAACAACAGGACCATATTGGTGGCAGTCTTCCCAAAGAAGTACTGTACTATACGGTAATTAAAGTAGCTAGCAACCTCTCTGACAGTGGGAGCTGGATTTGCAACGTGGCTCATGACGTCATATCTATCTCTCTCCCACGCACACGCACACGCACACGCACACGCACACGCACACACACACACATTGCAGTGCCTCACACGAACAACTCTGTCTCTCGTCTCATACATACACACAATTTGCCTTACAGCAACAAAATACCAGCCATACAACATGTGTTGTAATCTAGTTTACTGCTGGGTCTTCTAGCTAGTAACGATGTAATAATGAATTAGCCAACTACACACCTCTCCAATGTTGATTGATCTAGCCAGCAAATGATGAGTGCAATGCACTGTGATGGACAACGCAATGGCAACATCCACATGATGATGAATTCCCATCTGCCAATGACATAGTTTCTAGGTCCTAGCTAGGTTTTAATTTTCGGCAGTAGTTTAAACCTGCTTGTTTTCTTCCCACAACATACATATACTCACCGGCCACTTTATTCGGTACACCTTGCTAGTACCGGGTTGGACACCCTTTTGCCTTCAGAACTGCCTTAATTCTTTGTGGCATAGATTCAACAAGGTGCTGGAAACATTCCTCCGAGATTTTGGTCCATATTGACATGATAGCATCATTGCTGCAGCTTTGTTGGCTGCACATCCATGATGCGAATCTCCCGTTCCACCACATCCCAAAGGTGCTCTATTGGATTGAGATCTGGTGACTGTGGAGGCCATTGGAGTACAGTGAACTCATTGTCATGTTCAAGAAACCAGTTTGAGATGATGTGAGCTTTGACATGGCACGTTATCCTGCTGGAAGTAGCCATCAGAAGATGGGTACAATGTGGTCATAAAGGGATGGACATGGTCAGCAACAATACTCAGGTAGGCTGTGGCATTTAAACAATGCTCAATTGGTACTAAGGGGTGTGCCAAGAAAATATCCCCCACACCATTAGATATTTGCGTTAACGAGCAGTTGAACAGGTGTACCTAATAAAGTGTATATATACCATTTAGCTGAAGCTTTTATCCAACTTACATTGCGGTGAGTGTATACATTTTTCAGTATACATGGTCCCAGCAGGAATTGAACCCACAACCTAAGCGTTGTTAGCACCATGCTGTACCAACTGAGCCACAGAGGACAACACAAACAGTGGGGTTGCCACTGGAGTTTCAGCAACTCTAGATATTCGGCTTTTAAGGAAAAAGGCATGAATACCAGAATGTGAGTTTAACTGAATTGAGCCCTAGGTTTCTTCTAGCATAAAACCATGTTAGATTTATTGAAGCATATACTGTATAGTGCCCACCCAAACTGTATATCCACCAATATATCCACTTCTCTCTCCAGCACTACTACTCAGTCTACAGCAAGCCATGTCTTGTCAGGCACATTGTGATAAAGCATGTAGCCTACTGTGGTGCAGTGGTGTGTAGAGATGTATGTTTAAGTATGTGTTGTCATATGAATTGGCCTTCATGAAAAGCTATGTGATAAGAGGAATGAGGAAAGGATGCCGTGACAGGCTTTTGAGAGCTATTGTCACACCAATGTTGTTGAGGCTGTTGAACACCCTGATAAGATATCAGGAAGATGACAAAGGCAGATGAAGGTATGTCTGCTGGACATGTGACGTGAGAAAGACCAACTAGGGAGAGAAGATTGTGCCTGAGGATTTTACCATACCAAAAACACATTTTCATTGGATGATGTAATATATCTCTTTTCCTTTTCATGAATCTTTGAATTTGGGCAGAAGCTTGTGATGTTGGAATGAGCGGAATTATATTATACAGCCTTTTTAAAAGACAGGTTAAAAGAATAATAAATCCAGCTGTGAAACGAGTGGTGAAATAAATAATTGTTTTATGTTCTTGTAAGTCTAACAACCCCCATTTCTCACCTCAGTTCTTGGCAGTATTATGGCTGTCTCCTGAACTGCAACAGATAAACAGATTGCTGAAACTAAAAGCAGCTACTCATTTCGTGTACTGTAAGAACATGTATGTAGCCTATGTACCCACAGTGGGATTCTAACCCACGTCTCAGGCAAGGTATCTATTAGTAACGTGTGAACTCTCCTATCACCCCTGTTATACCTACATAACATGTATTTAGTTTACAATATGTGAGTTTATCATTATGAAATTGCAGCTCAATGTTAGCTGCACAAGGCTTCCACTTTTTTCATATTTTTACTTTTACTTTCACAAAAGAATGTTTGTTTTATGATTGATTGATCAGGTGATTGATTCCTAAAGGTAGAGGGTGCAAAATCATGCCACCCTTCACTGCAATTAACCCAATTTGGTTCATTTATCTTAACCACATCAGGATTAAGTAACATTCTGAACATTCTGATTGGTAACAAACACGTCATTGGCACAGTTTTATTTATAAGTCATGGCATCCCTCACTGGAAAAGATTTCAAAGGCTGTTTCTGAAGCAGCTGGATATACATACCTTACAGTAAACCAACAGTATGGGGAAAAGGGCCTGAGATCTTGAAACTAACTCATTTTGACTTGAATATTTAATCAGCATGGCAGAGCATTTGGGTAATTGCAGCACACACTTCAATATGTGAGAAAGAGGACCTAAGGACACAGCTGGACACCTCAGATGGAATTCCCTGACTGAGGGTTCACCACGGGAGAGCAGCAGAATTATATGCAGTTCACATCATGTTCCTGGAAAAAACATGTATGAATAACATAATGAGACAACCTGCTATACAATACATAAGCATACATCACACTGATGTGTAAATATGGTTATCTTGCTTATTGTGGTTTGGTTTGTTGATGTTGAGAAAGGCTGTTCTGATAAAGAGTGGAGGATTGTATGGTTTATTTTAGGGGCTTTGACAAAAAGCTTTGAAAGTACACATTGAAAGCACAATGGATATACACAGAAGACAAGCTAAAGTGTTTATAATGTTGACGTTCTACTTTTTTTCTATTAAACAGTAGATTTTAGTTATTAACAACTTTGTTCTTAACAACTAATTTCAAAGTACAGTACATTAATACTGAATCTCAAGTAGGTCTATTTCCTGATTGTTGCTGAAGACTGCAGCTTATAGAGTGTCCTTTGATGACAGTGATAAATACAATGTTTTCCTTTCTACTTCATCTAGAAGACGATTGCTACAGTTACATAATATGTCTGGGTTTCTTATTGTAGCCTACTAAAACATATAATCAGCTCATTATCAGACCATGGAATTTGTTCTACGGTATCTATTGTTTATTCTACGGCATCTATTGTATTCGTTATACATTCTTCATAACTGTGCAAAATATTATATTTGATATACTTCCAAATACAGACCTTACTGTGTTTGCTCATACTGTTAACTATTATTGTTTATCTATTAGACTTGTAAATCATTATAATCTGTTCATGCATTTACTAACATTATTGAATACATTTATAGGGTATAAATAAACCATTTATTACCAGGAATGTCTATGGATAATGAACAACAGGCTGTAAGTACAATTATTTTCTTCATTAAATGGTCTACAAACTTTACAATATTATAAGCAGTTTATAAGCAGAACTTAAAAAAAAAACAGAACATTGAGCTGTGCTTGAAGGATCATTTTCCAACATAAACCATGTAGGCCTAGTTTTCCACTATAGGACCGAACCTCTAACACTGGTTTTCCGGTCTAAATATCCATTCCAAAAACTGTCTTGTGAGCTTCTCAGCTTAAGAGGATGTTTTGGCAGGCACAGAGCGATCACTGGAGGAGGCTAATTGACTTGCGGCAGCTAATTAATTCAAAGGTTGCGAGGTTGAGATAACGGTGTAATGAGAGGAGGGAGTGTCAACACAAGTTGATATTACCCCGCTAAATTTAGATTAGATCATGTTCAACGCGCTTTCTACGGGGAAATATGGCTCAATCCAGATGATACCGCCAAACAGATGGTGACATTGAGGTTTAGCAAAACATTCTGGAGCCATTTTCCAATGAAGACCTTGGAAGTTTTCATCACATACATACTGTTATTACTTATTCCTTGTTCTCTACTGGTACAGTACATGTCTGTCAAATATGGTACTGTACTGTATTTACCACTTAATTTAAACATATCCTATACCTTACACATATCAGCTCGCACAGTTTTTGACCTAATTCCATTATACATGTCTCAAGTCTGAACTGATCTGTGTCTCTCTGTATTGACACACTGGTGGGTGGAGTGGGTTTCTGACTTTAATACCATTTCCACCGACGGACAATGCCATCCGCACTAGTCCTACTTGTCGAAACCCAGCTATGAAGAGTTCTTCTACCAGCAATCAATGTCAGATCACCTATTAATACCTGGAAAGCACTGCTTTAATAGCCATTGAAATCTGTGTATTCGAGCCTTAGGAAGGATCATTCACAGGCCATTGGCAATGTGAGCTACAGTATGTGAGGATGTCAGGGATAGAGGGGGTTCAAGCTAGAATTCTGCAACAAATCCAATAGTGCAACAGAGCTCAGGTCAGAATATGGCTCTTATGCAATCTTGTAATATGACTTGCTAGATAGATGTTTTTGTTATAATGTGGTATTTTGATGAACCTTTGGGAATTGGAAAGGGCGTTTGTAAAATAAATGTGTCATCATTATAATAGTACTATTTGCAGAATGAAGTCTTCTGAATCCAGCCATATCAGAAATAAAATGTTGTTTACTGAGGCAGTTGGGAGCTATTTGGCTGGCTTTGCATTGAGACTAACCGATATGATACGCAGATATGTGTCACTGAGAGAAGAGTCCCCTATCATCTGTCACTAGAGAGAATACATTCTTTACCATGGTTTTAATAGGCATGTCTTAGGGGGTTTGTACGATATGTTTGTGAAACATTTTAAACTCCCCAATGACGATGCACAAATGTCATTGCACTAACTCCAAAATCAACTGATGAAAATAATGTTTCTTCCTTGGGTCTTTATAAATAAGTTAGGTCGAAAACTCAAGAGGTATCTCTAGACTCAATCATGTTTTTTTCAGATCCAACATATTTTCTAATTCTGGTCTGTCCCCTTCGGGTGACAGAAATGCTCTCTTAGCAGTAAAGTTTTGCCATTTTGAGGCAAGGGAACGAGACAATTAAGGCCTAAAGCAGGATTATTTTTTCATGTCTGACCTCAAGTTGCCTGAGGGGAGGAACATTGTGTCCAATCCAATAATAATGCTCTTATTCTTCCCTCATATGGTTTTGTTTGTCCAAATGTCACATCAGATGGGGATTAGTTTTTGTCACAGAGATTGTTGGGGTGAAAGCTGCATCCCATGGGAACAGGAAGCTATTGTTAACATTCTAACCCAAATATGTGTCCGCTAAATGCCATATCTGTCTCTTGCTGTTTTGAACTGAAATAAACCCTACAAAAGCTGTTTATCACTCAATAAAAAGTCTAATAAAATGTACAGAATCGCTTTTTCCTGCATTGTAGCCAAGGTCTTCAATGTTCTATAATCTATCTTATTAGCATTAAAAAAATATTTGTCCTATGCACATGTAATTTCCGCTTTGCTAAACTTCATTTGAAGTTTCTCTGAGGAGATTTTGTCATGTAATTTAAACGATTCCAACTGAAGGTCTGTTGGAATCCTGTCTATTGAAGACGCTGCTGACTGTTAGCCTGTGCTGCGGTAGCAAAGTAGATAATAGTAGCTTTCACTACTGGCCTCAGGGTAACATGATATTTCACCTAAATATGAAATAAGGCTGAACCATCCCTTTAAGAATGTAAAATATTTTCTATTGAGCTAATATGCCTCCATAAAGTCTGTGAATGTGCAGCATGTGGTGGCAGGGGCCAAAAATCAAAAAACTTGAAATCTAGAGAAATCTCTCATTTTGGGGCTTTCTGATGGTGTCCTTCAGCAGTTTTATAAATAGCTGTACAGATTACCAATTGATGAATTACTCTTATCTCTTGGTGTCTCGTGTTTCCACCAGGAAACAAACAGAGCGGTGAACAGATCTGGCAGAGGTCGACAAGAGGCCTTCTACATTTCATCTGCCACGTGTTGAGAGACGGAGGTGTCACACAGTGACAGTCTCTGACCCCTAGGTGAGATCTGAGGGAAAGATAAAGCCAAGTGACGGAGAGAAAATTGGCAGATAATTACAGTGACCAGAGGGGCACGTCCTGCTCTCTCCCTCACACCAGAACATGGGTGACAAGTCGAGCAGTCAGCTCATGAAAACAGCACAACACCTTGTCACCTCATTTACCATTGACTATTGCTTTCAAGTTATCAACACCCTACTGAATGTATCCTCAACAGTACATGGAGTATATGCAGTATATACTGTATCTGGCTGTTAAATATTTGCATTGCCACTCCCTTTTACATTTTGCATGTTTACTTTATAAACGCCATCATGGAGGTAACCCTCATCCCTTCCATGCCAACATCAGCCATTTCTCTATGAATCATGCTGCTCTCATTGGACAGACCCATGGGACTGCTGAGAAGATCGGAGTCTGAACTGCACTTGAACTGGAATGAATGCACTGGAGCAGTTGAACCGAACCATATCTTAGGGGAATCATTTGAGAGAGTGTGGCAGTGTTGTAGACTGCCGGCTTCTATACAGCATGCTTGCCATAGAATGATATGCTGTCTTTTTTGTATTGTTATTCATTCAATCAATTTTTGCTTTATTTCTATTCCTTATGACTATACTGTATGCCAGTTTGTCTGACTGATGCAAAGATGAAGGCAGATATAAGAGGTTATTTCTTGTAACTTTACTTGGGTGGACCTCAATTTTGGGCAAGACTGATATTGGGGCAGAGAGAATGACATCAATGTTATTTGAGATGTGTGTGTAACCCAAACACTTTTCTAACCTTTTGAAGCATTAGTATGAAAATAAGAGTTGCACACTGTTCAACTGGATCCAGTCAGCGGTGGCGGGTGATGCATGATTTCCCCCACAACATGCCTCTCATTTCTCTCAGCCAACACTCTCTCACCTGGTCAGGTCCCAATGCACTGGTTTGTTACTTGTCATTGGCCAAAGTGGATTCTAATTTACTCTCATGGCACGTTGTGACAGATGTCACATTGTAGCCACTGCATGAGACTACATTTAGTAGCATGTTAGCACAAACTGCCATTCAGTATCCTTACTGGATGGAGCCCTCACAGCAATCCACTACAAAAGACGTTGCATCATTTTTTGTAAGAGACACCTTTTATCTAACTTCCATTACCCCTCTGCAGTGGGTGAACATCACATGTAGATCATTGATACGAGATAAGCTATCAAACAGTGCATCCAATAATGATCATGAAATAAGATGTGCATGTGACATTGATCCCCCCAGAGATCAATAGCCTTGTTGATTGGGATTGAGATGAGCCAGCACCGCATGGCCATGCTGTACGTGCGACGTTATGCTACACCCAAGACCTCTGGCACCCTAATTGACTAAATGCCCCATGCCACATTCCTCATTTGATTCCGAATTGACATCCTCCATATTGGATTCTGTCCACCGGCAATCAGGCTGCAGCACGGCGTACTGAGACGCGACCAGGAGTCTGGATAATTAACATTTATTGATACATGACTGCTGTAAGCCTGTTTGCTCAGTGAATTAAACCAGCTCATTACAGGCTTAATGGTGGGTTGGGGATAAATAATAGATGCCTGTCCACTCACTGGCACTTTAGCATGCATCACAAGCCCCCTGATCAATTTGGCCTCCACAAAGTCAAGATATCCTCCTCCGAAACTGAAACTGGCATCACCACGTCATCCCAATCAAGATGTCTCTGGAGGGGCTGATGTTCTGGAGGAAAAACCTTTTTAAAGATGCAATGTGTAAGATTTGCTGCTTTTTCTTGATAATTTCAATTAGTTATACAAACCTGTACATTTGAGAGTATGACTTTTACCTAAAAGGTAAGGACATAGTACCGCATTGTTTATGTGTTGTGTTATGTTTGTTTATGTTTTTTGCTGTCAATAAAATTGATGTACAGCTTTTTTGGCTTTAAAATTATGTCACTATCATGGAATCTCATTCAGTGCATCCATACAGTAGATTTGTCTATGGTGCATTTCTTCATCCCCACCCTTCCTTCAGCTTACCGAACAATGTGGTAGGATCAGCCTGTCTGCTGGGAACTGAAATTGAGTGGACATTTAAATGTACCAATATAAATGATGGGGCTGCAGTACTGTAGCAGGACAGAGATTAACTACTTCTGTTGTAAAAGTGGATAGGCTCCATAGAACGGGATATGATAAAGAAAAGGAGCAAAGAGAAGAAGTGCTATCTCAATACAGCCCTCTTTGTAGGTGTCAATGCTACAAAAGGAATGTTCATGTATGCTGTCATGGCTCCAGTTCCTCCTTCCTCTCACGGAAATTAAACATGTGAGAAACTGATAAGATTCAGAGGGGTGCTACGGTGAAGCGTTCTGACAAACAGCCAGATGCTTTTTGTTGTTTTCCTTATCTTCCTCTCGCTCCCTGTCCTTTCCAATTGTTCTGTTCTCAGACAACATAACTTTCACTCGCACTCCAGGGCTCCTTCTCTCTCTGTAACCCCCATGTGAAATGATGCCGTATCGAGTCATAACCCAAAACACAGGGAACTTTCATCTCAGACTTGCGTTGTAATATCCAGCTCAAAGTTCATTGCTGTTCAGAAAATGTTCATCTTTGAGTTCAGTCTTTTCATCTCTTTTCTCTTACATTGTACTTTTAGATGCAGCCTTGCATGTTCGGAATTGTTCTAACTCATTAGGCATGTCACAATACTGGCTGTTGTTGATATTCCAAAAGTATGCTATTGGCGGAAGAATCCAATATTTTCACAACTGAGCTGCTGCTTATCGATCCTTACACAGAGTGAACTGTTCAAATGTGAAGAAACAAACAAACAAAACAAAAAACATTGGATTCACAGCTTTATTCTCATCTGTAAGGCTTACCAAAATAATCCAAAAGAACAGAGATGTATATTTCTTCTATTGTTACCTTTTTGTTTAAAATGGAGATAGCATAGTGATTCTGAGAGTAGGATAAGAATGTCTCAGATGGAGATATACAAGTGTGAAGATGGCTGTTTATGTACATGTGTGACTGCCTTCTTTCTCTCTCTCTCTCTCTCTCTCTCTCTCTCTCTCTCTCTCTGCAGAGGGTTTGCCATTGCCACCTTTGTCAAATGCAATATCCCCAGACATTACTGTATCATTATTACCCATAAATCACAATGAAGACCATGTTATTTGATACATTCATCATACGTAGTTAAACATCACCCCATTTAGATTGATATGGGAAGACATCTGCAGCTGCCATCTTGGAGGAAGGGACCAGAATACTTTTTTTCCACTGATAATCGTACAGATAATAGAACCAGAGCTGAAGTAAGGATTCATACAGGAGTTTATTCTCATTTCCTTGCGCACCACCTGACACAACAAATGTGTGTGTGGATCTCCAGTGTGGATTCTAAAGTAACACGCGCCATCAGAGGCGTCATGCCCGTAGGGGGCACAAAGGCATGTGGCCCCTCAGATTCGTCCTGTTTTAGATGTTAAATTAATTACTATACTTCAAAGTTTATGCCCATGTTTTATCATAATTATTTAGAAAAAGAGGTAATATACAATTGACTAAAATAGCTTTAATTCTTGGGTCATGATATTGTGTATCATTAATTGAAATGACCATTGAAGAGCTAAACCGTTATGTTGAGATAAACTATGCAAAAAATAGACTTATTTTAGACATACAATTAAGCAAAGGGATTATGGCTCTAGATTGCAGGAAAAAGCAGTTTCAGGTGTTAGAAAAATGCAAAATATGCCAACATTCTCATCGATATTTCATGCAAAATTGTCCAGCAACACTATTAGCAGGGTTTGAAATTGCTATTGAAATCTTTTGCTATCAGTATTTTATGGATGACGATTTATTCACAGTAGGCTAATTAGATAATGTAACATCGCTAATGGTCATTTGTTGAATGACACTGAAAACAATTTGAAAACATATGTAGCAACATGGAAATAGCAAATAGCACTGCAACCCTGATCTGTGGTCTCGTTATCTAACCTACCTTGATAGGGTCAGTTACTATTAAATAAACTAAATGTATAACATTTCAAATGTATCCTCATTATTGCTTAGCAATTTGAAAGAATGGCCACACTGATGGAGACAATCCAGTCCAAGAATAACAGAATACATACAGTTCAAATTTGTATTGTAATTTTGCAGTATGTACTGGGATACAGGAGAGTGTATGACAGTACAATTAAATTATTACTTGCAAGCTCTCCTCTTTGCAATAACACACAAAAGGAAGGGTGTACTGATCTTCCAGTGTGAATGGTGATCAATGCCCACCTCTCTCGGCCCGGAACACTTATTTACAGTTGAATGAGCTTGTCTGGTGGACATCCTGAAGGAATGACACCTGAGGAATGACGCCTTCTTGATCCACGGATGATAACTGACGCATTACTTGCGGTGGAATGATGCTGTTTCGACGAAGGTACGAGAATGAAAACTTTACTGCAGTAAAGCAGTTTTGTGTGAGAATTGACGACTTCCTAATATGGATTCCGTATTCACATTGCGTTTGAAAGTATCCTGGCAAAAAACAAAAAAATGAATAAAGCCCTTAATCTTATCAAAATGACATCAGGTAACAACCTAAATCTTACACGTACACATAAGGCAACATTATAAGAACATTTGAAACACACTGGTCTCAACCATACAGCATTCCATAGATCTCAAAGTGTATACCAGTTGTTAATAAATGTATCATATTTAGACCTAGGCACGATGCAATGTATTATTCTCATGATAGTGTTAATTGAGGGACTGTAATGTGGCCAACACAGTTTCCTAGCAATGTGTGCAGGCAGAAATTAAAAAAAGCACAAGCCTATTATAGTGTAAAATCTTCACGCTTCCACAAAAAAACACACTAAAAACAAAGAATGTTAGCAACGCAACTACTTAATACATATATTACATAATTTAATAGTATGTTGACGTACATGGCAATTAGGCAGTATTAGGCATAAAGGTAAGTTGTCAGAGAAAGGCATTAGCAAACTAAAAGCACTTTTGTCTAAATTGGTCCAAAGCCCTATCGAAACCTGCAATGTTTGGGTTGCAAGCATTCTTCCTTTTGTAACTTTCTGCCAGTTGCCAATGCTTAATACTGTACAGTATGTGAATGCATGTACACATGTTGTATCCTATAAGTGACCGACCTGAAATTGCTACCAATAATGATTGTAATGTCACGCCACATCTAGAATTCAGAGTACAAAATGCATGTTTTAAACAGTGTCTCACTGTAGCAGGTCAGATAGTGAAAGTTTAACAAGCAAACAGGAGAATACTTTATAAGGCCATGCCAGTAATACTTCCAAGTGATTTTTCAATCACGACTCGCGGCGAGGTACAGTACCCCGGCTGCATGAGAAACACTTCCCATTGTCCTCATTATGTCACATCTGACATGTGTGAGCTCTTTTGCCGTTTTGTTTGCGCTGGTTTAGCAGGGCGGGGGGGATCCTCCGGTGCCACCCATGAGGGCCTATCAGTATCAAAGTGTAGCGTCAGAAATCTGACTCACATCAAAAGGCTCTGCTTTTCAGAGCCAAGCAAGACTGCATTGGGACTTCATTGAAGTCTACAGTATGAGCCAAGCTGTTGTGCATTATATTACAAAGATGTGAAACTTCTGTGACATACGGTACAATCAGGTAGGCTAATATAGCTATGTGTGGGTGAGAATTTGGCAACTCTATATTAAGAAGGAATATTCATTTTCATTATTATTTCACCTCATCACAAACAGCTTTGATAATTCACATATCAATCTACCGAAAACTCACTTCCCAGAGATTAGTACTAATTTTGATTTGAACCACTGCAATATAGGTGAGCATAAACTATTTTAATACTTTCCTCAGGTGATTTGGCCTCTGAACTTTGTTACACAAAACAGACTTAATATATTCCTGCTTCTCTAGGGACTCATGTAACCCACCAGAAACACCTAGTATTTAATTAATTGTTTTGTTATTTTGTTTACAAGGCCCGTCCAAATGTTCTGTAGGCCTCTATGGACTCCTCACAGGCTAGCCATGTTGTTTCAAGTACCCAGGTGCAAACTCTCCAGGTCTGCTGACAGACAACAACCCTCTAATCACTGTATTCTACCCACCACCACAATCACATGCACCAAATCAGTCCCCTTTTCATCTGGGCCTTGATATTCTGAACATCAAATCAAGCAAAGCCATCTGTACAATAACAGTGCCTAATTTGATGATGTAATTATTTTAAGGGCTTCCTACAGAATATTGTTTCGCCATACAGCCAAATAATTTGCTCAACAATAGGGGCCAAATCCAAAACAGATCTGTTGCATTTGCTGCTGCAGAGCTGTAACAGATCTGGTCTAGAGGTCTTTGCTATCTGGGTCAGATATCACAATCACACTGCTCATATATTTGCAGTTTCAAAAGAATTATACAAACTCCAATAGATGTTAGTGGAATGTGTAAGTGTCAACAGAGCTCCATATAACATGATCAAAGTTCCATAATGTGTGTTATTTACACATACTCTATACTGTGTCATTCAGTTCAACAATGTTGTGTGGAAACCACATTACAGTAACAAGGTGATCCTGCCATCTCTACTAAGTATGATACACAGGTTATGATACACAGGCTACTTCACTGACTTTATAGACTTTGTATAGCTTAAGGCAATCCATTGTATGTGACCCCATCAACTGGTCCAGGGGCAGTTTAAGGTTTGTAACCATAATGGTTGTTTTGATTGGGTTAGGTTAAGCCACAGATCCTACACTAGTGCTTAGGGGCCCATTGCACCCTTGAGCTGGGATTAGCCAATAGCTGTTTGGACTGAATGAGGTCAAAAGGAGGATACACGGATAAACACCAAATCTATAAATGACAGCCTATACGGCAACCTGTGACACTGGATCAAATAGAGGAGGGCCTTAAACTTAACAAATGTCCATTCCTCCTCACCCTCCTTCACACACAAGTGTTAGCTGGGGACATACAGTACTTACACTCCAATCATGTGATGAAATACATCATAAGGACAGATGAATGGTCTAACCTTTTATTTTGGGGTTATTCAAAAGGTGAAAATCAACAGCCAAAAACTCAACAAAGCACCTACTGTACATGTAGCAGATGTGCATCAATTAGGCAATGGTTATTCTGTCATGCTGGAACGTAACTTTATAGAGACTTGTAATACCTCTCTGAAAATCCTCTTTCGAGAACCATCCCTTTCATGTTTCTGCTCTGTTGAGAATGGGCACTCGAAACCCTCTTCTTCTTCAATCAAGCTGAATCATCGACTGTGACAAACATCATTATAATGTTCCCCAATGAGTGTCCACCTTTAGCTCCCCCGTTGCCTGGGGCTCCTCTCCTCCTGTTTTTTTTCTGAGAGAGAGAGAGAGAGAGAGAGAGATGGGTCAGTCTGTGATAGCGATGTGTTGACCCGCATTTCCTCTTCTGAGTTTGATGGGTCTCTCAGACAAATCAGACTCGAACCACTCTCTGTCTCTGTGTAGAACATTATTTACATTCAAAATGCTGAACTCCTATCAGGGAAGCAGTTGGAGTACATTACATTGTAATTCCAATCAACCCAGGAAATCTATTGAAATGTGGTTAATGGAATTGTAAAGTCCTCGTTAAGACAGGGCAATTACCATTCATTTCCTGCATTGATGGGAGTTGAGCAATCCAATTGGAGCAGACCAATCATGAGTGTCAAACACATTGGTCTGTTATTCTTCCTCTTTTGTCTCTCAATCTGACCCCCCCCCCCCCCCCCCCCACACACACACACACACATACTAGCAAAGAGACTCACTTTCACTTACTGTGATTTGTATGATGAAATGTGTATAAAGAATTGTTGTTGAAAGGTCCACTCTTTCACTATACTGTGACATCCACTTGGCCGTGGATGTTACAGCCGAACATGAATCAATATGCTCCTACTAATGCATAACTCTCTCCAGAGAACTGTCTTTGAATGTCAAACATTGCATTCTTCATCACATCTATAGAATGCAGTGATTGCATTGCTTTCTTTCACAACTTCACAGTTTGTGTATCCTGTACATACAGTAGCCTGCTGAGAGTATAAGACAGATGTTAGCAGACAGATGTTCATAAATGCTGTGTCAACTGACAGTAACTGAAACATTCTAAAGAACCAAACCGTTTCTTTAAACTTCCAACTTAATCACAGTCCAAATACTCAAGTCTGTCAGATCAATTTCTGATGAATGTCATACACACATTGCTTTGAGAAAATGTTGTTATTCCTGTCCAGTTATGTAAACCATAACTATCCAAAATTGTCCCAAAATCTCCATAGACAATACTCAAGGAAACAAATCAACAGTTGCTATACTAAAGATGTGATGAGAAAATGTATATACAATATAAAGTGGATCATGGCATTTATATCATTCAGTGCAAATATGTTTTTTTGTGTTTGTTTTTTAGCGTAGCCTTAAATAACATAACGCAACAAAACATGACTTACATATTATATAATATCATAATGTAACATAGCATAAATACAATAACACATTTGCTTGTGCTTTGTTTGTCTGGCTTGTTAGGCTTTTAGAGGTCCATCAGCATTGCTGTGACCTTTCCTCACTCCTCGCAGGCTTGAGCCCAAACCAACTGTGATGCAAGCTGTCTGTCTCTCACCTACCCCTTCCAGTTCACGGCATGCATGGAAATATTTCTAATATATTCTCTCTCTCTGTTCTCTAACGTTAACTGATCACATTATTGTGCCTACTGTATATGCTTTTGTGCTCATTTAGAAAACTCTGAAATTACCTGTGTGTAGCCAAATCATTGATACATTTGGTTAAAAAACTTAACTGCTTAATCATCCCTTGAAGGGAGGTACCCATGTCCTGTATTTATTGTCTTATGCTGTTGTGCATTGTCCATTTTGGTGTTGATTAGATATTGATTTCTATACATTTTGGAAAACAATGAAAAATACTTCCTTTAGTCATATTATTCTGGGCATAGCAGGAAACCAGTCATCTAGAGGACATCTGAACTTTTTTTGTTTGACTTGAGGAATTAGGGCGTATTGGATATTTGAGTATAAAGATGTATCGTTCCAATGACCTGTCCTAAAAAGAAATTTCGCTCAACAAAACTTGATTGGACTTGAATGGAAAGAAAATTGACAATTTTGGAGAGAGGATCAAGTGCTGATTTGCTAGCCACGCTTATCACAATACCCTGCTCCTTATCAAATTGGTTTGGTTTATTTGAATTCGAGAAAACTCCCATTTGGTCACTGCAGGATTAATATAGATTTAATCTGAAATTGTTAACTATGAGACAGATGGTGACAGTTGGAAGGAGGGACATGCATTTAAAATCTCAGTTGTCAGTAATCTGTTGTGTTCTCTGACTCTGCGCAGAAATTACATCATGATTATTTACTCATGATCTTGATGGACAATTAAGTAAATACTGTACTAAATCAATAAGGAAACATTTTCTAATTAGCTAATGTTGCCTTGCGAGAAAGCTTTCCTCCAATTTAACAATGTCTGAACACTCCAACTCAAATCAGGTAAAGAACAACCGGTCTCCCTGCACTATGAGATGAGGACAACTCTTTGTTTTCTGTAATTATTTAAATAACAAATCAAACAAGAGAGGACTCTAAGTACATACTGCAGCCTATGCATACAAAGAACAACCTTTGGAAAACAATTCTGTGCCCACATTCTTTGCTCCAAATATCACTTATGGAATGTATAGTAATTGAAAGTGTCTTGTGAAAGTTCATTGTGAAATATAGTCTATCAGTTTTGATCTGGGAAATGAATTTCATAAACCTAACCTACTCTACTGAAAGTGTGTAAGTTCTATGATTAAAATAGATGTTGCATATAATCAATTCTCCTGGGTGAGTGATATTTCTCATAATAATGAATGTAATTTTGGTTCAAATGCACTATAGTTTTACTCATCCATATCTGGGGATCATCTGCAATAAATTGCAAACTCCATATGCTAGCGATTAATCACTTATTTAATTACACAGGATTTAGTGGAGGTTCTTTGTTCACTTGAAATAAATGACACTTCACCAGGGCAGATGTCAGCAATACAGGTATTAGTTCCTGTTCTTAAGATAAGTGTGGTGAAAATGAGAAAAAGACAGGTAAGACAAAGATTGAATTGCATTCTGATTACTGATGATATCACTGTTAAATTGATGGAGTGGACCCCAATTGTCATTGTAAAACTATTAACTAAAGTTATACCCGAGAGGTGGTCACTCAGTTAAAGCTCTTCTGTCTTGGCGCCCCAGTGGTGGAATGAGCTTCCCACTCCTGTCAGCACCGCAGAGTCACTACATACCTTCCGCCGTAGACTAAAGACCCATTAGTCTCCTCCTCCGACCTCTCCACCCCCTAAACACCCTACATTACCTGAACTTGAAAAATAAAGAAAAAAAAAGTTTTATTCCTTTCTCTAGCACTTTGACCGCCGATGGCACATGTTCTTATTGAAGACTTTACTAACGATGACTGATGAATAGTTGATTCACTTACTTAGACAAATGTAGTTATCGCTTTGGATAAAAGCATCTGCTAAATGACTTAAATGTAAATGTAGGCAGGTTTCACGGACACAGAGTAGGCCTAATCCTAAAAAGCATAGAGAGTCTCTATTGTGTGAGTGCAATTCAGTCCAGTACATGGCTTAATCTATGTCCGGGAAACTGCCTCTATGGTTTGTGCTGTGTTTCAATGTTGTGTTGATCCCCTCCCTTCACAGAAGCAACTCTTGACCCCTGCAGGTAGTCCAGGTAGTGTCCAGAGCAAGGGAAATCAATGCACTCAAACAAGAACGAGAGAGGTTTGGTCTTGGATCTTCGTGTGCATTATTCATCAATCGGGAGAAGCACAGTTGCCTCTGGTGCTAAGGTGTAGGCAGAGAATATGAAAGCTTCACGGTTTCACTCCTTAAATCTCAGAGCAGTAGTAATGCAATTCCTCGAGTTTAGCTCTCCGTGGCAGGTCAGGCATGGTACTACATCTGAAGACATTAAAGGGATTGTTCACCTAAATTACAAAATCACATATTTTGTTCCTAACCCTGAAAAAAGTCTCTGGACAAGGACAGACTTCAAATCACACTTTTGTTCTGTTTATCTGGGCACTGTTACTGCAGTAACAGCTAATTCTTAGCATGTTGAAGCCCAATGCAATGGACCCTCAGTTATCATGTTTGAAATGTGATGCTCAAATCATCTCAAAGTCATTTAAATCAAGTAATTAAATCTCTTCAGAGAATATGACATGATTTGGACATGACATTTCAAACATGTTAACTTAGGATCCATTGACTTGCATTGGGTTTTGGTTAAGAATGCGAGCAATAAGCTGTTAGTTACAGTGCCCAGATAAAAATAATCAAAGTGTTGATTTAAGCTGTTTGTGTTGTGTTACTATTATTTTGTTTGTGTCTTTGTAACCATATGAGCATGCATGAATTGTATACATATGTCTTTGTATATGTTAAGGCATGCATGGCCAGTATTAGACTCATTACCATTATTACCTGTATCAAAACCCATTATACCCTATTTCATTGGTACTTCTCTGTAAGGGAGGGAAGGGGGTGGGGGGTGGGAGTTGGGGGTAAACTGTCTCTTTGTTGGTACCTTGTTTCACAGAATTAATCTGAGTATTAATTTCACTTCATGTAGGAGGTGTTTTGTATATCTGTTATGCTCAAAATCTCACAAATAAATCATACATAAGTACAATATGTCCGTGACTATAGACTCACACATTCCTATTAAATCTCTGATTAGTATGGCAATAAAGCTTTGTTTTTTTCAGTTGGAGTAAACAATTACCATTACCTTTCTTAAGCTTCTGTTTGAAATGAGAGCTTAGAATGAGTAGTACAGTCATAGCAAATAGCAATTTATAAATAAGCCAGCTGGATTTCATTTGCAAGTCTCCTAAGCTAATATCGTGCAGGCTAAATATATGTATTTATCATACTGCTGCAAAACAAAATGTTCTCACAAGTAGATAGCCTTGCTATACCTCCAAGGCATTGGCACCTTCGAGACACACTCATTGGCTCTGAAAGTGTTTTCTTTTGCTGTTCTGCTCACAGTGTAACAACGGTTGTGTAACAAAAGTCTTGTCACTGTCATTTCATGCTCGTTGTTGTTGATTCAAAAATTACGTACTGTAAATGCAGTACATTCTGTATGACAAGTTACTTTATGAAAGTAACTTTATGAAAGCTCTAGGGAGTGTGTAGTAGTTTTTTGTGTATGTCTGTGTGTGTGTGTGTGTGTGTGTGTGTGTGTGTGTATGTGTGTGTGTGTGTGTGTGTGTGTGTGTATGTGTGTGTGTGTGTGTGATTTCAAAATAGCTTCAATTCCCACACACCTAAAGTGATCTCCCATTTTTGATAATAACAGCATAATGAGAGTACATCATAGCTTTTGCTTTGTACCCACCATGTTGTGACAGCTACGGATGTGGAAACATGATCTCATCCACAACTTTGCTGAGGGGAAATTCTGTTATAAAGGTAAGCAGCTGAATCACTGCATCAGGTGAAGGTATCTTAAAATAATAATTTGAGGCCATGCATTATGTGTTAAAACAGTCACATGTACTGTGTTTCAGTACAGGAGGACATTTAAGGTAACCCTCACATTGTAGTTGTAAAATGTGGTTTTGCTGCTGAGAGGGCTGTAGACATAATGCCAATCTGACAAGTGCACTATGAGAAGATAAAACATTGGCATTTAGGGTTAGACATTTTTTTTAAATACACTATACATGACAGACAACCTGCCTATCTGCAATCTTGATGAATAGCACATCCCATTTATTTCTATATATTCCTTCCTGCATGGTTCACCACCTGTATACTGTGGGCAAGTCAATTTGAATAAAAGCATTTGCTAAATGTCCTCATCACTCATCAAGGTTAGGTATGAAATGCAATATATTTCCATCACTGAATAACTTCAGAAACATAAAAAAGACAAGAATATTCTGAGTGATTTTTATCTGTGTATGACTCCAGTAAACTACTATTTGACATTTGAATTGGCTATAATTGATTTATCTTGAAAGAGTCTGGATCGTAACCTCACTTTAAGAGGGACAACTACCTCTATTTCATGGTTCAAGGACTCTGCTTTTCTAAGTGAGAAGACAGATTGGCTGAAGGTTAAATGCTTTGGCAAGACAGTCATTAGTGTGCAGCAAGTTTAAGATGGTTCTCTTAATTTTCTATGAGATATCACACACAGTAAAGGAGCAGGCCCTTGCTGATTTCAAACTTGTGACCTGCTACTCTCAAGGCTATGAAGCAAAATGTGTAAAGTTTGAATGTGCTACTGAAGAATAGCAGGACTCTTCTTTGGGGCACATGGCAGTGATATGCTCTGAGATTATAATACAATGTTCTTATAATTATGTGGTGATACCATACTGTAAACCAGAACTGGCCATCTGACAGAGAGTAAGACGTGGGCAGTGAATAATAATGCTCATAAATGAATTGTATGGCTTTCTTGGAGGTGTTTTAGTGTCAGAGCAATTTTAAATATTTATTTAAACTTTCTCAGTCTTGAGCTGTGCAATTACATAGAAATGTGTAAAACAAAACTCTTCTTTTGGGCATATGTACAGTGTAGGCCTATCAGATGAACTATGTTTTACAGCAATTAAGATTTCTTGTTGCCTTGACTCTGCCTTTAGCTGCTACGGTGTGCCACTGTCAATTTGGAAATACTGTATGTTGTAGCTCTCCTTGTTTTCTGAAAAATATGCTAGTGTTTTTGACTCATGGCAGCAATGACAAGCTGCTGATAGTTTTAGCATATCATTTACTGCCTCGGGAAAAGCATAATTCATCAGGAAAGGCTGCATGGATGTTTAAGTGACATTTTACAAACAACAACAACAACAAAAAGCTGACTGTCAAATAGGGAAGACAACACATGTCCTTGTGTAGAGAAGAATTAGCAAACCAAAAGAAAATAGCAAGAAAGTTACCATCTTGATGGAAAATAGAACACAACCTTATAGAAGTGTAAATTAAATTTCACCCAAGTCTTGAATATTAAACAATCCATACATTATTCAACTAAAAAATTTAGTTCACTACATTATTAAGAGTAACTTGAAGTTCCAATGTATCATTAGTACTATGGCTACATGGACGGATTGGTAATACTAGATGATGATTCAGTCAGCCAAATATTCTCTTTTTCCTATTGCCTTCCCCAAAAGCCAGCAGGAGTTTAGATAATTTCTTCATTAATTATGGCTTTTTCCCAATGACTCATAAAAGGGGTAGATTCCCTTAAATCCCACTCACTATATTTAAAACTTATGAAATGATAATGGCCAAAATCATAGTAGCCTGAATGAGTATTTTAACTTCACAGGGCTAGCAGCCTGCACATTTCCTTTAGGAAGCACCAAGTGTGGAATGTCATAGAAACAGATAGTACAGGTTCAAGGTCCCCAACTACTAAGAATGAAAGGGGAACAAATCCCTCATTATTCACACAAATATTCATAGCCAATTAACAGTGACAACAATACCTCTCCCTTAGAACCATTAGAATGATTTGCATCCTCTTTCTATTTGTAGGACAGTTTGATGTTTAAACAATAACACAAAATTGTGTAAACTCCATGCATCCCATAGACATTGGCTTCATACAGAGCTGTATCAATATGTAGCCTGTACCTGTTCACTAAACAAAATAAACGTCAAATATGGGTGTAGTGTGGATATATCAGCAAACCCATTAATTCCCCCTTCTTACAGTACAGTACACCGTTCTAACGCCAGCATTTGAGTAGCGATGAACATTTGATGTGCAACCTGCAGTGGAAGAAAAGCCATAGAGCGTCCCGTGTGCCACCTCAATTGCGCGCGTGCAGGGGTTGTTTGTAGCCCATGTCAAACTAAACGATGTGCACTAGGCTGCTTTCCTGGCAACCAGGCACTCCTCTCCTCGTTGTGGGTGTTAAATACTTTATAAATTGCGTATGATATCCAGAAAATCTCGTACTGTTTAGCAGGTCGGTTTGGTGGTGTCCCGTGTGGCATGAAGAGAGGCTTCTGCCCCATATTATTTAGGTAGGCTATGTTATTTTGACTGACGAGCCGTGGATGTGGTACACTGCGTGGCGACCTCTGGAAACCGTGCGCATCGGTCAAGATTTGAACTGGATTGAGACTAGTCGAGTGTTTATTTGAGAAGACACTGCTGTCAAATAGTATTCTCAGTTAACGACTTTCAGACCTTGAACTGAGTAACTTAACTATAGTCCTGTATGGTTGCTGGAGAGATGTGAGAAGAGGAATGCGTGGAACATGGATATCGGGGAAAAGATAAGCATCGTGACAAATCGCAGGAAATATACTCAGGTAACTAACTAAAACATGTTTATGTTATTCATTACAGTTATTAATTCGGCTATTTATGTTTTCATGAGTTTATTTCTAGAGTTCCATTACCCACTGGAATTATGATACAAATGTAATATGCCAAAACCAACGTACTCACCTCCCGTCGTTCGTATCACAGTTTTTCACACTGAATTGTATGCAAGTCTCCACTATCTACTGTTTTCATTTGCACTTTTATGTCACATATTTTATCTACCCGTTGTCTTAGTTTCATCGTTCGATTGGGGCTGTGAATTGTGTTTTTCCTTTCTCAATGCCAATCAAACATATTCATTTTAACTCAACTTTTAAAACACAGTATTTCATTATTCCCCGTATGATTATCATCAGACTACTATCACTTTTTTTCCTCAAAGAGGGGCGATCTTAGCCTATCAATTCTGCCTAATTTGAACTAGTATAACTAATTTAGTCTACCATCAGTGAGCAACAGGATTGGAAAAATTCCAACCTCAACATCTGCTCCTTTCTTTGATTGCAGAGCACCAATCATGATTATGTGGTTTCATTGTCCAAGCCCAAGCCGAAACTTGAACTAGTTATGCACATAATAAAGTTTCCATGACTGCATTTACATGTAGCCAATTATTATTATTATTATTTGACTGAAATGAACACTCACAATAACCCCCCCCCTCCCCCCCTCCCCCCCCTCCATGTAAACCAACCATCCACATTGCAATACAGTAGGGAGTAGGCAAAGCAATTTAAACACTGCATTTTGATTATTTTCATCATTTGGAATATGTACACGACGTGCACATTTTTGGTACATCTGTTGCTTTTGCACAATGCGACTTTTCAACAATTCTGAAATGGTTTGAACTCATTAGAAATAATGAAAAGACGTGCTCGACTCTAAACAAAGTTCTCGACTCTAACGTGTTCGACTCTAAACAACATTCAGCTTTGACCAAAGTTCAGTTTTTGACCAAACAATACGGCCAGCACTCTCAAATAGAACAATAAATTATGGTTCAATGCATAATGAGCATCACTGTAGACATTTCGGCGTCAAGCCTTCTTCAGCACAAAGTATTACACACTCTCACACTCTCGATTATATATCATTAGAGCCTGTGGTTGATTTGCCATATGACACATTTAAGCCACTACATTATCCTCCTTGTACGGCATGCGTCGGCCGTCGGCTGATAATGCCACCACAGATGATGCAACTGATAATGTCATTGAGGTACCATCCCACTTCTTACACCAAAGCAATTTCGGAAGAGAGTATACTTTACCACTCGCTTGAGTGGGGGACAGACCCTTGGTATATTTTTTTAATGTATTTAATTTAACAAGTAAGTGTGTTAGCAACCTCATAAAAAACAGATTTTACAAAATGTTCCTGATCAGGATTGGATGATATATAGGTCGCTTTGACAATTTTGAGACCTAGGTTTCTTTTCAATATGCAATTATCTTCTGTCCATGCACTTTCTCTGTATTTAAAGACAAAGAAATCATGCATGGGAGAAATTACGGTTATCTATGGCTGTATAGTTGTCTTCTTGAGTTTAGCTCTTGTGGAAAATCTAGAATGCCACATGATTGATATACTGTAGCAGCAAGATTGAGAGCTCTAGATAGACGCCTAGTCTGCATGGTGCATGGGGAACCCACTGACATATTTTAGATGATTTGCTGTGGTCACATGGGAGTCAGGATGAGTGCATTCAGAGCATCCCCAGTGGGGTCTGGAAAAATGGAGAAGCTGGCATATGTTATGTCATGCCTGTGGGTTGTGTTCTTAGATCAAAACACCATTAGTCTCTTTGTCTAGTGCCACTTTTTGAGGCAGTTTCTTGGCGAGGGAATATCTTGGCTCATCTTCAACCCCAGTCGTACCATTTGTCGGGAAGCAAAAAACTGGCGCGGCATGTTAAAAGTATCTTATTTGTATGATCCCATTGCCTAATTAGGCCCCGCTATCAAGTCTCTCACTCTCGCAGTAACTTCGTAAATCTTTCATTCGCCGCAGTCAGAGTTGAATCAAAGTACACAGGATTGGTGGACATTTTCTGTCCCCCGCTACCACTAGTTTTAACTCAAGCCACACCAGAAAATGAATTTTAAATGATCTGAGGCACTTAGAGCAGTCAGATTAACCTAGCATGTGGGGAAACAGAGACAGAGATGGTGTCTGTGGATCAAGTGAAGTCAAGGCCTGGCAGATTAAAGATGCAGAATCGTATGCCATTTTTCCTGGTCTTGTCTATAGGAGTGTGGGAGTCTGTCTCATTCATGATTTAGAGCTCGCAGAGAGTGCTCATGCATTTTAGTGTGAATATTGTCATCTGGACTCTTTAACAGAAAGAACCAGGAGTGCTCTTCTATTAATACATTTGTCTTGAAAAATGTATAGTTTTGGAAAAACCTGGAAATACCCCACTGCATGACTGACACCATAGGTTATCTCCATCTCTGTTCCTATGTTGTAATATACACTTAATATACACTTCCTATGTTGTTGGAGGACTAAAGAATAAGATGCAACATGATTGCGACCACTGGGGTAGTTAATCCTTAAGTCAAAGTTGATCAGATATTATTATTATGTTCATCCTTCAAAAAGTGTTCATATTTTATGCCATCTGTTGTGTAGATCCCACTAATCACAACAAATCTGAAGGCCTTGATTCCAAATGAATGGGAAGGATGGCACCATCTAATTCCTGATTAGATAGTACCAGCCTTTCCTTTGGGGGTAGATCCATAAAACAGATGGTGTGGAATGGGGCCTGGAATTTAAGGCACTTTTGGGGTGAACAATCCCTGTAACCACATCCACTATCCCCAATGTCTACTACTCTGGTTTGTCTGAATCAATCCATTAAAGTAATTTGGACAAATCATACCCATGGAAAACTCAAATGCATCAGGTGAAGAAAAAATACAGTACCCGTCAGGCCATTTACATCTTAGCAGGTGAGAACTATATGTTCTCACCTGCTTCAAACTGTTGGCATTTGGTAGGCCTATTAAATATCCACAGGTAGCAGGCTTTGGATATAATTTTTTTTTAGCACAATTGTCTAGAGATACACAACCAGTGCTGTGCAGTAAGTTAACTAATGGATACATTTAGAATCATAAGAGAATGCAGAGATGGCTACATGTCAGGTTCCATTAGCAGTCATGTCCTGTGAGTAATATACTGGCCACTTTATTAGGTACACCTTTCTAGTACCGGGTTGGACCCCCTTTTGCCTTCAGAACTGCCTTAATTCTTTGTGGCATAGATTCAACAAGGTGCTGGAAACATTCCTCAGAGATTCAAGATTCAAGATTCTTTATTTGTCACGTGGATACAAGTATACAGTGAAATGCAAAAGTGACAGTGCCACAGAGGAGTGCAACAATACATTTAAAAATAAATAGAATATAGACAGCAGTATAAACAGCAATGTAAGCAATGTACACAATAGAATGGCTATATACAATGACAATGACAGGTTGACAGTACAGTTAATTACAGTGAAAAGATGAGTCTGCAATGGGTAATGGGTAATTATATATATATATAATTAGATTTTGGTCCATATTGACATGATAACATCACGCAGTTGCTGCAGATTTGTCGGCTGCACATCCATGATGCAAATCTCCCGTTCCACCACATCCCAAAGGTGCTCTATTGGATTGAGATCTGGTGACTGTGGAGGCCATTGGAATACAGTGAACTCATTGTCATGTTCAAGAAACCAGTTTGAGATGATTTGAGCTTTGTGACATGGCGCGTTATCCTGCTGGAAGTAGCCATCAGAAGATGGGTACACTGTGGTCATAAAGGGATGGACATGGTCAGCAACAATACTCAGGTAGGCTGTGGCGTTTAAACAATGCTCAATTGGTACTAAGGGGCCAAAAGTGTGCCAAGAAAATATCCCCCACACCATTACACCACCACCACCAGCCTGAACCGTTGATACAAGGCAGGATGGATCCATGCTTTCATGATGTTTACGCCAAATTCTGACCTAACCATCTGAATGTCGCAGCAGAAATTGAGACTCATCAGACCAGGCAACGTTTTTCCAATCTTCTATTGTCCAATTTTGGTGAGCCTGTGCGAATTGTAGCCTCAGTTTCCTGTTCTTAGCTGATAGGAGTGGCACCCGGTGTGGTCTTCTGCTGCTGTAGCCCATCTGCTTCAAGGTTCGACGTGTTGTGCATTCAGAGATGGTCTTCTGCATACCCTGGTTTTAACGAGTGGTTATTTGAGTTACTGTTGCCTTTCTATCATCTCGAACCAGTCTGGCCATTCTCCTCCAAGGCATTTTCACCCAGAGAACTGGATATTTTCACTTTTTTGGACCATTCTCTGTAAACCCTAGAGATGGTTGTGCGTGAAAATCCCAGTAGATCAGCAGTTTCAGAAATACTCAGACCAGCCCATCTGGCACCAACAACCATGCCACGTTCAAAGTCACTTAAATCACCTTTCTTCCCCATTCTGATGCTCGGTTTGAACTTCAGCAGGTCGTCTTGACCATGTCTACATGCCTAAATGCATTGATTTGCTGCCATGTGATTGGCTGATTAGATATTTGCATTAACGAGCTGTTGAACAGGTGTACCTAATAAAGTGGCTGGTGAGTGTATAATATAATATATATGCCATTTAGCTGACGCTTTTATCCAAAGCGACTAACATTGTAGTGAGTGCGAGAAGGTTTGAGGTGTCTCACAGGGATAAATCATACTCCATAGGAAGACATGGCAATGAATCTCTTATCAGGTGAGGAAATTGTACTGTATGTACAGTACTGTCTGAAACATTCTGTATGATGAACATTTGAAAGCTTTTTACACATTACTAATCCTTAATACTTCATATTCTATACACTAGAGTAGCTGAGCTCATCCTCATGGCAATGAAACTAAATACTCTTTGAGAGAACATTTGATATGCGATGTGTTTTACTGCTATTTTACTATATTACTTGTGCAGGTACAAGAGAAAAACAGCCAAAGCTATCAAAGGAGCCTCTAGAAACGTTCAAGATTGTGCTTATCTTTTCCATTCATTTGTGATTAAGGCATCCTGTAGGACTGTATGCAGTGAGCAATCCTGCTGAGAGATTTTGAAGCTGATTATACAATTTGGCCATAGGGAGAACTGCAGGGCACTGCAGTGGCTGATGCCAAAAAGCATATACAGTGTCACTATTTAAACCCATGTTAAACTTAGTATTCCATATGGCTTAATAAGTCTATTCTGGACTGCAATTTGGTTTCTAAAATGTCCTACTATTATGTGGTCTTCTCCCTGGGACAGTTTTAGTCTTTTATGGCCCATGCCGCTATTAATGCTATGGCAGCACCCTTTAACTGCATTTACTGGATTCACTGCACCAATCTCATATCTCATAGGAATCCATTAAGCAGTCAGCAGTTAGCAGTGTCTATATCTCTATATGTATATCAATGACTGTATGTTTCTGGACACGATAGATGGCGTAGGGTGCTGAGTAATCTTGCTCTGTTTAGGTCTGAAAACATCTGAATTGTTTTTATTTTTAGATAAACCATCACTTCAATTAATCATACTCTCATGGAATAGCTTTAACCCTCTTACTATGCCCTTAGTTTGTGGGCAATTCGAGGCACACACTATTTCATTATTTGAGCTTTTTGGATATGACCATAAAGTATAAACAGCAAGGTAATGAAAGCAGCTCAATAGAAAAGAGTAGAGCTACCATTTTAGGTCACGGGGGTAATTAATTTGTAGAGGGATTCAAGGAGTGCTGTGGACACTCCCCAACTCCCACCATAATCGAGTATGAGCTTCCTATGATCAAAACGCTGTCTTTTATCCCTCTCTCTAACCCTCTGTCTGATGTCTCATGTCTAAGGGCCTGCTCAGTAATAGAGATCAAGAGACTGCTGTCAGATGCGTTCTGATACCAACTTTTAAGAATGAGGTCACTCTACAGGAATCGTGTTACAGTTCCCACCTTCTGGCAGCTTCAGTAAAGCAGTTGTCAATCTCAATATGCTAATATAGACCTTTATGAACATCAAACATTCAGATGGACAACAAAAAACACACACAAATAATTTTGGTGAACATTTATGCTTTCACTATATCATAAATAGACAACACAATTGGTCCTACTTTTAAATAGCAGACATGTGTCTGCTTTGAAAGGTTGACATAAGTGTTTGAGTTTTGATCGCTCATCGGTCTGTCAATGTGAAACAATTGGTTTATTGTGGACTTTCATGAATTTTCGGCATGTATCAAAGACATTTTGTTGATACATTTATCTCGAGAATTTCTCACTATTATTTCCTCAAATGATGAGTATAAATATCCAGTCACTGGAGCACAAGAACAGTTTCAAAGTTGTTCATGACATTTTCAGTACATTGTAATGACTGTCTGATAACTTAGAAGTAAGATAACCCAGTAAACCCAATCCCCATTTGTTTCATGGGGAAAAATGTCATCTTTAATGTTTTTAGCATATGCAGAATGGTGGAGTGAAGGCGAACATGTCAGGGAACGTGTCATATGTTCCAATAAGCATCAGTATGCTTTGCCTTGCCTTACAGAAGCACATAGATAAAAGGTGTGTAGATAACAGTGAAGCTGTGAAAATAGCCTTCTGTCTGTCACTGGCTGCTCAGCCTCATCCATGATTTGTATTTTCTTCCGCTCTCTTAGAGTGGAAGGCCTACAGTATTTGAGGACATTGGTTGTGTGCAAAGTCAGTGGAATTTGTGTCAGTCATTTAAATTAGAAATGTCTGACTGGATTTACAAACTAATGTTTATAAAGGCCTACAATTCCTGAATTTAACATATAAACATGTGCCAATCAGCCAGAATAGTTGACAACATGGATCAACTGCTACAGCATAAAAGATCACATTATGCAAAGAGCACAAATACAGCGTAGAGAACATGTTATCACCGTTTACAAGCAAGTCGCGCAATGGCTCCAATTATTTCATTAGTTTATTTGTGACTTTTTTTGAGACAAAGGAGGGGTGAATTACATTTCAGTCCTTGAGAAAATCAATTGCCTTTATTTCCCCAGGGATGAAAATTGTCTCACCGTGTACAGTCATCTCTTTACAGAAATGTGTAATCCTTCCAGCCCAGAACTCAGGGTGCAGGGACAGTTGTTTAGGGCAAGGTACTACCTGCAGGAACTGTCTCACAAGTCTATCTTTTACTTTTGTTTTATCTCAGCACTTCAAGTAAGCTACACCCTCTCATATTTAATTTGAAGACGTTAAACATAAGTTGAAATTCCTTGGCATACCATTTAAATTCCTTGTTTGCTGAGAGAGGTCAATTACTGTGTGTGCATGAATCTACATTATCAAAACAGTTCATTTAAATATGAATTTACCTTGGACCATTTCAAATACTGCAAATCACCCATTCCCTGGTATGGGCAGCATGCAAACACACTGGGAGATGAGACAATCTCTAGACCTGGACAATGTAGAGAGCAAAAGCTTAACAAGTTTTGAAAACCGGTTTGACTTCAAGAAGGAACAGATATTCATCTTCCTCTTGTCCTTCTGTCTTGGAGTGGTTGCCTGGGGATCATGGACAATTACTGTCCCTGTGATATAAAACACTTGCACCGACCAGTATTCTGAATGTCTAATCGACCCCCCCCCCCTCTCTCTCTCTCTCTCCCACACACACACACACACACACACACACACACACACACACACACACACACACACACACACACACACACACTCCCTCTCACTCTCACTCTTCTTCCCACTCTCTCTTTTTTGCTCGGACGAAAGGCCAGAGAAGGTGCCGGAAAGGACAAAGCCAGAATTCTACACACCTGATTGGATATGAGCTCATATTGACCCAAGACCGCTAAAATGGAGTTGCTATGGAAACTGATGCTGCTGCTATCTTTCGTGGAGTGCCTTGCAGGTAAGCATCTTGTGATTTTTTTCCGTTTGCATGCCAACGCTATCTGTTGAAAGCTGTCATCATTATTCATTTTACATAAAGAGCTAAATATTTTAATATTTTAATGATCTTTGTAAATAGAGAAGTCATTGGAGTAATTGTGTTTTCGGACCAGTAATTTAAAAAGTTAGTTCAAAGTTTTTTTGTCCAAATGCCCAGCCATTGTCCTCCTCCCTCGATCTTCCAACCATGCTGTTCTCAAGGCAGCACTGTCACAGTCCCTTTTTTTTTTCATTCTTTCTGTGAATCCTGTTTAGGAAGAAACATCGAGGTCATAAGTCTCAAAGACAGTCTTACCTCGCACTTAAATGCGCAGTCATTCATTTATAGTGTGCCTCCATTGATACCCTAATTGAGGCAGCACTGGTAGTAGAAGAGTCCCACTATTGATCTTGTTTTAATGAGGCGGCTTAATTTCTCTCACTGACAAAATGTCAGGGTCAAACTCTATGCCCCCCTCATAGATGTCAGTGTTTAATGCCGACCAGAAGATGAATGGATGATTCAGACATTTCACTTGTTTAAAAGAGAGAGAGAATGTGCAGTATTTTCTTTCCCAGAGTTAACCCCTCACAACTGGGATATAAAATCAATTATGAGTAGGCCTATGTGCCCATATATAGAGCCCAATAGCAGTAGGGTGCATGGATATTTCTACATGGCAATTAGCACCACTTATTACTACAGTATATCCAGTACATCGGTGGTTGTCTAATGAGAAATCCTTGGGGGGCTGTGACTCACCATGGGATTAGTAATGCCACATTATGCCCTAGTTCAGGATTTAGAATATGCTTTACATACAAAAAAGCTAAAGGCTGAGTAAGGCAAAAACACTTCAGTGTTTGGTAATGTGCTTAAGATTTGATCCTGGGTCGGCGTGCCACAAGACTGTTAGTCAGTTGAACGAAAGCCTAGCCTATGCATTAGCATTAGGACGATGTCACTCATTACTCAAACCACCTCCGCTACATTGACAATTCGATTTCATTAATTAGTGGATTGAATATGATATTCAATGCGCTTGTTCAAAAGCATGTGTGTTTTGTTTCAAGGTGTACAGAATGACATGGTAGGATAACTGTAGGCTGTAAACTTGAGCTCTAGACTCGCTGTCCAGGCTTAGACTTATGACTGGGAACAAGTAAAGCTTTAGTATTCAGAGTGGGCTATGTCACGTGTGCTCTGTTTACGAGAGGAGGCACGGTACGAGAGAGAACAGATACTGTAGGTTACAAAGCCTTGGTATTCCGAGTGAGATGTGATAACCGTTTTAGTATTCAAGCACATGTGCCCTTTTGAATAGAGGGAACACAGCATGAGAGTGTGAGATACGGTAGGTATGGGCTACTGTAATGTAGCTTATCTATTTTGCTTTGGCTATGTTGTTACAGTACACAGGTTCTGTTGGAGAGAGTAGGGGGCAGTGGAAGACATACCTATAGTGAGTTCAGCTAGAGTTAACTAGCTCTCTCCCAGCAATCCCTCAGGGTCCAGAAAGCCCAAGGCAGTTGGGGGTGGGTGGGGGTTTGGGGGGGGAGGGGAGGGGAGGGGGGGGATATAGCATGGATGGATGCAGGGAGGGGATATAGCATGGATGGATGCAGAGAACTCTCACATTGTGGCTAGTACTGAAAAGGTCATGCATCTATAAAAACCTACATGGTTGGATTCACAAAGTGTCATGGTCGTCAGTCATAGTCTCGGAGACTACAGCACTTGTAATTTTCATCTTAACTCAACCCTGGTTCAACCATCATTCCCTGCCAGGATATTGACATAGCTCTCCCCCACTGACACAGTCCAACACAGTGTATTATTATATATTATACATTATTGTATTCCCCAATGATAGAATTGAGTCTACTGTATGTATAGTATGTAGCATTTATTTTCACATGGAGAAGTCAAGGAATCCTATTATCTAATTCATATCAGACCTGAGATGACTGCATTTAACCTTCCTGGTGTACAACAAATTCCATTGGTCCTCATGCAACTTTTATTCCCAAAAATGCACCAATTTATTTCCAATTATTTTCCCAAGCACAGGCAACAAATCCACGAAAACCATACTGTCCGCTGTTAAAGCACAAAATGAAATGAAATGAAATCCGCAAATAGTACAATCATGGGTCCTAGAAGTTTGTACGGTTGGACGTATACAGTGTAAAAGCATGATAAATGTTACTATTAGTGTAGACTGCAGCAGCTGTTAAATGACAAATAGCCCTCTAAGCAAAGTAGGGGAAGGAAAGGTAGTGATATTATGGCAATTAGATGACAAATGGCATTTTCTGCAGCAATATGTTTTTGAATGTATGTAGCCATTCAATGGAGCGACACTAAGGTACATTTAATCAATGTTATCAATATGATATTCAGTATTGACAGCATATTCCCTGTACTGCATATTATGCACTGCACAGTACAGTGTATTAGACATATTAACTTTGATTAAATTCAGTATGGTGTATGTATGTGTAAACGCATTGGTAAGCTACATTTCTTTTTTGTTCTAAGTTCAACTTAACAATTACCTATAAGCCTAACCCTAAGATATGAGGGTTAAAACAAAAACTCTACAATGGTGGCACACAGTATGAGATACTAAGATCAGATATTTGACCAGAGCTATAAGCTTACGCATAAACTGACCCTCTTGAAACATGGAGTAACATACAGTATCAGCTAAACTTAATATTATGATTTCAGTTTAATCATCGTGTAGGCCCCAGATTTTTGACCCAAATGCCTTCAGTTGCCAGACCAGCTTTGAATCGCTAATTCCGCCAACCAATCCCAACCGTCCTGCACCCTCAGAATAACATTTGGAGCCCCTCAATGAGAGACCTTAAGGGTGTATCTTATCTGTCTGGACAGAGAGGAAAGATGCTTTAAAAAGCAAGATTGGCTTTTTTATTTGATGCATAAAATCCCAAGCTGAAGCAAATGGATTGGGGACCTCACAAACGACCGATACCTCCCCCACAGTCGACTCCCCATGTGGCTGTTTATTCATGCTGAGGTAAGCTTGCTGAATTCATTTGCTGTCAGCCAGTATTGAATTTGAGATTAGTTTTTATTTCAGCCTCCAAAGCACCCTTTCGCTTTCCCCATTCGTGCTGATGCCGGGTGTCGTGTCGTTTTCGGTGCTCTGTTCTGCCACATATCATCATCTTGCAGCAGGTGAGAGATATGAGGGAGGCAGCTTTTTTCCAATAAGCCACTTTCATAATGTCCTCCGTCTCTGTCTCGGGGCATTGTGCAGTCAACTTTATGTTAACATTTGGAATCAGTACACATCCACAATAGAGAGATTTCTCTCAGACCATCTGTTTGTCTTCATATGCTCGTGGTGTGGCCTGTTAAAATCTGATTGCGTGGGCGTTAACACACAGCGCCCTGCTGAATCCAAGATGACTCCTTGTTCAGATCTAACTTCAGTCACTTACTGGAGACTTGTTGCGATTCATTTCTTAACTGCTTTGGAAACTCCTTAATACTGCAGTACCCTTATTCCTCAAAATCCCTCTTTAAAGTTATGCTTTTGCTTTGTATTTAAAGGTCCAGTACGTAACATTCAAGCTTTTTAAAAGCTTCCTAATGGTTGTAATGACTATGTTTAATTGGTAGTGGTCAGGGAATGAGATCCCTTGAAAGAAATATTTCATTTACAAATGCTGTTATTCGGAAATCCTACCTGACACTCGGTTTTCAAACATGCCAGGGGTGTTCTAGGGGAGTGGACTTTGATTTTCGCCTTTCTGTCTGCCTCTTCGAATCATGCTCTCATGCAGAAAAACAACAGCTAAAGTCCAACACTGCAAGTCCATTTCGATGGGTTATATTAGACCTATTATTAGGGAGGATGTTGTGTGAAACTTCAAATTGAATTTCGCTGCGCTGGCCAGAGGTGGCAGATTTCCAAAAGACTTACACCCTGCTCCTTTAAAGTTGAACAACACCAGATCACAGCAAGTTTTACTTTGTTTTCTTTTTTACCGCAAAGCAAGACTGACAATTATTCCACCCTCCCCTAATGCATGCTACATAAATTCCTGTTGGGCAACAGAGGAGTTTCACAGAGTTTGCATCACTTTGGACTAACCCCCCAGGCACGGCCCCCAGAGCTCAATCCCATCTCATTATCCTGCAGTTATTCTCCCTATTCTCTGTTCAGCACCATAGTACCTGTTAGGAACGAATATCAGTTACGCTGATTAATTTCACAATATATGAATAGAAATGTAGTTAACTTTGCACACTGCAAACCACTTTGGAATTGTTGAAGAACATGATATGCATCAAGGTTATGTGAGACTACTTTTCAGAGACGGTTCAGTGGGTTGTTGGAGCCCATCTGTGTTTTCGGTATGAGTCAAGTTAGTCATGCAATAAAGCATATGCATAGAACTTGTGTTAATTGATAACTTCCCACATATGAGTAGTAAGTGGGAGGTCATCCAAAGTAATGAAGCAGTGTGACAAGTTTCAGAACTGCTATCCTACGAGTAGGCCTGAGTTCTCAGTGGTTTTGAAGCTTTTATGGAGAATCCTTGTCTTGAGGCAACTTGTGTGCATCGATTAGCAAAGTCATTAATCAATGCGTTCAAGCACTACCTCCGCGCCGAAACGTCGATTTGTTACATGTTTACCGGGGGCCTACATGCTTGTGTATTGTGTTTGTGCTTGTTTTGGAGCTCTGTAAGAAGTGTGGGACATAGTTATCTAACAAAGACTATCATTAGGCTATCTTACATTTTGTGCCATTTCCACAAGGTTTATCCTTGAGGGGAGGAACAATCAGCACACAAGGTCCCTGTCAAACAGCTTCTCTCAGAGAGAGTTATTTTGAGTCCTGGGGATAAACCCGCACTCTCTCTTGAATACAGTATCTCCTCCCGATACAAATTACCTAGCGGTCCTACCTTTCTGCTGTTACAGAAATGCAAATTCATTCTCAGACAGGCAAATTTCTTTGTGAGGAAGTCATGTTTTTTCCAAGGAAATGTTGTCTGCCCCACGGGTCACTCTTGGTGACTTCCCAGCACAACATAGTTTTTTCTAATTAACCAAAAAAAGGATATAGAATATAGGTGGAAATCCATGGTCTTTGTTATGTCAGCGGAGGCCTACTAGGTTATAACATACTTATATTCAATAGTGGCCTTAATCTAGTGTTTTCTGCAAGGAAAGAAATGTAATAAGCAGCTCATTTTGTTGATGTGTACTCTAACAACTTTAGCTCCAGTTCAGTTAAGAGTTTATTTTTGAATGTGGAATTTCAGGAAACATAGCAGATAACAACCGTGGCACTCTCTTCTCATTTTTCTATAACTATGAAAAACATGCATTTTCCTCCACACTAACCCAATTTTGAGGGCAGAAATTAGTCAAAAGAGACCATACTTGCAATACTTGCAAAAATCATTTGCAGAAAGTAGCTACAAAGGGTTGGAAACCTGTTTGAAATGAGTGACACTTCAAACCAATAAAATATATACAGAAAATATAGAATTCAGTTTTTCCTTCAGGTTTTCTTTGATTTTCTTCAGTGTTGCAAGCTAGAATAGGCAAAAACTATCAGAAAACAGTCCTTCCCAGTCAGAAAAGACTATGCACATCACAACATCACAACAAGCAACCATTCTACGGGGTTCTTGTAAATGTAACATCCAAATTGTTGAAATTGCGAGCACATTCTTCCATCTCTCTGTCCAGTTCAACATGATTTTGAGGCATGTCTCGGCAAGACTAGGTGGTGATAAGCAGTGTGATGTTTTAAGAAAGAAAGAAAGTGTTAAGTATTTGAAGTGATATGGTCTATTTTTGACATCAGTGTCTTTCAAAGGACCATACTCAGTCTGCTCACCATGTAACATTATTATATTTGTTTATGTATTTTTACAGTTTTTGTATTGTGTACTGTGTGCACTGATACTGTATAGAACCCTAATAAGGAAAAAACATTGTGATTCAGCATGCTCTAGGTGGCGAGGAGAATCTTAAACTGAATCCTAAATTGGACTGGGAGCCAGTGGAGGTTTTGGAGGACTGGAGTGATGTGGTCTCTAGAGTGGGTTCTAGTGAGCAATCAGGCAGCTGAGTTCTGAACATGTTGGAGTCTGTTGGGGACTCTGTTGGCGGCCCCAAATACAACACTGTTGCAGTAGTCCAGTCCAGTAGTCTGGTAGTCTGGCTGTGTTGGTAACAAACACATGGATGAGGATCTCTGCATCACTGAAGGACAGGTGACAGATAACGCAGAGGTTATGCACCTGGCTTAATATGGAGACAGTGAAGCCATCACTGTTGAGGGTGAAATATTGGCTAGAGTGGGAGAGGGACTTTGTACCAACAAGTATGATTACTGATTTGTTGTAGTTCAGTTTAAGGAAGTTGCATTCCATCCAGGACTTGATGTCAGCAAGACAGTTAGCAAGGGTGGAGTGAGTGGCTGGATTATAGTTTTGGATTATAGTTTGAGGTACAACTGAGTGTCGTCGGCATAGCAATGGAACTGGAGACGACACAATGGAACAGGTGATGGATAATCTGTCTGAGAGGGAGCACATACAGGATGAAGAGGAGAGGACCAAGCACCAAACCTTGAGGCACTCCTTTGGTGAGAGTGGCTGTGTTGGACTTGCAGTTGTTGACGAAGATATAGTGACTTCTGTCAGAGAGGTAAGAGGTGAACCAGTTCAGAGCAGTACTGGTAATGCCGAGGCAGGACTCAAGGCGAGTGGAGAGGATTGAGTGGTCAATGGTGTCAAAAGAGGCACTGAAGTCAAGGAGAATGAGGATGCTGAGGGATCCGGCGTCACCGGAGAATAGTAGATCATTAGTGACTTTTAGGAATGCTGTTTCAGTACTGTGTTTGGATCTGAAGCCAGACTAAAATGGCTTGTAGAGGTTGTTGGAGTTCAGGTAGATTTTCCTCTGGGAGGCAACAACTCGTTCCAATATTTTGGACAGGAAAGGGAGGTTTGAGAGGGGTCTATAGTTGTTGAGGTTGTCCAGGTCCTATCCAGGCTTTTTAAGTATGGGGTGACAGACAACAGAAACAACCAGAGATTTAGGCCCAGGTAGCTTGATGGCAAGGCATTCAAAAGATAGGGGAGCCTGAATAGATACAAGTTTTTATGTCCTGATGATTGAAAATGGCAATTTCACCATTTTATCTATGGAGGCATTGGGAGTTGTCTCATTCAGGGAAAAATATTCATATGGTTTGTGCCAGGTTTCGGTCAGAGAGAGCAAATCAAGATTGTTGTCCATAATGAACTCACTGAGGATGGGACCTTGTGAATGGATCTCTCTTGCAAGTTGCAGCACAATAATGATGATATATTGTATAACACAGTAGAGGATAAACCAAAATATTACAAAATCGATATATTACAAAAGCTGTTTTGGCTTAGATAGGGCCTCATACTACCCTCTACATATTTCTACTGTATGAACTGAAGTGGGATAGAACAATTGAAATCTTCTCTTTATGACCAGTCACAGGAGAAGAAGTAATGGGCTGAACAATGTGTACAGAGCATAAAACCCTGGGCTTGAGTGTCTGGTAGGACTTGAAGCCTAGTCTGTCAAAGGTAATGTATTTGTGTTGGTCCTCCTTGCAGGAAGCAGTGTCCTGCTGAGGCCTGTGTTCACCAAACAACCTGGCAGCGTGGTGTTTCCCCTCCAGCCCACTGAGACCAGGAGAGAGGTGGTGTTCAGCTGCGAGGCCCAGGGACATCCTCCGCCCTTCTACAGGTAACATCTGTCAGGGGTTTTCTTCAAGTTTGTTTTTGTTCAGGTACAATATTGCCTCCAAGGAGACTACAACATTTACAATGCAAATCAAGCGAAGCTGGGAAGTCAAGTATGCATAAATGGATTATGGGTGCTACAGCGACCTGCCTCATCTAGATAGCCTGATGGTAGGGGAAACATAGCACCCCTATCCCCTAATGCAGGGGAGCACAAATCAAGTCATCAATGGCCTCAGTGTTTTCTGGTCCCTGTCCTCACCTGCCCTCCACATATATAGGCATGGGACAACTTGTTGGAGAATCAATGGCAAAACAAGCACACATTCAGTCTGCAGGCTCTAAAGGACTAGAGATGCGGACGTTGCTGCTCACTGTCTACGGCATTTAGCTTCACTGTCAATCACAGTAACTTCATAATGACTTAATTACACCATTGTCCTGAATAGTTAGGCCTCACTGTTCTGTATGTTTGCTTTGATCATCTATACTGTAGAATTCAGTTGGAGATCAGTTGGATTGTTATTTTATTGCAACAACATCAGCCAGCTACAATGGAACCTAAAGTGTTCACCAAACAAACACCTGCCTGCATATTTGTACATTGGGAGACATGTGAGAAACTATGCAAGGACCAGAGTCACGGTGTCACATCTACCGCTATAGCCAAAAGCAACACTTTTTCACAACAGGGTATCATACTTACCAGCACTTGATTGAAAGTAACCATCCTCTGTTTCCTGTTGTCAGTCACTTGGATCTCTGCCCCTCTGTCTGAGTTGTCCCCTGTGCCTTGTCCTGTGAATGGATCTCTGCCTAGCTCATCAGCAGCTAAAGTGATGACAAATGAAAACAGATGACAAACGATGATTTGCTTTAAAGCGCTTCAGTTGTATCAGCTATTAATTTACAATCTATCAAACTACGACGATGCTGCTGTACTCCTGTCACTGTAATTAAATGCAAATTGCAAAGCCAAGCATTTAATGTGTAATAGGTTGAAACGATCCTTCATAACATCACCGCGTTCCGCTGTTAATGTAGCTTGAAGATCCTTGGTGTTATGCTTAATGGGCACAAATTGAAATGAATGTATAAGATCTTATCTCATAGACTGGTTAGAATACTCATAAAGCAATCAGGTCCTATAATGTAGTCTCGAAAGCCTACAAGCATTCAGTACCATGGAAGTTTTTTGTCTTTTAACTCTAACTTGTTAAGAAGAATTATTTTAATTAATTAAATACTGTTAGTGCCAGACAGTCAGTGTGTAGAATGCTTCCCCTCACACACATACAGTACCACACTAGATTCACACTATGAAATAGATTATTGGCCAATATGACACGTTTCAGCCATTATTTGTCAATACGAATATCAAGGCAGATATATTGTACATACCCATTAGTTACAGTGGGTATGTGTTCAAGGCACCCTCACACACTATATTAAGTAAACTTAAATTGGTTTAGAAAGATTAAGGGTCCATGGAAGGTTGAGTCAGCCTGCACCATACATCGAGTGGGTCCTCCGAGTTAAGAGTAGGCAGCTCTATTTCAGGGCCACCAAGGACAAATTAATTTATCTTAGACTACCCTATGACCGCCACCACTGAAAGCCCCTTCAGAGTTGTCACCATGCCCCCCTTGATTTGTCTCATCTGAAGCTCACGGACCCATTCCAGCTGCAACACCAAATCACTAAATCAATCTAATCAGTCAATTGCCGTTGAGCACTGCTTCACTGAATACGCTCCCCTCTCTCTCTCTCTGTCTCTCTCTGTCTCTCTCTGTCTCTCTCTGTCTCTCTCTGTCTCTCTCTCTATCTATCTCTCTCACTCACTCTCTGGAGGAATAAGGACAGAGATGGAAACCTCAGGCTTACTTTACTCAAGGAGTTGTGAAATAACAATCATCACTAATATTCAATCTAATTGTGCCTTATTCTGTCTCTGGAAAAGCTATTTCTGAAGAGGCTTCTTACACAAGGTTGGCTTCTCTTGTTAGGCTTTGTTTGCTCTCCTTTCTTGTCTCTTTGGTTCTCTTTGACATTGAACTGATGATGAAACTACACTTTCTACAAAATCCCTAAGAAATGTCCTAAAATTTAGATTTTTTTTTATGAGAAGGTTATTAGTTAGTATTTGGGTGCTGTCAAACTGTTTTTGAATAGCTTCAGTGAATACATTTTTACAGTCAACATCTAGAAGAACAATCTGTAAGGATTAGCAAACATCTGCTGAAACGCCCATTATTGCAGATGGCTGGATGCTGCATTTCTGTGCTCTGTGTCCCATGTCTTCGATTGCATGACCTTTAATCGAAAACTGTTATCATATGTCATACATGTACTGTGGTTATCTAGTTTGACCAGACATGGCGGTCACCCTCCTGTCTGATAATCACTATGATTGAGGGAGGCTTACAAGTCTTGGTACAGAGCCTCCCATATGGGATGATGATTTGAGTGCTGTGATGGGAGCTTGCCTTTAGGGTCTTGCTGGATTGCTCCATGAAGGAGAAAAAAAAGAAAAACAACCACAGTATAGCCATTGATTTTGTCTCATCCCATGTTTAAAATTAGCCTCGCTGTGAAAGGAGATGAATGAATTATCATTACAAATGATTAATACCTCTCACTGATTACCTCCCACACCAATTATATTCTGTGTTGTTTGCAGCAATGCACATAAAGGCTGTGTCATTTGTTTTCATTTATTTGTTACAATGAGGGTGTCTGGTCTCTGGATTTTCTTTGCAGTTTGATCCTGATAAAAGCATGTGATTATGCTGTCTGACGGTATTTATCACATGCAATAATGAACCAGAGCTGGGCAACCTTCAATGGGAACATGACAGTTGGTCTAATGGCCATGTCTTTGACACCAGTCTAATATTGAATTATGATTTACAAAATACATTTTTTAGGAGCATTTAGTATAGGAGGGTAGAATATAAATGAAGACTTTCAATACACTATATATCCATTTGCAAAAGTTTTGGTCATGTTACATTTATCATCAACAATCGAAATAATCAAGATTGATTGAATACTTCAAGAATATTCATTTTATATAAGCAAATAAGATATTTTAAGCATCGACAGTATTTGTTGACTTTCACAACTCAACGGTGTGATGCTCTTGATTTACAGGTGGAAGCTGAATAATTCCTTCATCGTACCCAGGCCGGGGTCACGCTACGCTCTCACCGGGGGCAACCTTCGCATCAGCCATCTCAACAAAGAGGAGGATGTTGGGATCTATCAATGTCTGGCCTCCAACTCTTTTGGCACCGTCGTCAGCAGAGAAGCCAGTCTACATATTGCTTGTGAGTTGTCCTCCTTTGTAATCAAGGCATTAACAAAATTGGATCATTATAAAAATGTATTCTGATATTGACCTCCATAAGCGAAAGTCTCCAATTTTGACAGAACTCAGGCAGTAGGCTGATACTTTACAGTTGTAGAACAAATTAGCATGCAATGTTTACAGCATGTCACGCCCATGTTTATCCTTTAACCCGGCTTAAGCAGCAACTGGGGTTGTTAACACTGTATGGTGGTGCTGCTGCAGCTCTATCTCAGAGCAGAGGCCCATGACGAAGACGGTGTGATTGTGTCTGCGGCCTTGAGAGAGGCAGTTCAAATGATGGTTGGTTTACGGCCTTCATCTATCATGTTTTATAAGACTTGAGTCTTAGGCATCTCTGATGGCAAGGTGAACTCAGGGCCTCCTCTTTTGACAGCCAGCCTATCTAAAATGACAGCACAGACATCCGTGAACAGATGGTGCGTCCAGATTGAATTCTGACGTCTGTTTTCCTGTTGCAGACCCAGGGATGATCCTTGTGGTGTGAGCACCCTGGGTTCTCATCTGGCTCCTGCTGGACTCGTCTGTGTCAATCGCCCGCTCAAAGCAGTATATCATCTGCGTAAAGCGTTACACCCCTGTCACTAGTCACCACAAGGCAGTGTATTATATTCATATTTCCTATCAATTTTCGAGGTCTGACCCATACTGTCTGTCATTGGTCTCATCCATTGCCTGGGCCTAACCTGGAACCTGTGGCTTTTGTCATCTGACGAGAACAAGTATCAGTGGTGATGTGTCATCCATCTTATTTATTGCTCTTGGTATAACTTAATTAACCGTGCTGAATGATTGAATGGTCCCAGGTCAGGGGAATAATTCATTGAGGAGCAGCCGGTTATGAAAGTATATCGTGCCATTTGTAAAAGACTCAGACCTGAACAGACTGGCTTGCTCTTCGCAATTGAATGGGAGTTTCCCCTCTCTTAGTGCCCATATAGCTTAGATACCAAGATGACTGAGAATAACGGTATGCTGAATTTGATGATTGGGAAAACACATTCTGTCCACGAAGGGCTTCAATGATATTTACAAACATAGCTATTGCCACATAATGCCAATCGGCCATGAAGATCATTCGAATGATACTAAATTCTTATCATTTGTACACACAAAGCATCTTGTGGCTGCCGAAGTTTTTTTACGTCTTTGCTTCAATACTTCAAAATGATGTTTCCTTTTTTGTCTGACATGATATCTATTAATTGTATTATATAAGCATTCATTGATGTAACTTGAAATCGCATGAACACCAAGGCTTGAATGATAGCATGTTGCATGTTTTATCCAGCACCAGTCTGTAGACTGAATGATGTACAGTAGGAAGAGTATCTTTCACCATCTAATATGGGGCTTATAAACGTTGGAACCTTGAAAGATTGATGATTCCACTGACAATACAAAGCCAGTGGAATGTTTTAAAGCCTCCACTCGTCTGTTGGAATAATCTCGTTGGTCGCAGGGCCGGATTGAGTTCTCTAATCTCTCTGGGATTTGTATAATTGAAAGGCTCTCCCTGTAGCAACATTACACCACAGATTGTAACCGTCGTATTACAGGAATATCGTTTTAATGCAAATCCATTAGAAGACGCATGCTGCGCGCCAGATGCAATGCTGTTTTCAGAATCACTAAGGGTTTAGCTCTGTGTTAAATGAAGGGTGAAATAACTGTATTTATGAACATGATGCAATTCTCTTGTATCTCGGCTGCTTACGATTTCATATCTCTTCTCCAATTCAGTCTCATAATTGCACATAATTTCCATATTTTTTCAACTGCCTGTCTGACAAAACAGCCTTATCTCTGTTATTACCTCACAAGTATACTATTTCTACCTCTTGTTTTTAAGTAACAGCTCTCATTTGTGTTAACTCTCTTTTCTTTATTTACTGCTTTTTGCCTCAGATGAAAATATTATTCCTTATTGAGTTTAGCATCTAGGCAGGAAAATAACAACTCTTTTAGTCTGTGAGTGCTAGACCTGCATTTTTACTAGTACTGTATAGTTATGTGGAAGCAATTGAAATTGTAAAGAGTTTCTCACTGAATGTTTCTTGATGTCACTTGTAGACATCTTTCATACTTATTTCAAGATGTCACACACACGCACACACACACACACACACACACACACACACCGCACGCATGCAAGCACGCACGCACACACACTCTCTCTCTCTCTCTCTCTCTCTCTCTCTCTCTGAGTGCTCAATTGCAATTGCTTTCTTGTTTTTCTTGATTAGCAGAATTTAAAAGCCCATGCCAGACAGTTTTGCTTCCTGGCAGAGTGGTACAATTACGGTAGTCATTCACGGAGCTATTTGTGAAAGTAACGCCAGATATACAGTAGCTATGAGCAATTCTCAATAAAATGTGTTGAAAGGTTGTTTGACTCAGTCACAAAAAAGCTGGTGAAAATCTTCTCTCATTCATTTCAATGGACCACATTGTAATAGCTAGCCTATAATGCTAATTCACATCCAATTTGATGGATCTGAAAGCACTAAAAATAGTCTGAACCCTGCCATCCAAAAGCATGCATAGGTGCATATCCATGATAGGCTTCATAAGATGATCCACGTGTTGCAGAACAGCTTGCTTTGTCAGGCATTGTTGGCTTTAGTGTGTTTCTAGCTCATTTACACATTGCCATGCACTATGAGAATATTGATAAATGTTTCCCCACTTCAAATGTAATAATGAACTGTAACTCACAAGGCAGGTTAAGGATGTTGGCAGACCCTACAATATAAGGAATAACTTGCGTTGTATGCTCCCAGTTTCAGAGGGAGATTGTTATTGAACACCTTCAATCCGTATATCTTTGGCAGTGTAATTGGTGACTTTCAGAGCCACCTAATCATGTATCTTAAATGCTGAATACCAATGCCCTACAACATATATTTCTTCTATTGTTGGTAAAAAAAAAAAAAAAGTTTCTTTCCAGGTTAAAGGGACACTAAAACATTTGAGAATTAACCAAAGTCAATCCTTATAAACCAAATTATCCCATAACTTTGAAGTCATCCATTACGGTACCTGATCTCCTTGTTCTCTTCATGAAGCAGTGATCTCTGTAATCTCCCATTTAAATGGCTTCATCAAACAGAACTAATCACACATGGTATGTTGGTGTTAGCACAGATCTACTCTACTGTATGTGTTTCTTACAGATTTCCTCAAAGGCGGGTTACACTCACAGAGGTCCCTGAAGCAACATCTAGGATGTTGGAATGAATTCCCAATATTATATTGAGTTCTCAAGTGAATCAATTACATTTTCCCATATTCTTCAGTAGCCTCTTAGAAATGTACAAGTGCCACCAACAGCAGAACAGGCAGGAATGTGGGATTGTTGTCAGTGTTTTCTCCTCCAGCAGGTTGTCAACAAGTAGTCGGACTCCATACAAATGATGTTTCAATCTCAGAGCCATTTAATTGTTGCTAGGCCATGTGCAATGAGGAAAGCAATGAATGAAACACAGAAAGTGATAACAATACATAGTTCCAATTAAAACCACTCAAGTGTGACTTATACTTGAGAAATTGCTTTGTGCTTGCGAGAGGTGTTTAGGATTGTACAGCGCTGTAAGTACGTGGAGAAAGAATGATTTGTCCCCCAAAGTTGTGCAAAGCTGCCTGATAATATTGCCATTTAACCCAATGTGTAGATGCTCAATATATAGGATATAATAACCGTATATTAACATGAGGGTCCGACAGATTGAATTGGATCAATCCATGATTAATGATTATGAAAAAGCAATAATAAAAACAACACATCATAGGAATAATGTTAACACTTTACATTATAGGTCGGAATAAGTGGGGAATAACTAATGGTAATTACCTGTTATTAACTGTAGTTATAACTACAAGGTAAAATATTTTTGCATGAAAGATGCTTAAACAGTGAAGGTAAGTACTATGATATAAGCTGAAAAATGCTTTATTAGCTGTTTTCATTTTGTTCTAGCCTTGTACCCCATCCTAATCTCACAACTAAGACCATGGTTAGTCAGTGGTAATATGTAGGCTTCCTACAGTAGTATCGGTATGCATGCATCCACTGAATGTAACACAGTAATAAGCTACCCAATGGGTCTGATACATTATGTTTTTATGGATGATTTGCATGCAGTTAATGTAAAGGTACTCTGCCCTTCACTAGGTGGCTGCTTCTTGTCGGGGCTCATGTACAATTGTTTCTTTCAATAGAAAAAGAGCCAACTCACTGAACAACCGTGATACAACCGTGATACAACCGTGATACAACCGTGATACAACCGTGATAATTAAAGTGCTGTTTAACTTTAGTTTGATGGTCACCAAGGGCCATTTTCAAAGTTAAAAGTTACAGGGTATTGCTATGTTAAGTACAGATACTGTAGCTGTGTTACTTTTTTTGTGAAATACTTTTGAAGTTAGTTAGCAATATGCAAACATTAGCCTGAGTTAAAAATAGCTTACTCTAACGCTGTGTAGCTCCAGCCATTTAACCATAAACATTTGGATTGTAAGGTCACAAACCTGTATTGAATATCATGTATCATGCAATATTTGTAGCTAATGTCTTACTATTGTTGTGAATGAAATATTGTGGTGAATTGGAAATATGATTTAGTCCAATAGAAGATCCAACTCCAACATGTGTGATATGAATGTTTTGAAGGTGTTGCCTCCAGTCACTCTCCAGCCACAAACGATTACACTATCAAGCAACATTACATACTGGACAACTTATAATGTCAACGTCTCAATGTGTAAATAAGGGAACATTAAAATGTACATTAACTGTATGGAGTCATCCATAAACCCTTCAACATTTCTGGTACCATATCAATAGTAACTACCATCTCTGTTTCTTGGTTATAAATCAAATTGCATTTGTGCTCATCCGTTTCAATGATACAAGAACAATGTAGAAACGGTATAACAATAAAATGGAAACAGGCATCTTTCACGCAAAATAATTGAGTGTAAACTACAGTCTGCCTTACCTTCATTGTCTTTCTTGTTACTGATAACTATTCATAATTACTGGTAATTACTATGGTTCTATTACCCACTTATTCAACGCTGTAATGTAAGTGCTACCGGAATAATAGGACAAAATTATAGAAAATAAATGGAATAAAAAAATAAAATAGAATACATTTTATTAAAAGCAAGGCCAAAACAAAGTCTTCAATTGCTTTTTAAAAGAGCCAAAAGGTTTTTCAATAGAAGAATTGTTCAAAAGGATGTTTCTGAGTAACAACCAACACATTTGCTATACAGTACCTCCCACGCAGCACGTAGTCCGCGTATACTGTAGACCTACGCTGTACAACTACAGCTATAGCATCTATAGAATACTGCTTGATTTTTACTGTTTTCCTCTGTGTTTTGGAAACAGACTTGGAGAACTTCAAGATGCAGAGGCGAAGTCCTGTGAGGGTCCGTGAGGGCCAAGGAGTGGTTTTGCTATGTGGCCCACCACCCCATTCTGGAGGTAAGGCTTCTTGACTAAACCCCCCCTGAGTGGGAAAGGGCCTACACAAGACTAGTCACTTCTATTCTATTCTATTCACTTCTATTGTCTCATATGCATGTACATGGGTACAGTACAATTTCTGATACTGTATGAAGAGCATGCCAGGGCTGTCTGGCCTTTACACTAAGCTCTTAGAACTAGAAATGTAATAACTTTTATTTTTCTTAATCGAGCTTTGTTGGTGGTGTCAGGCACACACAGGCAATATTAATCAGGCACATACAAGCAGATACAAATCACATCACAGTACGTTACACTTCCAAAATACATAGTTAAAAGTCACACATTTACAGCAACCCACTACAATGAAGTGCATTTATGAGTTCATAAATAGGGCTTGAGGGGGGTATCAAGTGTGTGTGTCTGTGTGTGTGTGTGTGTGTGTGTGTGTGTGTGTGTGTGTGTGTGTGTGTGTGTGCGTGTGTGTGTGTGTGCAGAGGGGGGGCTACATTTTTGCTTGCTCTCTGCAACTAACTTTACTTAAAAGAGCATTTATTTGTGTTCTCCTACCAACATACACACACACATGGAAACATTCAATGCGAAGATCATTTGTTTTTATTATAGTATGCATAAAGAGATCACTGCCAGGAAAATGTATCTGGAAAAAAAGAGTGGACAATTAGTCGGATTCATGGAATTCTGTTTGTCCATTTTCAGCTGGTTTCCCTGCATGTCTGAAGTCCACTCTTACCTGGATTTCTTCAGCTGTTAACCCACGATGGGCTTCAGGGCCTTAGCTAAGACCCTTTTCCAGCCAGCAACATTAACATCTGAGAGAGATAGATAGAAAGAGAGAGAGAGAGAGAGAGAGATGGAGGAAAAAAGTGATTGTTCATATTAATTCTAGTCAATGATCTTGTCTACCAATTCATGAATGAGATCAAACTGCTATCAACCGACCATAGTCCTCTCCTACCTTGGCTATGTGCCGGCTGGTTGAACCAATCCCTGCTCCGCTGGCCAGTCTGGACACCAACGTTCTTTTCCTCCTTCCCCTGTTTTTCTCTCTTCTTTTCGTTTTGCTTTCTTGAATATCTGTCCACTTTTGATCACACTTGTCTGTCTCCCAATGGTTTCTTTTTGTTTCCTCATCCCCCTCTTTCTCATGATCCATTTGCTGTATTCCCACACTCACGCTATCCTCACTCTCTGTGCATTCTTCCGGCTTATTCTTGTCTTTCCTTTTCTCAGTGTTGTTTCTCTCAACATTTTGGTTTGTTTTGACACTTGATTTTTCTCCATTCTCACCATAGTCAGTCTGTGACCGCTTCTTCTCACGCTCCAAGTATTCCTCCTCCTCCTCCTCCTTAGCTATGTTTTTCCCCTCCTTCTCTACCTCCTCCTCTTTTCTCTCCTCCAATTGTCTCTTTCTCGTCTCACGCTTTCTTTCCACACCTCTCACGATCCTCTCCTCCCATGTTTTGTTTTCATCTTCCTCTGTCTTTCTTTGGTTCTCCTCCTCCTGCATGACATCCTCCTCAAACGTTCTCCCACTTCTTCTGTCATCCTCCTGCAGTCTCTCCTCCTCCTGCATGACATCCTCCTCAAACGTTCTCCCACTTCTTCTGTCATCCTCCTGCAGTCTCTCCTCCTCGAACACACTCTTGCTCTTACGCTCCTTTTCCTTTCCATCCTCTCTTTTTTTCGCCACGTCTTTCATACATTCAATGTCTGTCTTTATCTCCTCGACCGCTGTCCTCACCTGTTGCCGTTTCTTCTCCTCCAAGCTTGCCCTCACCTCCTCTTTTCTTTTTGTCTTCTTCTCCTCTCCCTTCTTTTCCAGATATTTTAATTTCTCCAATTCAATCTTTCTCTGTATGTATTCTTGCTTTCTTTTCTGTAGCTCTCTCTTTTTTCTTTCCATAGCTTCGCTCTTAGTTTTTTGTGCCTTAAACATTTCAAGGTACACTCCTTCCTTCTTTTCCTCTCTCCTTTCATCCCTCCCTCCCTCCTGCAGACTGTGTTGCTTACTTTGCATATTTTCTGCCTCCTTCTCTCTCCTTTTACCCTTCACTCGTTCCTCTACCTCCCTCCACAGCTCCTTCTTCAGGCCTTCTTTCTCCTCCCTGCTCCAGTCTCTCCATCCCTCCACACTCATCCGTCCCAATCCCTCCATCTCGTACATCTTTCTCTGCTTCCGGATCATCATCAGTTTCACGATCCTCTTCTTCTCGTCCTTCAGCTCTCTCTCTCCATCGCTCACGCTTCTCTCCTCCATCATCAACTCCTCTTTCTCCCTCTCCCATTTCTCCTCGCACTCCATCCTCTCCTCCTCCTCCTCCTTCCTCATTCTGTCTCTTCTCTTCCTCTCCTCAATCTCTTTCTCCTCTGTCTCCCTCTCTGGGAGCTCCTCGTCCAGCCTCTCGTACCCCTCCTCCTCTCTTCCTCTCTCTCTATCCCTCCTTATGTGTTTTACGAAGCGCTGGATCTTGAGTGGCACTTTCCTCGTGAACAGTCTGCGTATTTTCACCATCCTCCTCTTCTTCTGCTCTAGCAGGTCTACCTCGTCACCAAAACACCAGTCGCCCTGGCTGTCATTCCTCCACTCCTCCATAGTGACTGTTAGTGGTGAGACAGAGGTTGTTTGAGTGTAAGTTAAGCCTGTGTGTTGCTGCTGCTACAGGAACACTATAGCAACAAGGCATAACACACTTACAGCATAAATGTTCAATTGGATGATACGATAAGCAGACAAGTGAATGTACATATGATCCAAAAAGTTATCAAACTCCTGCTACATGTGTCATTTAAAAAAAAACATCAGAAGATATGTAACTCACATAAGCGTCGCTATAGCAACTGCTAAACCCCACTCAAACCTTCTAGAATACCATTGACAACCCTGTGACATCAGGTCCTGTGACATCATGCACTATGACATCACGCAGTTTTGTAGTAGTGACGTGGTTGCCAAGCCAACGGACACTGTATTACAGTGGTTGCCATGTCAACCATACAGTATTTCAAAAGTACTGTACCGTACATCTCCTAACCATGGCACCCATGCTAGTTGCCTAACATCATTGTTTAAGCCATCCTACTGTACACAAGCAAGTATCCAAACTCAACCATCCATGACCAACTTACCTATGTAGGTGAAAGTTGAGGATTCCTCAATCAGTGTGGAAGATTCTTGACTGTAGCTTATGCTTTCTGATAGTAGAGGTCTTTGATAACCTGAAATCATAATTCAAACTAATAAGCCATTTCCTTAGGCTACATTTCATTGTCCCATGAGATATTAGTTTGAACTCAATAAATTGTTTAGAAATATATACATACAGTCTGTCTACAGTCCTATAGGATGGACAATATGAGAGAGATGCTTACCAGTGTGCTGTCTTTCTGCAACTACCGGTCTCCCAGAATGTTCACCCACTAGGACTCTTTCCCCTAGGCAACCCCTTTATGACACCATCCATTATGACATCACGCCTAGTAACAGTATCTATCTATCTATCTATCTATCTATCTATCTATCTATCTATCTATATCTATTTATATGGTTTTGACTAACTATACCACTCAGTAGTCAGATGGTCGCCAAGCCAACGCCCACTGTATTACAGTGGTTGCCATGCCAGCCATACAGTATTCACAGCACAGCCTTGTAAAAGTACTGTACCGTACATCTCCTAGCAATAATAACCATGGCACCCTCTGACCATGCCACAGTGACATCATGCAATATTACCATGACAACCAGGCTTAAACACAATTGGTTGAATTCATTATTGCTGTAAGATACTACACTACTATGCACTGGCTACTCCATATACCAATGACATGTACTCTAGTACCGTCCTAACCCTAACCCTACCCCTAACCCATGCTAGTTGCCTAACATCATTGTTTAAGACAGTCCTACTGTACACAAGCAAGTATCCAAACTCAACCATCCATGACCAACTTACCTATGTAGGTGAAAGTTGAGGATTCCTCAATCAGTGTGGAAGATTCTTGACTGTAGCTTATGCTTTCTGATAGTAGAGGTCTTTGATAACCTTTGATAAATCATAATTCAACCTAATAAGCCATTTCCTTCGGCTACATTTCATTGTCCCATGAGATATTAGTTTGAACTCAATAAATGGTATAGAAATATATACATACAGTCTGTCTACAGTCCTATAGGATGGACAATATGAGAGAGATGCTTACCAGTCTTTCTGCAACTACCGGTCTCCCAGAATGTTCACCCACTAAGACTCTTTCCCCTTGGCAACCCCTTTATGACATCATCCATTATGACATCACGCCCAGTTACAGTTGCATGCCCCAAGTCATCATCCATAATAATGTGTGCATTAGGCTATCAGTTCATTGAAATATGTTCCTCTGTTCTCTGAAAAATATGTGTTTGTCTAACCCTAACCCTAACCCTAACCCACAAAAATAATATTTGAATTAAAAGGTCTTCTGTTTCAATGAAAAAGCCACAAAAAAATCTGGAGATTGATGAATACATATTCATCTTACTATCCCAGGACATGCTTGTGGCTCTTTGGCTGTTTTGCCCAACCCTGGGTTAGAGTAACAGTGTGTTCAATGCCATTCACCTCTGTCTGAGGTCATTTACATGTACTCTACCACTCTAGAGTATATTAGTGCACCTACTGTACGTAGAACATACTGTAGTATCATCCCTTTTCACTCTCACCCACGATGAGTGCAGTCAGAATTTGCACCCCTGGACAGACATGAGTTGAGGTTGAGTGTCATACTGTGAGTGAAGCTCTGGGTTGGCTTGTTTCCCACCTGAACGATAATATACTATAACCTTTTTTATAATGGGCTGCGCTTCGACTGGAGATGCCAGATACTGTAGGAATGGAGGTGGTATTAGTGTGTGTGTGTGTGTGTGTGTGTGTGTGTGTGTGTGTGTGTGTGTGTGTGTGTGTGTGTGTGTGTGTGTGTGTGTGCGCCCTAACATACAGTACATGTGACTTTAGGAACAGCCATAACTCACTCACACACACACACACACACACACACACACACACACACACACACACACACACGCACACGAGAGGTTGTAATGAAATAAAGGCAGGGAGTCTACTGTAGAAGGTTTCAGCCCTTCTCATTCAATAGCCTATGGATGATAGCACAGAGCACACAATGGCTTGTCGTAGAGAGTCCTCACTTTGGTGTTATTCTCTGCATTTTCTCTTTCTGTGTGTTCTGCCACAAAGTCAACTATATAATATTTTTTACCCCAGATTTCCTGGGTACTTTTTAATGTTTTTTATGTTTGTCTCTTCACATTCTGAGGCCCTGTCTGTCAAATAACTATCTATCACTATCCCTGCAGCCTTTGTAATTGAGCCTCTATATGGAGCTGTTTTGTTTGCGTTCCCATCAACTGCGGCTGCATCCATGACATTATAAATATAAGTTAGTGGCCAGTGCTTTTTACTCCCATGAAGAGGTCTGAGACATGGCTTTTTAGTCATCCAGGGGGTGGTAAATATGATTCTCCCTCAGCTTATCGCTGTTGATTTTATGGATGTATCCAAATGCTTGTATGCCTATCAAAGCAAATGTTTTGTAAATTGTATATCATCATGTGTCTGGACGCTTGGATTTTAAAAGCTCAGGATGTGGTCATACATAATCATTTGAGGTGATTATTATGACGTTTTAATGGCTTCATTGATTATGTTTTCATGTAGGGAAGCACTGGCTGATGTCAAATGGATGACAACAGATATTGGATGATCTCTAAACAACTTCACTTTATGTCTCTTACCTTTTAGTCAGACAGCTAGTGGTTTTATCGCAAGACATCGCCGAGCCTCCACTTGGAGATGTTCCTTCCAATCAAGGTGCCAATCCAGCAGCTAGCTAACATGACATTCGAGTCAGCGCAAACATTTGCATAAATAGAACTGTTCCTATTTTGGTTGTGTCTGTCAAATCGGATGTCGCCAACCTGCATTCTGCAACCTGCAACCTGTGTTCCTCATAGTTGGGACAGTTGTTTTGAGTTTTTCTTAATTATTCTTCCGTCATCCATTGTAGAAGTCTTCCTTGACCTACCAGCCGATTTGCAATTGCTGAGCTCACCAGTGTTTTCTTTCTTTTTTAAATTATGTTCCAAACTGTTTAATTTGGTATGTCTAAGGTTTTGGCTATGTTTCTGATAGATTTTTTATTTTATTTTTCAGCCTAGCAATGACTTCCTTGACTTTCATTGACACCTCTTTGGTCCTCATCTTGACAGACAACAATAGCCCCAGACTCCAAAGGCAAACACAAAGCGTAAAATCAATACTAGACATTGACAGCTCTCTTATGCCTGCACAAATGATATGACAGAACACACCTTGACAGAAATACCTGTTAAGCCAATTTTCCAATAATACTTGAAATAGGGGGACTATATATAAAAATGGTTGTAATGTTTAATGGTGAAACTAATCTGAAAAAATAAATTAAATCTGAGAATCTCTACTTTAACCTCATAGTAATTCTTTGATTTCAAATCCAAACTGTTGGAGTATAGAGCTAAAAGAAGACATAATGCTTCCTCTTTCTAATTCTTATAGAGGGCATCTGCAGGAAATAAATAGCCTGTTCTTTTATTGAAGAAATGTCTTACTACCTGCTGAGAAATTTTGTAAGAGAACAATTAGAGCATTCATTTGCATGTTTATGAATCGTAAAACATCACATGTTAAATAAGGTCTGAGTAACTCTGAGTTGTGAATGCAAACTTTATTTCTATGCCAAACTTTGCAAAGTGTTATTTATAACAGCAGACAACATGTATTTTTAATTTGTGCTCTTTCAAATGTGTAATCTAGTTCACCTCCTGTTATAGCGTGAATCATATTTACATAGCGTAGTGTTGTTTTCCTCCCACTCATGGTGCATTTATCTTCCGATTCCACCGCTTCTCCCTTTGTTCTTGCATTGTAGATGAGACTGCTCGTTTCAAACTTTGAATTGACAGATGGTTAAATCAGCGGGGTGCCTTTATACTCTTTGTCTTCCCACATTGTCGTACCCCTAGTGTGATAGTGAGGGGTGAAAAGAATTCCCGGAATGAAACATTTAACATCTTCTTTTTTAGCTTAATTTTGTAACATTCTGGAGATTTCTTCGGCTTTGTTGTTTTCGCTTTGTTCCTGTAGGCTGGCTGCTTAAGCACAATGCATGTGTCCTACTTCAAATATGTTTTTATGTTGTCAAATATGTTTAATGTTTGTATGGTCTGAAACCAATATGTTTTTATTGGAGACTGCAATTTCTTTGGAAGGGGGTGGAGACACCAACATGGTCATCTAACATCAGTAAATCGAGATGTGAGAAATTATTCAGGCACTCATAAGCCAGCACATCTAAGATAACCTGGGCTATTCTGATTGGTAAATATTGGATCTGTGTTTCACAGTTAAAACTCTTCACTGATTTTAAAAGGTTCTATAGGATTTGTAATGGACCCCTTTTTTCAAGATTTCACCTGTATCACACTGTGTCCCTATCACTGTCCAAGGACATGCATTATTAAGGGCTTGAAGGAGTGGTGCCCCATGCTGACTCTAAAACACTTTCTCACAAAGCACCAAGTACCAGGAATTACCACCTGTACAGCTTCAGCTGTTCCTCTATCAACTGAGACATACACTGTGGCTGACCAGGCTGCCTCAAACTGGCTTGAGAGATTCTGTTTCACAGGTGTTTCTTCACATCAAAGCCATTAATCCAGATGCAATCTTGAGCTTTTCTTTCTTTCTTGGGGTGTAGAGAGCTGTAACATACAGCAGTGCTATCATTTATACAAATAGCCCATTTAGCCCTTCATGTTGTGATGGATTGTAAAGTCCTCTCGAGACAGTGTCGAGCTTGTTGGGTCTCACCGGCTGTCATAGTTGATTATGCATATTGATGGGGATGTCGAGAACGCTTATGTGTGCTTTAGGGTGAATCATCTTCCATTTTCAACCATCTTTTCACAAAGGCAGGTCTGACCAAAGATCTGTATTGTCGCTATGCCTATGATAACGATGCATGCCATTACAGTTTAGCATTATTGGCTAAACACCCTTGCAGTCCCTTTCAATACTCCTGTTCAGGCACTATGATAAGGAAATGTATTATTGACAATTGTGGTTGTTGTTTATAAAATATGAGGTTTTGTTTAACACCTTTTTACCATGTGTTACATTGTTGTTAATAGACAATAGTTTGGACCAAAAAGGGAACTTGATACTTGATAAAAGGTGACATCACACATGCCGATGAAGCATAATTCGCGATCAGCACAGCGCCTTACAGAATCTGCCATGTCACCCTTTTAAAGCTCTAGTATGTCAATAGCTCGTGCAATATTCATCAAGCCATTATTTTATTTTAATGATGTCTTTAGAAAAGCCTCATAAGGCTTGAAGATTTAAAGTATGGCCAAGATGCTGTATGGAGTCAAGGAGCAGTCACTTTCCAGGCCAATGCATTAGGTGCCTCTCTGAGTGTTTGTAGGACTGTGTTTAGACCAGGACATAATGCATCCTGACCTCCTTTCACTACTGGAAGCAGACCTTTTAGATTTACTCAAAGATGTTCTCTCTGGCACATCTGCCATGATAAGAGGTTGCTTATAGCTACACACATGGCAAGCAGACATCCCTCTCTCAAATAACCAAGGCCATATGATATAGTGTTTGTGTGTACTGCATGTTTTACTTTAGATTTAGTTAAATTTTTCAATTCCTCTAGACAAAACTAGTTAAAAGTAATCCATAGTCAACCAACACTCAAAAACCAATACCTGACTCAAGTTGTAAGCAAAAAAAACTATTTAGGAATTGTGAAGACCATTCTAACTAAAAGAGAAAGAATATTGATAACACCCTTGCCCTGTCATGTATCATTTCTCTGCTCTCATGTCAATAAAATAAATGGATATCATTTTTCATAATACAACAGCTAAATGGAACCACAAAGGAAATGCTGCTAAACCATGTCAGTCATTCATTATTGCATTATTGTAATAAAGACCATCCCCAGAACCTCTTTATGTGAGCAAACACTGACATTACTGCCTATTTCCCGTTTCCTGACATTACTGCCTGTTTCCTGTTTCCTGGTCATGATTAAAGTTTAACCAGTCAATTAGTAACCTTTTAGTTCATGTTGTTCCTGGTTGTCATCCCCAGCACCTTTGAAAGATATTGTTTCAAAAACAACCATTAAAAATGCAAAGCGTTGTCAGGATGAGCACTAAATGTGTTATTTATATGCAAAGAAGCACTTAGAGCTGTGCCCCTCTGTACTGTGAATGTGAATGTATCAAACCAACGATGCTGCAAGTCATAGATAGCTTAGGATGGTGCTCATAGGGGTTTATATACTAGAGCTTACTACTTACACTCACCGAACACTTTATTAGGAACACTATACTAATACTGGGTAGGGCCTCCCTTTGCTCTCAAAACAGCCTCAATTCTTCATGGCATTGATTCCACAAGACGTTGGAAACATTCCTTTGAGATTCTGGTCCATGATGATATGATTGCATCACGCAATTCCTGCAGATTTTTCAGGTGCACTTTCAAGCTGTGAATCTCCCGTTCTACCACATCCCAAAGGTGTTCTATTGGATTCAGATCCGGTGACTGGGAAGGCCACTAAAGAACACTGAACTCACTGAACTCATTGTCAGGTTCATGAAAGACTTTTGCTTTGTGACATTGTGCATTATCATGCTGGAAGTAGCCTTTCGAAGATGGGTAAATTGTGGCCATGAAAGAATGCACATGGTCAGCAACAATACTCAAATAGGTTGTGGCATTCAAGCGATGATTGATTGGTATTAACAGGCCCAAAGTGTGCCAAGAAAACATTCCCCACACCATTACACCACCTCCAGCATGAGAAGGTGTACAGGTGTTCCTAATAAAGTGTTTGGTGAGTGTACAATCATGTTCAAGGTATACTGCAGTCCTGTGCACTAAATTAAGTCATTAATGCCAATATGTACTTACAGTATGCCATCAACTACAGGTTTACAGATATACAAACCTCCAATAGTTGCCCATACAACTTCGCCCTTTGTCTTGGGGGGCTAAAGTACATGGGGTCTTTTTTCTTGGTGCAGCACTAACACACTTGATTCAGCTGAGCATGATTGGTTTTGATTAACTGGATCAGATGTTATATTACACACACACACACACACACACACACACACACACACACACACACACACACATCAAGAGTGTAGAATACAGACTAGGTAGATGAGAGCACATGCGTTTTCTCTCAATTATTCCCAATACTACACTGTGGATTCATCATTTTAAGGGATTTTATCAGGAGAGATTGGTTTTGGGACGGGGATACAACTTGGTCCAGAGCAATCTATCCTGTTGTCAATATGTCAAAACACCATAATTCCTTTTTATATTGTTGCAGATGGTAATAGAGTAGCCACCGCAGTTTCATTCACACAGTACAGTGTTTCCATGTCACTTTCACGAAAGTTTGTTTTCACAAATGATATGGTAGGCTTGGTGGTATGGCACTGAATATCTTTAAAAAAACATATTCATTTTATTGGGTGTCGCACTTTATTTTTTTATTGGGTGTGTGCGTTTCATGCCACACTTGCAGTTTGGATTTAAAGTCTCTCTGGCAATCACAAAGGAAGGTTACTCACACACAGAATATTGTATTTGACTTCTAACTGCATATTTGAATATAGGTTGACACTTCTGAGTCATGTCCAAAAACACAGGTTTTGTGGCTGTTATTGTTTGGAAGTAAAATGAAAGGTGTGTGGATGTAGAGGCCTCTTAGATACCTTATTTATTTTCATTTTGGTTCTATTTTTCCCTCCTGATATCTCAGTTAAAACATACAGACAGGAGAGAGACAGACCTCTGTGGCAGAGCAACTGTAGTGCAAGCATCCCCTGCAGAGGCTAGTACAGTAAAGTTTCAATGCTATTGCTCTAATATATGGAGTGGTCATCCAGTTTGGCAAATGGTGCATATTCTCTGTCCACAGTTAGCTCAGGTAGCACAGTAGACTATGTATAACGGGCACGGTTTGCAAAGAACACATCCATATGAAAAATCACTATTTCAATTTTATTCATATTTGTATAGTTCATATCTATGTGTTCCCTTTCCTTTCAGAGCTCACATTCACTTGGATCTTCAATGAATACCCGTCATTTGTGACACAGGATACTCGCCGCTTCGTGTCTCAAAAGACTGGCAACCTTTACATCGCCAAAGTGGAGCCCTCTGACGTGGGCAACTACACCTGTGTGGTGACAAACACGGTCACCAAGAGTAGCGTTCAAGGGCCTCCCACTCCTCTGGTGTTACGCACTGATGGTAGGGTTCTTAACCTCTTAAACTTTAAGCCCTATTTGACTAATTTCCCCCTAAAAACCATACCCAAACTCAACTGTTTATGACTAATTTCCCCCTAAAAACCATACCCAAACTCAACTGTTTATACCATTAGAAATATGATGATCAGATGGAAAAGCAGGATGCCATTTGATACACCTTGAAGTTTGTGTGGATATGCTCAGATCATAGTTCAGAATAACATACTACATATGACAAGGAGACAAAGTGCAAATAAAATATCCAAAATGTATTTTATAATTTTCAAAGTCATCTTCCACAGAACATTGACAAGTATACTATAGGTCACAAGAGCTGAAGACACTTCCCTCGAAAACCTCTCCAGGTGTCCAGAAATCCACTCCAAAGTGTCCAAATGCTTTACTTTCTTTTAGAACCATAGAAATGGGCAAAGAACATTATAAAATCAATAAAACCTATCAATCCACCCAACTGTAGAACACAATTCTTGCAATTCTATTTTGCACATGTTATTGACAAGGTGCTGAGGCACTGTCTTCAACACATAGATCAACGATATACAATAAAGCACAGTAATATGAACAATAACTTCACACCTCTGGTTTTTCACAGCCTGTAGCTTCAGTGTCTTGCTTCAACACGGATAGAATTAGAAACTAGCATCCATTTTGGTGCGCTTTCTTTAGAGTGAATGTCGTTGTCTGATCACAACATAACTAGGCGTGTTATATTCATAACAACCAAATTAATGACTACATACCCTATGTATAAAGTCTGATCAAACACAGACACTTTTACAGTGAATGTTATTACATGTTTGTTGTTTGAAAAAAATGTATGCAAAATCAACATCTCGACACTTTGGGCAGAAAACAACACTGACCTGCTATTTATAACCAATAGACTGTCCTGTTTTATCCAGTACCAAACAGGTGTATGTTCTGTAATATGTTCGACCATTCAGAGCGTCTGGCGTCGTGACCTTCCATTTTGGGTCCGTAATTGGGCCCGTCCTAATGTGCATTCATGTACCTCCACATGTAGTAGTCTAAGGATAACCAAACAGTAACTTAATATTCAGATATTGTTATTGTGAATATTGTACTGACATTCCAGAATGTTTGAAAAATACACAAGCAAGCAAGACCACAAACATATTTGCAAGTTGCTAATTTGCTGCAATATTGTTCATAGACATAATTGTATGGCTGATTTTAAAATGTGTTTACTGTTTATCATCTGTTTAACACTCCTTTAGGTGTTATGGGTGAATATGAGCCAAAGATTGAAGTGCAGCTTCCTGACATCATCCCTGTGGCCAAGAGTTCCACCATCAAGCTGGAGTGTTTTGCACTGGGAAAGTAAGTCCCACTGTATATCAACACCATGACACACAGTTACCTTGTTCTGAGCATAGCAGTCAACGTCGCAGCTGTCCGTCAGGTTCATACACTCATCCATAGCATTCAACGGAGTGAATATTATACTGGCTATGGGAGGAGGTTTTGTGTGGTCATCCCACCCACCACTCCCAGCCCCCACCCACTCAGTCACTCTGCCTGAAGCCTTCCTGTTGGGGGTTTAATAAGCCATGGGCTCCCTGCCATATTGTATACTTGTATGTTGTGGTCGTTTTACTCCAGGCAGGGAGCTATACAGCAAAGACATCTAATTACACCAAGCTTAATGTATTACCATTAAATAAATGGTTAAACTGACGTGAGTGTCCTGAATGAATCAACATATTGTGTGATATGATAAAAAATAAGGTATGTTCTGCAGTATAGCTGTTTATTAATCTCTGAACCTAGAATCTCATCTCTCAATTGAGATTCTGGGGTTGTAGGAAGTAAACACTGGGGACGGGAAGTCTCCACCTCTCTAAAGTTTTTGCCATGAGCCGCTCAAGATGGCCCTCCCTTTCCGCCCTGCCCTATGTTTACAACCCGACTTGCACGCATTGCACGAAATGAAAAAATGGAGCTTAATAATAAAAGTACTGTACAGTGTTTTTCAAGTCTTAACCTTGTTGTCTGTTGTGTTTTCTGTAAATAGCCCAGTTCCAGCCATCAGCTGGAGGAGAGTGGATGGAGTTCCATTTAGCAGGAAGGTGGATGTAAACAAGGCCAGTGGGGTGCTGGAGATCCCCTACTTCCAGCAGGAAGACGCAGGACTGTACGAATGTGTGGCGGAAAACGAGAGAGGAAGGATCTCGGTCAAAGGAAAGGTCTCTTTCTATGGTGAGTAAGGGCACTGTTGGCTATATGAGTATTCATTTATAAAAGTTACAGACAGAGCCACTCGACTTAGTAGGTCTATACTGTACTTGACTTAGCTAGCAAGCTTGTGGTGGCCCATGAGTGGACTGTTATAGAATGCTAGAATGCTAGTATAGAATGCTGATGGTAGACTGGTCTACCATGGTCTATCATGGTCACGCCATCATCGGTCTTGTATTGACATACCAACCATCTGCCTACTTTTGGCAAACCCACTGTTGGCTGTTGTTGGCACACCTATATTGGTTCACCATTCACATAGCGACTGCCATTTTAGCATTGACATGCTAGCAGTCGGTCTACCATTGGCATGACAACCGTCTGTCTAACATCGGCATGCAGGCCGTCGGTCGACCAATTGCATGCCACCATCGGTCTCATCATTGGCATACCGACCGTTGGTCTATGTGGTGGATGTCTAGGATTTACCACTCTGTACTTCAGCTCTTCGGAGGTGAGATTCAAGAAACAAAGTCCTGAGTAGCCACAATATTTGAGTCCGGTATTTATTATTGCTTGCAAACAAGAAACAAGAGCCTAACAACAGCCCAGCATAAATCCAGGGGTCTGTTTAGCGCAAGTCTGAAGAGGTGACTATCAGGGTTGTCTTTTATACAGATGAAACATCATGGTAGGCGCCACCAAGGCTATCACCGGCGAGCTTGTGCTTACGTGAGAGTGGGCGGGAGAGAAAGAACAATGGGGAGACTTTCTTACTGATCAATCGACGCTTTCTTACTGATCAATCGGCGTTCAACATTTCACACTTATCCACCTTCCTGTCAGCAAGATGGGTCTGTTCCCTTGTTCTCGCTCTCCCCCACCACTCCCTCTGAAACCACCGCCATCCATATGGTAATCATCTGCCGTCTCTCAGAACAATGGCTATAGAACTTTAGAGGTGTGGCAAGAGAAAATGTAATCACACTATTTACACAAGTTGTATCAGTCATAGGAAAGTGCATATCCTTCAAACAGTTCTATCAAGGTATTTTCCATAACATCTATCAATGGCATGCCAACGTCGGTGATACATTAGCATGCCAACCTAGGTCCTCCATTGGTATGCCAACCCAGATCTACTAGTGGCATGCCTACTGTCAGCCTATCATTAGTGGTACGCTGTTTGGCATAACGCATGAGAAATGCCATCATTTTACTGCTAGGGGTCCGATATTGGCTGATGAGCCGCTCTTTTGCCACCAAGGGCCTGATAAGCGCTTGCTGGCTGGGGAAGGTCATTATGAGCATTGAAGCACGTAAAGGGGCAATCTGAGATTCAAACAACAACAAAGCAGTCACCCCCACCACCTTTTTTGGTAAACAGCCGTTGGGGCTAGATAGATGTAACCACTCTCAATTTCATGTGGCATATGCTATGGATGCAAGGACTGACCGTCCATGAGATCAAAATGATAGTTTTAAACCATGTTTTGAAGCTATACAGTTTGAAGTTTACAATTACATTCTTTACAAACGATGGAGTAAAACAATCTTATATTTTGGGTTCTGTTAGGGTAAGACAGTTGAAGTAAGCTCATAAGGCGACATATGATATGGCTACATATCATTAATTTAAAAAACAATCCCAGATTGCCCCTTTAAGCATATTTTCCCTTCCCTTTTCTGACACAACAATGTTGTAGTTTACCTTTCACAGCTATCTCCTACAGTAAAAAACCCACAGAATGGAGGAAGCAGCAATAGCCTAAAAAGCATGGACATTTTGCACAGTCATCCCAATTAAATCATATGCTATCTGTAAGATTCACTTGCAAACATGCTCAGTTAGATACTGCTATGGTTCATCTTCATGCCTCTCAATTGACAACTCAGGGTAATCCGTGTCACAAAGGTGGCTCCATAGAAATAGAATGAGTAGAACGGACATGCCCACTCAAATCAACATTCCATCCTGGGTTTACTGGTGGCCATCTTTTGTTGTGCTTTTTAGAATTTGGAATTTTAGCTTACAGTTTTATGAGCTACCAACTCAACTCAACTGACATTGGATTGTTAAATCAGATGATGCTTAGTTGCTATGGTGCTGTCTCTGAATTTTTTGCTCTTTTTTGTTCTACACATGCAACCTCTGTCAAGCTTAGTCAGAATCTCTGCTCTGGTGTGATTGGAATGCGTTGTTAATTTCCCGGGAAACGGCATGTCAAAGCAAAAATGTACTACATCTTAATAAAAATTGTCAAAATGTGTGCTTGGGTCAACTGGTACACCAAGCGTTTAGAGGAGAATATGGTTTTAACTCATTTCCCAAGCCCAAGTAACTGGGAAAACTGTCAGCTCTGGATAAATAGAATAAATGTAGACTCTAAAAACAAGCTCTTGACTCTAATTCTAACAACGAAAATGGAAAAATCCCATCTATATCCACACTCCCTATGTGCCATCAAGCAACCCTCAAAATTCGGTAAAGGCAGCTTAGCTTGCAGCAAGGATGTGGCCATGAATTAATTGATATCAAATCAAAAAGCATAGAGTACAACGAAAAATTTGTGATTTCAACTAAAAATGTCGACTGTCTCTCCCACAAATTTCTTACACAAGATGATCATTACTTCTCCCGCCTCTGAGATCAAATTTTGTACAAGTGCAAGGTTTTTGTTGGTTCTGTCCTTTTGTTGTTTGCCTGTTGCACAGCATGAATAAGTGAAAGAAGGCTGTAATGTTGACATGATGTTATTATTAGTATTATTAGTATTATGTATAATATTTAGAACTAAATATCACAATGTGATATGTTAATCTGTAAACAAACTATATTTTCACCAGCGAGTCATTTACTGTCAGTATTCTTGCATATTATTTCACCTTTGTCCAGTGAAACTGACTACAAATGTAATCACTTTCATAGATGTCATTATCACTGCTAAACAGTTCTTCAGGCACTCTTGCACCGAGGCAGTCTTGCACAGAGTTTGTCTGAATTTTGTGTGTAATTTGCACACATTTGAGGGACAAGGAGAAGGGAGCATAAGGTAAGCATAACCATGACCAATGGGGAAAAAGTAAATAGCCTATTGACTATATAACTAAATTAATTAATCTCTGCCAATACAGCAGTTTAAAATATTGTATGCCACCTAAACAGTATAGACCTACATGTGTTTATTTATACAATACCTGTGACACCTTATAGGCCTAGCCTTCTTAATTTTTGTAAAAATAAAAATAAAAATCTCATTCTCAGACTTGGGTTGCCGACCCCTGGTGTACTGCACTGTAGACCCTGCTGTCGACGTATTGGTGCTATTAGATGACTTTGTTTCCAAAAGTTATCATTAAATGTTCTCAGTGTAATCAAGGTAGAATCTATGGTTTTGCCCCAAGTATGATTGAGCTAGCAACAAGGGGGACTATACAGATAGAAGGTCCATTATGTATTACCAAGTCGGGCATCTTTTGGTGTACTAGCCAAATTGCCATGGTCTGAGGGACCATGTCCATTATACTCATTCTATTTATATATGTCTACCCTTTAGCCAGGTAGACTCCTATAGCAACTTATCCTGAAGCTCTAGCCTGCTCCATGACATGCTAACTGCACATTATCCTGAACTTGCACAAAAGACAACTGATAAAAATAGATAAAATATCATCATGTGCTAAAACATTGTCAAAATGCAGAATATAAGTCACTATCTTGGGAGAAAACCCAAGTTAGGCTGCTTGAGAGTTAGGCTGCTTGAGAGAACCTTTGAATCCTAAACAACCTGCCCAGTGGTGACTCAGTACATGTTGTTTGAAGTAGACCAATACCATACAGCACTATAGCAGGTGTCAAAGCAGTGTGCTGTAAAACCTTGTTAGTGCATACAGTACTGTAGGTGAAGTTGTGGGTGGTGGTGCTCATTTTCACTTTCCTGTCTTTTGCTGCTTTTGACAAGCCATAACTTCTCACTTGAAACATATTTTTGGTCATTAATATGATATGAATAAAGATCTCAGTGGGTAGGGTGAAACATTCTGTACTTGGACTCTGCAGCATTAACTCTCCTAGTTTCTGTGATTGTTTCCTCCTGTGCTCCAGTCATATGAGGCGCCTTGTTTGTCCTTGTAAGCTTTTAGACTTTAGTATTTTCTCAAAGCTACACTGACTGGCCCCTCGCCAGGTGATAAAAATCTGTAATCTCATTTTGAACTCCCATAGACGCGCACTTTGTGGGGCATCCATCAGTTGTATAGAGGAGAATCAATAGGGGGATCTGGTTTTTCAGAACACCATACCCCTGTTGGCACAATAACAATATGAGGCCCTCTCCCTCTCTCTCAATTTCCCACTTAATTGCCCTTCGAAGTTCCGCATAATTTATTCAATAAGATCATGTTTTACGGGTTGGGTGCTTTTTTGAATAGGCCTGGCTGGATCAAATTGACTCCCAAGAGTATTTTTTGCAGTTTTTTTTGCAACTCCCTTCCATTATCTAACCTTTCATTTGTAATGTAAGGGAGGTTGTAATTGAGTATATGTTTTTTATACAGTAATGCATTTTCAGTTCACTGTTGGTTGGAGGCTTCCCAGTGCATTTATCATGTACTAGCCTATTGTGAAAGGGACACATAGGAAGAGAGGATGTTTTATTTTCTATAATGAAATTATAGCCCTATTTCTTTCAGTAGCTACAATAGCTAAAACATTTCTTTACCCTTATGGTTTTAAATATTAATTGAATAAGGCATAATGTGGCTTTGTCAAGAAACATGCACTTCAGGCGATTGCTCAGCAGTCACCTGCTAGAGGAGATTCTAAATACTAAGAGATATTATCAACATAAAACACCCCAAGTCCTTTTGGCAAAACTATTGCTTCCTGTTTGGAAGTGCTCCAGTGCTCCTGCTTCCAAGCATTTCTTGCAGTGTCATGTCATTTCAGTGTCTAATAGGAATATAATGTTTTAATATATTTTGTAATACGACAGTATACTCTTCTGAGACACCCCCACACACATACACATACACACACACACACACACACACACACACACACAGACACACACACGGAGGCACCACAGCGCTTTCCTTGGCTAGTATATCGTATTTATGTGGTGACTCAAAAAGGCTGTGAATCTTCTTCCATTGTTGCTGAAGATAAGGCAATAGTCATTTATGTGACACAAGAGCCATTGTCGTAAACTCCCCCGTTTCTTCAAATATAAATGGATTTGAGGGTTTTCAAAGGTGAAAAACTAAGCATGGCAGCTTTTTAGAAACGATCCTGTACATCCACTACAGTTGTTAAAGATTTTCTATTATATACAATATGTAATATTTGCACACCTGAAAAGCAGTGTTATTATGAACTAACCCTAGCCGAGCATCAATCCCTACAGTATGCTTCTCTTAAAAAAAACAAAAAACGATTGCAACAGAGAGATAGGTGCATGGGCTGTCCTATTGAACATAACATTTTTGGTGTTGTTATTGTTGTTATTGTTGTTGTTGTTTATATTTTCTTCTGAGGTCAGATTTGGGTTAATGGGAAGTTGATTGATGAATGGCTTGGTTTGTTTGCTTCGTTAATGAACTAATTGCTTGCATGCTTGATTCATTGATTTATTCACAAACCTTGACCCATTTGCAATTCTTAACAACCACACAGAGGCCCACCCAGCATAATGCTGAGATGTTCATTTATATAGTTATTTTGCATAGCTTTATAGTGTTCTTTGCCTTGCAGCCCCCCCTCACTTGATGGAGAAGCCTCAGGACGCGCAGAAGCCTATTGATGACACCCTGGTGTGGGAGTGCAAAGCCAGCGCCAAGCCCAAGCCCTCCTACCGCTGGCTGAAGAATGGAGAGCCGCTCGACCAAATGGAGGTGGGGAGAGGGATCACATCTCACTGTCTGAAAGCACCTAGAATACTTTTTACAGCCGTCTTTGGTCATGTTCTAGAGCCAGGGGTCTCCTAGTACAGTCTGGAGCAGTACTGGGTGTGCAAAATGTCGATTTTCAGTCTGGACCATGATTGACTGGAATCAGGCATGGTAAAGTGTTGGGCTAAATGTACGTGTCTCTGCATGCAATGGAAATTGGCACAAATATCTGGGTAGCAGCAGTAGAGGTTTGTTTAGCCAAGGAGGCAAAGTGATGACATTTTCTGTTCTTCAAACAGTGAGCCCCACAGTAATCTAGAGTTGAATCTCTCCTATCTGCTGCTCTGAATTTTTACCATTACACCTCTTCTCCCTGAGGAAAGGACGAAAAGCCTTATCATACTAAGTAGATTTCACATTCATGCATTTGGTTTGTTTTGCTTTTATGCTGCAAGAGTGAATGTGGTGTAGTTTTAGGCTCAGGTGAATCACTTTAGGTAGGTAGGTGTTTAAGTTTAAGTCACATAGGCTTGGTATTCAGTGGCACTGGTTGAACTGGATTGAAACACACACTGTAGATACAGTAGAGTTCACTTGAGAAGTGTTATTGTATAAAAGAAGACGACTGTAAATGTCACACACATTCCATAACCTGGTCTGTGTTCCATTCCTTGGTCAGTCTTGAGGGGTCAACCGAAGGCCAAGTCCTACAGTCTCCACACACCTACAGTCACATCAAACACTCGCTACTCCACCTGCATACCTTGGCCAATATTGATTTTGAAATAACATTGTATTCTAAAAATCCTGTCTGCTGGGGTGTTAAAGGGATAATACATTTTTAAACTTTTAAATGAATGATATATGGCTATGATATATTGAGTATATATCATGTAATGATATATTGTGAATGCCTCATGAGCTTAGTTCCACCAAAGCCTCTTTAACGTAAGCCAGTTCACTCTGCCGCCATGTTTGGGCGCTTATTTTCAATAAGGAGACCAAACGCTGTTTTTTCAGAATGGTTGCTTATGGGAGGGCAGCACAAAACCTCTACTCACACCAAAATGATACAGATTTGCAACCTCTCCTTTTGGTTTTTGATCGATTTCTTTGATTTGATAATTAGAAATTGTAATGGCTTAAAAAGACACTTTATTTGGCTCTGTCATAGCTTTCCTAGACCCTAGTCTTACATACGTGTTGCTAGGGAAACGGCACAAGAAAGACGCGATCCCACGGGAACCTAGAAACGATAACTGTCAATAACGCTAATCTATAACTGTTTGGTAATTGGTCAGACATGTATCTCCACGTGGGACTGGCGCCATCTTCCCTGTCTCTCTCAAAACCAATAGTAAATCAAGGTAGTGGCATATCTCCAGTATATACAATCTCTGGTTCCACTGTTTTACCCCATCATAACCCAAAATAAAATATTGTTTTACTCAATTGTTTGTAAACAATGTCATTGTAAACAAACCTTGTATAGCTTCTTCAAAAGATGGTTAAAATGTTTGGTCTCATGGATGAAAGTCCTTGCATCCACAGCTCTGTCTATGAATTTGAGGGTGGTAACATTTCTCAAGCCCCATCCCTCAGCTTTTCACCCCAAAAAGTGCTGGGGAAGAACACTTTGTTTTTGTTTGAATTTCAGATTGCCTCTTTCAGGTAAAACACTCTACATACTCTCCATCCATATAGCTACATTAATGAGCTGTGGTTACCATTTTCAAAATGCCACCGTCAACGATGGCCAACATTTAATCAATTTCCAAACCCAGAAAGGTCAGCGATGTAGCGAGAGAGGGGAAGGAGAAGAAGGGGAAAGGTGCCATTTGTTATTCCTCATTACAATGGATATGTCCAGCCTCCTCTCTCTCTTTGTTCCCTCCTCGTTTTTGGCTCCATGCCAAGGGAAGTAAATGGCGTAGAGTAGGGCTGTCACTTCAAAATGTCACCCGGTGAAACAAGGGCCCACTCACATGCTCATATTTCCCACTCCAAGCTCAACCAACCCCCTTGACAAATACGAGAGTGCACTTCCCGCTGTTTGGATTTTTATACAAACGACCTCCAAAGTCAGGAATGTGATTGACTTTTGAAGAGTTGGTGTTTTTGTTCTGACAGAGGTGTCTGCTCATCTATTGGTGTTAGCAGTGGGATCATTAACTAATAAATACAGCATAAGGTGCACAAATCACCTCTCCACCATCAACATGAAATACTGCTGATACCAGAGGAGAGTCAAGTTTAATTAATGATGCCCGTAAAGCCCACGTATGCCACCATTTGTTTGCCGTGCCGGGAGCTATAGCATAACCCAGAATCTCCTCTAAAATGGGCACTGGGCACTGAATTGCACAGCGTGGCACCAACCTTGCACTGACACAGATCTCCCACATCCCTCTAGGGGCCATGCAGTTTGTAACCTAAAAAGCACCGTCTACCACATCCATGACATGGACACACACACACACACACACACACACACACACATATGCACGCAAGCACTCACACACACACATACAGTACACACACACATGCAAGCAAGCATGCACATGCACATGCACACACACACACACACACACACACACACCCAAAGTCTTTTATTTTTTGCCACTGAGAGTGCTGCATGTACACAGCCCCCTCTGGCGCAGGCATGAGTGCTGGGTCAGCCACTCATCCATCGGATGACTGAGAGTCAGGCCCCATTTGAAGCTTCTCAGCAGGGTCACTCACTGATGTTAAGGGACAGACCTTGTCTTTTCAAGTGGCAGTGCGGTAATGCTTTCAAACAACAGACAGACTGGCGGAGGGTCCCTCTGGAACTGCTCTCTCTCTCAATGACTTTAAAAGGACCGGCTGCACTCAATGGGGAAGATCAAGGGCAAGAACAATGAGAGTGCCCAGACTTAAATTGACGCAACTATAAGAGGCGGGATTAGAATGCAGTGCCAATTCTTATAAAGGTCAAAGAGAGAACAGAAGCGGGTGTCATCCACTTTGTGTGTGTGTGTGTGTGTGTGTGTGTGTGTGTGTGTGTGTGTGTGTGTGTGTGTGTGTGTGTGTGTGTGTGTGTGTGTGTGTGTTATGTGTGTGTGTGTGTGTGTGTGTGTGTGTGTGTGTGTTATGTGTGTGTGTATGTGTGTGTGTGGGTGCGTGTGTGTGTGTGTGTGTACGTGTGTGGGTGTACGTGTGTGGGTGTGAGTGTGTGTGAACTCACAATTCACATAAAAAGCAGTCTGAAGCAAATGATAAAGTACATAGAAGAATACAAAGTCTTTAGCTAGTCTATTATGTTCTGGATTAATTCCACAGAGACTTCATTTTAACTATCATTTGATGAGGTTTCATTGCTTTGTTAGCAGAGGGGATTCAAACAATCCCCTTTGGGCCTATTAGAACCCAGAAAATTAGCAGTGTTTTAATTACAAACCCCCTGAAGAGAAGAAATGTGGCTACAGCTGAAACTGGATCAGGTCCTTCACCAGCATACAGTACAGCAGTTTTGATGGAGAAGTAATTTAAGTGTCCATATACAGTACAGCCCTAAGAACTCAAAATTCTGTGATGAACCACATACCTCAACTCCGGTCGATACACCAAGATACTTCTAACGTCCATATCCTGGTTATTATATAGCAACTTGCAGCAGACACAACAATAGAATGGAAGCAAGTGGAATCCAGTTTGTGATTTTAGCGTGAACTATCCCTTTTAAATCTGATTTAGTTCATCATCTCAAATTATCAGTCGCTTTCTTGGCATTGTTAGAACACTAGACGTCCCAACGGTGGTCTACAGCACAATATGACACTTTATAATAAAATAACTCTGCTGTTTTGAAACCCATGCCCCCCTCCTTCCCTGTCTTTTCCTAAATGTCTGTTTTTAACATAATAGCATTGTTTCAATTTCAAAATCACACATAGAAACAAATCTGGAAGCATTTTCATGACTACCACACCTTTTTGATAGCCAACATGTCCAAGTCACATCCTGACGCGCTATTAACACTTGTCCCCAAAGCGCAAATGGTCCATTTGCACTCCTCACCGTATCTTGACCCTCATTATGGTGAATTGAAACTGACCTTACAGTTATGAATGGTTTACCCATTTCAACCATAATGGCGATATCAGCAACATAGCAAACAGACAATAACAGTTTGCATGATCAAAGTGATTACATGTGAATCGAAGCCTGCCCAGAGCACACTCTGCCTGCAAAGAACAGACATGTACCCTTCATCACACCCATATGTCGAAACGCAGGCTTTTTACATTTGTTTTACTCAAGCCACAACATAGTTTTTCTCTCATTCTATTAGACCTTATTTTTCTCCACCTGTGTGTGTATGTAGGCTTCAGTAGCCTATGTGTGTCTGATCGATGACAAGGGCACGAGATCCATGTGCAGGGATGGACAAATTCACCCTGATTACAGACATTTGGAACACTTTTGTGCGTAACTCAATTGCTTGTTATAAGTCAGGAGGCACATCAGTATGTGTTTTGAATGTTATTTGCATGGTGGGCCATAAGAGCTGAAGGATTTGTTTGTGGACTTTACTGATGCATTTGCATAAAGGCGCATAGCCACTGAAAGAAGAAGTGATTTTGTGTCTTTAATTTTTTTAACTTAAGCAAATGACAGGTGTATAGACCTTATTGTGTATATGTATGATTATATTTCATTACATGCCATTATTGCTTTTTAGATTTGTGTTCTCTTGTGTTCTGTTGTTATCAAGCATTTGCGCTTCACATAGACTATGTACAGTTACACCAATTATGTCCGTATGATTCTTCAATGATTACACTGTTACACTAAATCAACAAATGGACGTCTCCAGACCTCACTCTGGGTACTTTCGTTAGTAATGAGGGCCTGGGGCTTCTAATTGGGCATTTTGTAAAGATGATGTGAATTCATTTAGCTATAAATCACTTGAACTTGCTGTCATAACAAATAAAACGTTACAGATCCGGGCCCCACTTTGTTTTGATAGTACTAGATGGTCAGATGCTCAAACTATCAACAAACAATAAACTGCAAATCTGTTGACATGTACAGTAACAATTTTCTACGATTATGTTTAAGGTTGGGGTTAGGGTTAGGCTAAGGGATAGGGGTTAGCTAATGATTAATTGAACAGTTTATTCACAGTTAGTTGAACATCTACAGTAGCCTATAAACCATCTAAAGGGACTATCTGAGTTTTGCAAAACAATTTCCTCATTGTCCCAATGTCTTTCTCTCTTCAGCCAGCTAGAGCCTGTTGAATTCATGTTTGCTCTCCAATAGCTCTCTCTCTGACTTTCAGATGGAAAACCAGGTGTCTGTTTTTCAGGACAGAGTGCAAGTGAACAACGGGGTCCTGACCATCAGCAGCTTGAAGCTGGCTGACATCGGGATATACCAGTGTGTAGCAGAGAACAAGCATGGCAGAGTGTTCACCAACACAGAGCTCAGAGTGATAGGTAAGACTGTGCAGTATTTCAGTTGTTATTAGATCTGTCTTCCCAATATTTTTATAATAGGAACTGGGAGTTTTTCTTGTCATGTGACCTTACCAGGAAAAATTCTTGTCCCTAGTACAACTGGCCCCAGAGTACTATAACTAAGGCCCAGAGTTTTTCCTGGCCAGGTCATATGGTCAGAAAAAACAATTTAACATAGTTATCCTAGCAAGAAGGTGCAGCAGCACCTTTCTACAACCGGGCCTTTTAATTTAAGACATGTTGTTCCTCAGAGTTATAGCAAGTCATGTTTTTCACAGTGGCGTACTCAACAAGAGCTTAATTATTCACAAGGCTGAGGAACCTCGGGTGGATTTAATAGCAATGTCTGTTGTCCTGTAGGTATTAAAGGAGGAGGGTGACATTTCATTTTTTTTTCAGTGGTAGGAAATAATTGTGCAGGTTCTCAGCCCTGTCACCGGAGCTTGGCTGTGTGTTGGCTTTGAAGAGTGTTCTGCTGAGTCGATATGCATACAAAACAGATCCTGTCCTGGGAAGCGTCAGTAATTACAGTTTTTTTCTCAATTGCTAGAGCACATTTCTTGAAACAGTATTCAAATTTTCTACATGTTTGCCAAAACACCACATTTCTTTTGCAAAATGCAGTATAACTTTTTTTAAGGCTAGATCAGCTTTAACTATCATATCATATACAAATTCCATCAGATAATGTTTCTTGCATCATATCTAAACCCTTTTTTTCTTTTTTCATATACTATTATTTAAATAGTTTTTCCCTATGCCCCCTTCCACCCCTGTGGTGAACATCCCCCCTTTCCCCCATCCGCCGCATGTAAAACATTCATCAAAGACAAAATACAGAGACAACATACACAAAATGTTTTTTTTAAGAAATACAAATAATAGTAATAATAGTAAGAAAAAGAACAATAAATATTCACATACAATACAAACTTTTTGGCTGCTGCTTTTCGTCTCGAAAACTTGTTATTTCTTGATCATTATTAGGATTGACCATTAGTAAAAAAATGTACCTTATAGTATTGCCTTTTTTGCCTACTGAGTGGATTACGGAGAGCTGTTATTGCTTTCCATGGACCGACAAGAATGGATTCTATCTGTTTGACTTTACGAGTGCTGAGAACCATGTAGATTCTACCATCGAACATTGCCATATTGGATTAGGCACGATTTTCGGCTGCTGTCTTGCAGCTCCCTGCCTCTCGCTGGAATTTATCTGTTGTGTTTTTACTACCAAACGTGAGAAACCCTTGGATTACCCACTCTCTTTAATCTTGTGCGGCCCGGTGAAGCGCTCGCCTGCTTCTACAACTCCTTCCCTCTAAAAAACTTTTCTCCCTGGCCTTTACTGATAATTCAGCCTTCTCTGAGTTGTTCTCTGATGGGCCCTGGAGGTGAAATCGCATTGAGTAAGTCTCTGCTCTCTTATTGTTGTTTGTTTTGCTTTCAAGAATTGTGTTTTGGTAGTATTTTCTGACTGTGGGTCCTAGTGCTGGATGGTTTCAAGTCTGTGGTCGGGCTATGGCTTGCTACGTATACCGTTTGTGGTGTTTTTTATGGTTTAACGGTTTGATTCGTGGTGGTCTTTTTGTTCCTACACGGACAAATTGTAACTCTGAGGATATCGTCATTGAGCTGCCTCCAGTCTCTCCTGAAACAAGTCTGCACCATGCCTCCGCTCACCTTTCCACCCGGATGCAACAGCTGCCTCCACCTGAGTCAGAGGATCGCTGAGCTAGAGGGGCGAATTTCAACCTTTCCTGCACCAGATCAAGGAAGATGAGCAGCACATTGACTTGATGGTTGCCTTAGCAACATCCAGGCTGGCTGAAAATGACATCACTCTCGCCTAGTTTGGCACTACCACCATCGAAGAGCCAGAAATAGTGAAATCTCCACCAGTCCCCCTGGAGGGTCCCTGGCCCAGCCTGGGGGCTAAACCAAAGAACCTGCACTGCTCTACTCCCTCTGCCCCAGAGCCCTGGATTGTTGCTTGGGGAAATAAACATCCCAGAAGGCGTGCCTCTGGGGCCTGGATCACCACCTCACGAGGACAGTGGAAAGGTAGACAGCCTCCGTCTCTCGCTCCTGTAGAAGTCCTTCACCTCAGCAATAAATTCCATGCTCTGGAGCGGTTACATACATCCCAGCCCACCCAGCCTTCACCTCCTGCTGGTTTTCCTGATGCCTCAGCTGCCCCTCCCGTGCCCAGCCCCACTACTATGGCCCCTGTCGTCCCTGTTCCTGTCCCGGTGTCTACTGTTTCTGTGTCTGTTGCTCCAGCTGCGCCTACATCAAGCCCATACACAACCCGATCCCGGCATCCTCAGTCCAGCAGATCCTACAGATTCCGCAATCCACCTGGTTCATCTCAGCCAGACCACCCTCCCCCATCGACCATTGTCCTCACGAGCTCCATCGTGAGGGATATTAGAGTGAGGGGGGGGCCACACCTACTGTTTTCCTGGAGCCTGTGTGTCAGACATCCTGGAACAGCAACCCACAGCACTACAACACCACCCGGAGTGCACCAGGCTCATTGTGCACGTTGGGTCGAATGACACCAGGAAACAGCAGTCTGAAATGTTAAAGGAGGATTTCAGACATCTCCTGGCTACACTCCTGTCCACAGGTAAAAGGATCCTGATTTCTGGTCCAATTCCAACTCTTGGACGTGGCTACAGCCGCTTCACCAAGCTTCTTTCTCTCCACAACTGGCTCAAGGCAAAACCCTTGGAATCCACTTCATTGACAATTTTGACCTCTTCTGGAACCGTAGTGAATACTATGAGAGACATGGACTCCATCCCAACCATACTGGTGCACACTTTTCCTCTGCAAAGGAATGGACTTTGCCATCCTGTCATAGTTGACTGAGAAGGTCCATGCCCCCACAAGGTAATCATACCACCCATGCCAATAGAAGAAAGTCAATTAAATCAGTTACCTTGTATGGTCACTACAGTCTGTCATGATAACTACAAGGGGCCTGGACTACTAAACAAATACTCCCTAAACTCTGCCAGTCGGGCAGTCTGTTTTCAATCTAATTTCATCCCAGTCGCAACTGGCTACATGTGAGATCCACTAAACGTCAGTTTAACTGTACTACTCGTGGTGTAACTGCAAGTAATCTGATCTCCATCACATTAAATGTTCCACATCCTGCACTAAGAAAGACTGGATGGGGAAAAATGGATGGCACTTCTTAATGTTCGATCACTAAGCAATAAGACTTTTGTCATTAACAAACTCATATCTGAACATAAAATTGACAGAAACCTGGTTAAATAGAAAATCTGGTTTAAAAGAAAGCTGCTGTTCTTATTGAGACGTCCCCTCCATGCTATAGTTTTGACTATTCTACAAGGCATGGTCAAAAAAGGTGGTGGGACTGCCTATATTTGCTGACGCCCTAAACTGTAGAAATATCGCTATTGGTGATTTTTGCTCCTTTGATCATCATGCTATACTGTTAAAATCCCAACCCCCTGTGCTTGTTATAACAATGTATAGACCCCCCAAACAGTGTCCTATCTTTTTAGAAGACTTCACCGAAATGTTGTCGATTGTCAGTACCAATTATGACAACATTATGGTCAGAGGTGACTTTAATCTACATGTGGATAATGCGGCCGACTCTAAAGCCGCTGGGTTCTTAAATTTGTTGAGCTCGATGGATTTTATTTAACATGTTAATGGGCCGACTCACAACCGCGGTCATACATTGGATCTAATTATCATTCATGGTCTAAGGATTGATGTATCCTCTGTAATTGACTTGCCAATCTCAGACCGCGACTATATTTTTCTGTCTGCATTCATCATCTAGCTTTCTTACTGAGCAGGTTGTTAGGAAACGTTATTTTACCTCTGAAGTTGCTGAAAACCATGTTATACTGAATGTCTGTGAGCCCCTGTCTTTGGACGCTTTCCCTCTGCCTAAGACTGCTATGAATGATTTTGCTGCTGTTGATAAAGAAATGCTCAGGAATGAAGTAATGCAATTAAAACCCTCCACCTGCTCACTTGACCCTATCCCCACCACCTTTTTTAAGACTGTGTTTAATTGTCTTGAGGATGAAATGCTAGTGATTGTAAATCACTCCTTGCTGACTGGTATTTTCCCCCTGGCACTGAAAACTGCTATTGTGAAACCTCTCCTAAAGAAAAGTAACCTGGATCCTTCAGTGCTAAACTATTTCAGGCCAATTTCAAACCTTTATTTTTTAAGTAAAATTCTTGAGAAACTAGTATTCAAACAGCTAAATGATTACCTACATTTCAGCTGTATAGTTGAGAAGTTTCAATCTGGCTTTCGTCCTCAACACAGCACTGAGACAGCTCTAGTTAAAGTTGTAAATGACGTGAGAATGAACATGGATGACAAGAAACTCGCAATATTAGTACTTTTAGACTTAAAGCGCTGCTTTTGATCCAGTCGATCATGACATCCTTATTAACAGACTACAGAAGTGTGTTGGCCTCTCTGGCTCAGTTTTAGATTGATTTAGGACTTATCTGTCCGGCAGAGACAATTTTGTCTCCATTAGTGACCACACCCCGGCTAACTCTAGCATAACATGTGGGGTTCCTCAAGGCTCCATTCTGGGACTTGTGTTGTTCAGTCTCAATATGCTGCCACTGGGAAATATCAGAGAACACAGATTAATTGTCATAGCTATGCGGATGATACACAACTGTATCTCTTTATCACCCAATGACATCAGCCCTATTGATAAACCGGTTCAATGCATTGATCATATCAACTTGTGGATGTCACATTTCTTGCAATTGAACAAACATAAGACAGAGGTTTTAATTATCAGAGCAAAGGTCCAGAGATAGATACTGTGAACTTAAAATCCCTGGCACAAAATGTCAAACCCCTAGCAAAAAATAAAAAATCATATCAATTGTGCTTCACCTTAGAAATATTGCTAAAGTGCAACCATTTCGCTCCCAGGCAGATACTGAGAGATTTATGCATGCTTTTATCACTAGCAGGCTTGATGACTGCAATGCTCTCCTTTCTGGTCTACCTAAGAAAGCTATAAATAAGCTACAGATCATTCAGAATGCAGCAGCATGTGTACTAACCAAGACCAGAAGGAGAGCACACATCTCACCTGTCCCAAAGTCCCTTCATTGGTTGCCTGTCAGTTTCAGGATAGATTATAAGATCCTTTTATAGGTGTTCAAATCACTCAATGGACTACCGCCTGAATACTTGTCAGACATGCTTTTAATATATGCTCCCTCAAGATCACTCAAGTCCTCTGGCACTGGCCTTTTAGTTGTTCCCTGGGTAAGGACAAAGAACTACAGGGAGGCAGCATTTAGTGTTTATGGTCCTTGCCTCTGGAATAGCCTGCCAGAGGAGCTAAGGGCGTCACAATCTGTAAACACCTTTAAAAGAAATCTAAAGACATACCTTTTTAGTTTAGCGTTCTCTTAATCAATCTTATTTTAATCTACCCCCTTCTACTGTGCTGCACTGGTCTCTGTATTCTACCATGTATCATATTTCCTATATTATCATTTCCTTATATTAACATTTATTTTCACTGTATTGTTGTATTTTCACTATATTGTTCTATTTTCATTGTATTGTTGTATTGTTGTATTTTCATTGAATTGTTAAGCACCTTGTATGGCAATTTTGCATGAAATGTGCTATATAAATAAAGATTTTATTTTATTTGAACACCCAGTGCACAGACACAATAGAACAATACAAACAACAACAACAGTATGACAAAGACAATACTAGGAATTACTACTAAAAAAGAAATACGTATCGACAAATGATATCCCCGGCCATCAATGTAACATCCCTCAGCATCCCGCCCATCCCTCACATATGCTTATGCATTCCCATTTTCTTTCTGTGTTCCTGCATTTTCCCATTTTGCTTAGCTATTAAGTACTCCAATATATAATAATGTTCAACTGACAAATTCAAGGTTAGCAATTTGTTTTGGGTTTTGAAACTGATAAGCTTTCCCAACTAAATTATATTATAACATTATTTATAATGTTACCATTGGGCCTCAGGTCCCCTAGCAAAACTATCTATGGTGAGGTTGAGGTGAAACAGAGGTTGCATGAACTTTTGCACCTCTGTCCAAAGCCACCATGGGGCAAATCCAAAACAATGCAGTACATCTTCCACTTCCTCCTTACAAAACCCACACTGATTGGAATCCTCAGTACCCCATATATTCAGCATCATCTTGGTAGACAAGGTTTTATACCAAATCTTCAACTGAAACATTGGAGTTATTGAGTCCATTTTTGTTTTAATAATCAAATTTTGGTTAGCACGCACTCATGTGCCAACCACAGGGTCCATCTTTTAAGAGGACCTATTAATTTAAGGTAAGTTTTCAAACACCTTGCAGTGCGTTTTAGAACTGTGCATGTGTCTCTGTGTGTGAAATGTGAGGTGTCCATGTACAGATGTGAGAGCTGACCAACCTAATAGGTACTGTGACCTACATGCTTTGTACCGTATGATGGTCTCTCTCATTCTCTCTATCTCTCTCGCTCAATCTCTATTTTCTTTCTCTGTATTTCAGTAAATTAAGCTCTCACTCTCTCTATATTCCAGTAAATTCTGTTCTCTTTCGCTCTCTTTCCCTCTCGCTCATTTCCTATCACTCCCTCTCTCCGTGTCTCTTTCCCAATTTCCTTTCACTCTCACTCTCCCCCCCTCACCCTCTCTTTCTCTTAGCGATAGCCCCAGACTTCTCCCAGAACCTGTTGAAGACCCAGACCCTGGCCAGGCAGGGGGGAGATGTGCTGATTGAGTGCAGGCCTAAGATGTCTCCCCATGGGATGATCTCCTGGAGGAAGGGGAAGGAGGCACTACGGGAGAGCCACAGGTATGTTACACAACTACTGCATGACAGTGTTGTCAAATGGCATAACCCTGAATGGACCAGACCTTGGAAGGACTTCTGTGTATTATATAAAGGAGGTACTGTAGCATATTTCTGCAAGATCATTGTTTTGTCATTTGTTATTCGTTCTTGTTCATCTTTAGGTTTTCATAGAAATTCCCACTTCTTAGTAGAGCACCATATCCAGAAAGTTACCAATGTGTATTTTATTTGTATTTACTTTAGAAGACGCCAGATTGGAGTGCTTTAAAATGTGATTTTACATTCTATATGCTTTCCATTCTACCTTTCCATTCTATCTACCTCTTTCCTTCCATTCTACCTCTCTCTAAATATTCCCAAGTTGGTGCTACTCTATACATTGCTCTCTTAGCTGTGTGTGGGGCTTATTCCAGAGCATTTACTTAAGGTAATAGGGGCACTTTCAGTCTTTGGCACACAGATCGATGTGCTGATCCATCCACTCATTACCACTCCAGTGAGAGGCTTGTTAAGGCTGATTTATACCTTCCGCATTCACATGTCTGCACTGGTCCGTGCGGAAGATATTGCACAATGGCAGACGTCTGCAGAACAATGCAGACGAGATCCAGAGATCTGCACACCTCCCACAAAAATTGTCTGCATTGAAAGTCTGCATTGAAAAGGTCCACAAAAGGTATAGATGCAAACCCCATGTGGATTGTAATCCACGTCAGCTATGAAAAGCAGCGCAAATGTCAAGGCGGAAAGTAGAAATCAGCCTTGAGGAGCAGAAAGTATGACCCAGGCATTGAGACAGGAGTTGTGTGTGGATGAAACCTGAAGCTACAGTTCAATCATTCACTGATGAACAGCTGTAGCTTGGCTGGCTGGACTCTCCCCTTTGTGGCGGTATTGGCACTGGGGGATCTGGCTAACATGTTGCTTCATTAAGACTGGACATAATGCAATACCTCTGTGCTTATGGGTAGAGTAAGATGGAAAAAGGGCCTGCCTTGAAAAGATATCTCTCACTAATAGTGCAGGAATGATCAGAATTCTTGTAATGGCACAGTAGCATTCCAGGAGAGTAATCCAGGAGAGTCCTTGAGTTCCATGATCTAATTGTTATTTATAGATGGTGTACAGTAAATGTTTTATGGTTGAGCATGGTCATCCAAAGAATGTTGTTGACCACAATCCAAACGATTCCTTTTCGTGTGTGAAAAAATACTGTACTGTTCAGAAAAGCCCATCCAACAAGATGAGAGAGCATTGAAAAATCCAACAGGCAGAGTATAATTAGACATACATTAGAAATAATATAATATAAAATAATCTAATCTGATTCACTCCTAGATTCATGATATTGTTCACTAAACAGTATGTGTGAACTTACCTTTTTGGCAAGAAGTCCATCCCCCATGCGATAACAAATTAATTTGAACCGACCGAATGCCAAGCGGGAGAAATTGCACACCTGCCGGTGCATGTGGAGAACCGGAGGGGGGTCTGTATTTCTCATTTGATCTGGAATTAATTGTATTAACTGGCTCAGCAGCTTTTGTGCTGCGTCTCCTGGATATCCATCTTCACCACAGCAGGGGTGCTGGAGCAGCGACTCACCTCCCCTTCCTCAATGTGTTTGCGAACCACTGGAGGTGATAGTGATATACCTGTTGGTGTGAAGCTGCTTGGAAGACAAAATAGATTGGATGGATGGATAGATCATGCCAAAGCACAAGGAAGAGGCGTTGAATTTGAAGTCTATTTGGGGCAGTGATATCATCCTAAAGATTGTGTGTGTGAGGCTCTCATAATTTCACTCAGATTTTGACATTGTAGAGCATCATTGTTGATGTAAACATGAACTTGAGCTCATAACTGAGTCAAGATGTCTTACTCTGTGAACCTAGCTAAATATAGTTCCCCTGGTGTGGAAAATAATACAGTATCTGCACCAGGAGTCATATCACCATTCCAAAGAGGATTTTATTCAACAAGGAAATCCTTACCTGGAGTGGAAGACATGATTATAAGATGTTGGCTGATTATTAGATTCACAAACCAATTCCCTGTTACTGGCTCTTGGGGTTATATATTTGAGATGGGACTGCTTCAACGTTATTACAGGAGTGGCACACCACTAATCCACCCCTCTCTCAACTACAACACCCAGAGTTCCTTTTTATCTTCCAGGGATTATGTGTTTTAGAGTCTGGCTAGGCTGGGCAGAGGACAGAAAATGACTCTGGGATCTGATTAGTACATCAAATTATGCCACGGTGGTACTACATATCCCAGGCACGTCTTTCTAATAGGATTCGCGTGCACTTACACTGGAGCTATAAGGTTAACAGTAATGTGCTTACCGTAATTCAATTTCAATGCTGACCACTTGCAATGACTGTAAAACGAAAAATAACAAAACAGCTCTGTCAAATTTACATTGGAATTAGACTCTATTTAAAAGATTGCTACTGTATGATAAGCAGTGCCTGTTGTTTTTTTAGTTTTTTTTTTAACATTATCCCTCCCTAATCCAGTTATCCGAAACAGGCAAGCCTTCAACTGTCTGTCAGGATTGTCATGGAGCACTCAAGTGTTTGCAAAGATTGTAACATTTGTTCCCAAAAGTAACTTCAAACATTTTAAAAATGTACTTCCATCGGCTGCACCTCTATGACTGCAACACAATATAGTTCACAATGTCACAATATAGTTCCAATATCCACGATATACAGTAGCACACCTTCCCTCTCATGTGTTATTACAAAGAGGAGGGCTTGCGAGTAAGAATGTAATTGTATTGTCATAAACTCTCCTGTATCCCAGTAAAGTACATACAGTAATATCAATACGTTGAACTGTATGTATTCTGTTAATCTTGGACCGGAATCCCTCCATCAGCACAGCCATTTTCTTTAATTGGTAAGGAATAATGACAATACACTTGAAATTATATACATTTAAGCTATTTAATAGTAACTGACCCTATCAAGGTAAGTTAAATATCCGAGACCACTAAGTGAAATGTTTACAGATAAGGTTGCTGTCCTATTTGCTATTTCAATGCTGCTATATATATGTTTTTCAAATCTTAATATGTGTGTCACTTCATCAAATGGCCATGACATTAGCAATGTTACATTACCTGATTAGCCTACTGTTGAAACAACCGTAATCCATAGCAATCCAAAGCAAAAGATGCAATTTCAAACCGTGCCAATAGTGTTGTTGGACTTAAGGCAGCCTCTCCAGCGAGCAGGGAATATGGAGATTTTGTAGGGAAAATATCAGATGAGGACATGCATATCTATGATACCCATGAGACATGCCCCTCAAATGTGAGTTTCTACGGCCCCAAATGCACAGTAGTCACAATGGCACATAGTGGGCTGACATTAGAATACATGCTGGTGATCCACCTGCACATTTGGCGCATAAAGCACAGATCCGCGATGTGCAAGGAAAAGAGAATAGACCCCATTTATGCTTTTTGAGTTTAAGGTTCAGTTATTGTTTATTGTCATTATGGCAACATTAGATCAAGGATTTAAGGCTAATATCTCACTTTAACACCACACAATAACACAGAGAATGCTGCTTATGTATCCTTACATGGGTGAGTTTTATGAACCTCACACATTTCTGCTACTGTACATCGTAATTGCTGCAAAGAACCTCCAGGCAGATGGGGCCAAAGGTCATTAAGTAGACAGGAAAATATTCCATCTCTATCTCCTTTCCCCTCTTTGAAAGATAAGGAGGATGTCTGGCGTTGTGCAGTTTAATGTCAAATCGTGTCTATGTGACATCTCATATCCATAACTCTTTATTATGGTCCATTTCATTGGAAGCCCTCCAGTTAGGAGAAATGGGTATATCGTACATTATATTCCCAAGGGCCTAGTTACAATAATACAGTAGAAATTGACTAATGCATTCTAATTCTAAAGGGCTTGTACTGTAGGCTTAAATGGTCATATTCAGATGTCTTATAAGGGTTTGCCCCCTGTGGATATCTTTTTGGAAGCAGTGTATTTTGAAGTTGTTGTCTGTTTTAATGTGTGGGGCATGAGCCAGCCCCATCACACCCTCTTGAGCAGTTTACTGTGAGATGAGAAGGCAGTGTAGAGAAGGCAGTGTAGAGAAAGGATTTGCAGTGCTATGTATTTTTGATAGACTAATTAATTGTTAACCACTGTTGGTTCATAGCAGAGTTTATTTGAATTCCATCTCAACTAAATTCAATTGAATGGATATATCCTGATAAATTACTGTAGAACTCACTATCTTGGATAAACTAAGCAAAAATGAACAGAATCAAACTTTGTTTAAGTGAACATGATGGTACAGTATTTGTACTCAGTAAAACAGTATTTTCTGTTCATGTTTAGAAATCCTTTTAGACATGTTCACATGGCACTGTCATGTATATGAACACAGACCAATCTTCTTAAATATAAACATCATACTGTACAGTGTGTCACTCATCATCTGTCCTAGAATACAGTTATGCCTGCCAATTATCTCCCTTTTGAAATGATAACATTTAAAGTACTGTAAATGTTTTTTTTCTGGCTGCACATCGTGCCTGTGATCACATCACAATATATCAAACCTCTTGTGTGTTATTGCTTCAGCAGACACGCCAATCCAACTCATATTATGACAGAATCACAATCCAGATTTTGTGTCCATATTTATTTTTCTGAAAAGTCACTATGTTACGCTGTAATACTCTTTTGCATTTTGTTTTCACATGGTAAAAAAAGTGACTTGTATGTAATAAAGACTAAGTCTTAACAGTATGAGTGGGATTCTGTCATAATATTAGTTGGTTAGGAGTGTCTGTAAGTTGGGGCGCTTTGTGGCGTAGAACACTAATGCGCATACCACATAATCGCAAGGTTCCTGGTTCGATTCCGATCCTCGACATATCTTGCATGTCATCTCTCCTCTCTCTCTCCCATCCTTCCTGTCAATCTCTACTGTCTCTATCCCAATAAAGCAGAAATGCCCTAAATACATATTTTAAAAAAAAGAAGGAGTGTCTGTAAGTTGTTTTGGTCATATTTCCAGAATGAATGGGGCCCTATGAGTCTCAAAATATGACTACTATTGTAGTATCTAAGGAAGCAAAATATGTAACTATAACTGTCTGGATTAATCAACTACAGCCAAGGTCAGTTTTAAACCAGGAATTCATGTTAAAAAGGTGAACATCCTTTTTTCTGATTTCTGTTCAATCAAAACATGATTTAACAGAAAACCAAAAATAACACTCAGAAATAAGCCACTTACATGAAACACAGAGGGGAACCATATTGTACAGCCTTTACTGAACAGGTGTATAACAGCATTTTGTGTAAAAAGCTGCTTGACACTCACCATAAACCTTCATCTCTATGCCTGGGGACATTCTTAGTGGAAATCACAGGCTATGTCTCCTCTCTCTGTCTTTGTTTATCACTAACCTCGTTATGACAGCAGGTTCTGATCCCCTAAATTCTTCACCTTCTGGGAGGAACATGCACTATGGGTCCTTAACCTTCCTATGTTATGTTTTGTTCAGCTTTATCCACAAACTAAATTATGTGTTAAATAAAATGTTTTCTATTATCAGGGTCTCTGTGCTGGACAATGGAAGTCTGCGGATAGCAAACGTTACCAAAATGGACGCCGGTCTCTACACATGTGTAGCAAGGAACCAGTTCGGAGTGGCGAGCAGTGCCGGAAGTCTTTTGGTTAAAGGTACTGTAGAGTATTTAGTAATTAGTTATTTCAACCGTTAGGATAACCTTACACTATTGGAAATGTTTTTATTTTGGAAAATCACAAAATAAATGATTCTGGCTTTTATAAAAAAACTGCCTTTTATAAATTGTTGAGCTGAAAGAAAGGGACCACTGTTATTCGAGGCAATTCAAGTTAAACTATCTGCGCACCTCATGAACAAATCACGGCTTCTCATTACATTAAAGTGGCCTCACTGCAGGTCTGTGTGTGGTATGAATGCTACTATAACAGCCAACCTTCATTTACCACGAGGAGGAGGTACAGGGTTTTTTTGGTCAAGATTTAGAGTAAGCATTTCACTTTAAGAGTCATTGCATTGCTATGCCTTAATGTTTAATTCATACTAAGCTAGCTAATAGCATGCCTTGTTTGTTTAAGGCTTTAATCCATTTAAATCACACGCTTCTGCAAGGCAATGAATTTCCAGGCCCTTCTAAATAGCAGAGTCAACAACAGTCCTCCATAAAAATGCCTTTTGGTGATTCCTCGCAAGTTTTAAATTGCAAATTGGTTGGTATAGAAACGGCTTCCGTTCCTTATTTAGAGCCCCTTTGCCAGAAAGAACGGTGCTATATATACTGTATGTATATTTATAGGTCATATTTGGAGACTATATTCATGAAATTCAGCCAGACCCCTACTATGAAAGAAATTGTTTTCCAGTCGCGTTTAATAGTGGGTTCATGCGGTACTGTTCTCTTATGCCCTAACTTTGTTCACTGCATATGCCTACTCCATCTTGTTTCTGTCTTCAATCTATTTCATCAGAATTTGAAATATGGGCATACAGTATTACTCAAACATCAGTCCTCAAATTAGATTTTAAGCTTATTTTATTATCTTATAAATCACTCAAATCATTGTCATGCACCCCTCTACATGTCAGACATGCTTTTAAGGCATGTACCCAGTAGATTACTCAGGTCTTCTGGCAGAGGGATATTAAGACATACCTTTTTAACCTTACTTTTATTTAGGGTATTTTATAGTGCTTTAATCTTTTAGTCATGTATTTTATCAATTTTTTTCCTATGTTATTTTTTAGTCTTCCTGGTCTTTTAGTCATATGGTCACTGAGTTCTTTTAGGTCATTCCTTTTATTACCTTTGAGGTTTTAGTTTACCATGCATTAGTCTCTATAGTCCTCAAATGTTTTGTACTGTTTGAACCGCTATATTTTTTTTATCCTTGTTGTATTTTGGATTTTTATGTCTTTTCTGCCTTTATTTATTTCTTATTTTCGGTTTAAGTGCATTGTGTTACCTTCATGTATGAATTGAGCTATACTGTATAAATGAAGTTTGATTTGATTTGGTTTGATTGAACTGACATCAGTACATATTATGTCAATAATACACTGAAATGCTGTTGCAACAATGACGTTTGGTGACATTTAAACAGACTCATGTGTTTGTCAAAATGTGTTCAAATGAGTCAGTCTGTGTTTTAAACATACTGTAACCCTTGTCCCCATTTGGTACACTGTTGTCAAAATGGAGAACATGTAATGTACTGTATGTCATTTGAGATTTCCCCTTAATCTTTTTGGTAACCAATTGGCAAACGTTCAACATTGTCAGTTGGAAGTCTTCTATATTCAAATGTCTAAGTCTGGGTGGGAGATAAACAAGCTAGCTAGTATTGAAAGTGCGGTGTACAGACCGCTACTCCCTCTGACACGCTGTGTCTGATTCTCTGTCCATTAGACGCTTATGACACACATGCATAATTCACAGTTGGCTTTGCTGTATAGGCATTTCAGACCCATGTATTGAACCACACTGCTGGAATGAAAGAGACACCCAGCCAAGTCGGACCAAAGATTATGCTGATATACAACACACCCCATGCTGCATTTGAAATATAGATTATTTTTTTGGTCTGGGCACAAATAGAACCAAATTATAAAATCTGAACTGACCTGTGGAAATGGTTGTGTACCGAGGGAGGTTTTTTAGTTTTTTTAGTTTTTTTCTTTTGTGATGCATTACTGAGCTGTGTGTCTGAACAACTGGCAGTCATATAGTTCAAAGAAAAGATAGCTGCACCAAATACTGATAACATGTAAAGTTACACTTCATAACATGTAGTAGATGCTAATCCGATTGATTACAGCTACTCACCAATTTATAATGTGCATAGGTAGTTACAGTTACTGATGAATATGTAATGTGCATTGGTAGTAAATGTAAGAGAACCTCCATCAGGAGGAAAACCATGAAAATAAGTCTGTCACTTTGTATCATCCTCGAAAATGGTATTCATGCACTTAATTTATTTATGCATTTTTTAAATGTCAAATAAATCAAATCCAAAACTACATCTTCCATCTGCCCTCATATAGTCCTAACTAGTCTGTTGTTCTGTTGTTCCAGAGGCCACTATTATCACCAGCCCAACAGGGCACCTGGACGTGACAGTGGGCGAGAGCATTGTCCTCCCTTGCCAGGTCTCCCATGACCCCACACTCGACCTCAAGTTCACCTGGTTCTTCAATGAGCAGCTCATCCACTTTGGGAGCCATGGGGGCTACTTTGAGAAAGTCGGAGGAGTAAGTGCTTCTGACTCAAGGCTGTGTGTGCGTTTTTAAGTTTGCAACTATGATAGATGGCTTGTTTTTAAACTTTTTTTTGGTTGTCAGGAGCGTGTTTTGAGAAACAAACACATTATTTCATGTTATGTATGTACTATGTATGTTCAAATACATGTTAAAAATGTTATACATTCAAATAGGCTGTGTAACGATTAAGGGCAGACAGTGGACACTTTCTTAGCATTAAGTTATAGGTTAGAGAGATGAAATTATAATGATAATTAACATTTACATTAATTACATTGTCAGTTCATATCGATTGTACTGGAGGCAGTGTATTAAATGGTTGCTGATTATGAATCATATCAAATTAGAGTTTACTATTGACAAAAGGGCTCTATGTTTGCCTGTTCCGCTTGTTGACACCTTCTCCATTCACAAAAGGGGTGCCTAAGGAATTTATGATTCAATGTTAAGTCAAGCGTTACATTTGATCATCTAGCACAGAATATATTTCTTTTTTAATTAGAAAAGCAATTATAAGGTCTTGGCTTCTTAATTACCTCCACTTTATTCTGTATTCACTGAGATCATCGGCAATGCCGGTAGCTTTATAATTTGTTTGCCTCTGCAGTTTATTTAAGCACTTGACTCCACATACCACGTAATTGACATAAAGGTAACATGTTGCAAAGCAATAAAGAATCGCAGTACACAAATTAAGTCACTCTGAGGAAGAATGTGCGGCCTTAATTGTGAGTCACTCGCCTTTGACCTGGGTCATACAACAAAGTCCCCTGATAACAAGAAACATTTCCATAGGGGAGGTGTGTTTCCTGAACATTACTAGAGCATTCTTAATGAAGCCTGATACTCCAGACACACCGTGTAAAGAAAATTTTTTTTTTCATGTGATGGTGTCATGTTCAAGAAACGTCCCACAAGGTCTCATAAATGGTCTCTGTTTGGACTCTTTTCAGAAGAAGAAATGTTGTTCCAGCAACCAAAAATCATCAGCTGGATTGTAATTTTGACAAATGTCCACAGTATTACATAAAAACCTTTGCTGAGTGTCCTCACAGTTGTTGGTCGTCTTGACTTGGCTCTGATAAGACAAAAACTTAAAAACAAGAAGACAATTATAGAATCTGTATGGGCCTAAAAGGAATAGGACTGAGGGAAAAAAGAGCCTTTTCAATCTCTCTAGAAGAAACTTTGATAACAAAAAGGTGTTTGAACCAGCCTTGAGACCTTCATTGTGACTTTCATCTCCTTTATTGAACGTGTAACTTATTGTGTACTCAGTCATTCATATCTGAAGTGCTTTTTTATTGGATTTCATTATTCTACAATTCCAAAATGTTATCCTCACTGGTTTGTTTGATTGCTTTTGTATGCTTGATCGACAGCGCTCAGCTGGTGACATCATGATCCGTAACATTCAACTGAGGCATGCTGGGAAGTACACTTGTGCTGTCCAGACCAAGGTGGACAGTGTCTCCATCGCCACAGATGTTGTAGTCAGAGGTATGGTATTGTATGGCTATGTTTTAGCACCAAGTCAGCGACACTATGCTTCTTTCCACCCCCACCTAAACCACACCTATTAAGTTGGCTCCCTAGTGATATAGTGATGCTTAATGATCTCTGTCCATTAACTCAAATAATTGCATAGATAAAATGAGAGAAACCATAGCTTAATGCATCTCATAAAAGAACTGTTGGTATTTAAATGTTGCCACAATTGTAGCAAACGGGGTGTAGAAATAAGCTGGCAACCTTGTGCCCCCCAACGCAACACTATACAATACCATTATGCTAGATCTTTTCATTCGTGATGTGTATAATGTGTAAATGATGTATATTGTACATGCATGAAATAATTACCATTATTCTACTGTATAAGTAGACTATACAGTATAGAATAGTATTGTATAGGGCTGGATAGTAAATATGTGCTCTGGTCCCCTCAGGTCCTCCAGGCCCACCTGTGGATTTCCTGGTGACAGAGATGACAGAGAGCACAGCCTCTTTGTCCTGGGGAACTGGTCCTGACAACCACAGCCCTGTCCTGACCCACACCATCCAGGCCCGCACACCCTTCTCCCTTGGCTGGCAGGGCGTCACCACTGGTAGGGGCATGTGCGTGCGTCCATGCATGCGTGCGTGTAAAATATTGTCACATATTTCAGATCAACACTCCTTCGTTTCTGGAATAACATGAAAAAAACAATAAAGTACTGTAGCATGTTGTATGATACATGTGTGTGTGTGTGTGTGTGTGGGTGTGTGTGTGTGTGTGTGTGTGTGTGTGTGTGTGTGTGTGTGTGTGTGTGTGTGTGTGCGTGTGTGTGTGTGTGGCTGTGTGTGTCTGTGTGTGTGTGTGGTGCATGGTGCGTGTGTGTGTCTCTCTGAGCCCAGCAGAGTAGCATGTTTTATGATGCATGTATTGTGTGTGTGTGTGTGTGTGTGTGTGTGTGCGTGTGTGCGTGCGTGTGCGTGTGTCGTGCGTCGTGCGTGTGTTTACAAGATGCATCCTCATGTTGTTTTAACTGTGTGTCAGTTCCTGAGCTTCTTGAAGGCAGACTTCTATCAGCCACTGTCATTGACCTGAGTCCATGGGTGGAGTATGAGTTCAGAGTATTGGCAACCAATGTCATAGGAACAGGAGAGCCCAGCAAGCCCTCCAAAAAAGCCCGGACCAAAGACATGCGTATGTATCTGCCTCATACAACATACTGTACATCTCAAAACTCAAAAGACCCTCACTGCATCCTTTATGGCCTTTAGTATCAACAAGTTGTTTGTTTCCACTTGTTCATTGTTAGAGGGGTGAAAATATGTCTGCTGGGGGGATGATGATGATGAGGGTATATATTGTGTGCAAATAGACAGCTCTGACAGATACAATGTTGTCATTAAGACAGCTAGAAGTAGAACAAAATGAGGTGTAAACATTTTTGATTGATTTTGCAGCTCCCAAGGTAACCCCAGCCAGAGTGAGTGGAGGCGGTGGCAGTCGTTCTGAGCTAGTCATCACATGGGAGGTGAGCAGTCCCCAACACCTTAAACACTAAATAAAATACTTAGGTTCATTTCTTTTAATTTTTACTCATATCTAAAGCACAATTTATATGAATTCATCAAAAGTCCTTTCTCTCTCTTCTTTTGTTTTCTCTCTTTTCTCTCCCTCTCTCCCTCCTCCCCCCTCTGTGCAGCCTGTTCCTGAGGAGCTCCAAAGTGGCCCGGGGTTCGGCTATGTGGTTGCCTTCCGCCCCCATGGGGCCCAGGGCTGGATGCAGGCTGCAGTCACCTCTCCCGAAGCCTCCAGATATGTCTTCAAGAACGAGAGCATTCCTCCCTTCTCTCCCTACCATGTCAAAGTGGGGGTGTACAACAACAAGGGAGAAGGTCCCTTCGGCCCAGTGGCCACCATGTACTCTGCAGAGGAAGGTAAGATACTGTCACATACCATAGTTCAACACTTCTGGAATAACATTAACATACCAATAAAGTAGCTGAGCATGTTGTATGATACTGTACTTGTATTGTGTGTGCGTGCGTGCATGTGTGTGTGTGTGTGTCTCTCTCAGAGCCCAGCAGAGCCCCAGGGAAGGTGAGGGCCAGGAGTCTGTCAGCGTCTGAGGTGGAGGCCACCTGGAAAGCCCTGCCCTGGAGCAACAACAGGAGACGCATCCTGGGCTATGAGGTGACGTCACAGCAGGCCAATCCTAGTCATAGCATGGATACAACTAACTAATTATAGAATTCAAAACTAGAATTATAAATTATTTTGTATAAAGACCTAGTAATAGCCCCGATTGATGTTGATGATATCCATCCATGCTCCAACCAATTGAGCAACCAACATATGATGAGATATATACTGTAGGCAAGGCAAGTTTATTTATATAGCACATTTCATACACAGAGGCAATTCAAAGTGCTTTACATAAAATAGATAAAAAAGGAAAGAGCATACAAAAAAATAATTAAATAATTAAATAATAATAATAATAATAATAATAAAAAAGCATAAAAGGCATTGTGCAATTATTAGCAGCAATTTAGTTTTCTTTACCTTAGAATGCCTGTTCCCCGGTTGTTTGGGACTCTAACCCAAATCTGAATCACTGTGACGTCTTTGTCAGTTCTGTAACACCTCATTTGTACTGTACTGTAATTCACTTTATGTATGGTATCTCTATCCTACTGTAGCTAACTTACTGGGGTAATAGGGAGACTGCCAGTGTGGTCAGGACGGTTGGCAACAGGACGTCAGTGGTCATCAGAGACCTGGAGAGCAGCAGCACCTACCACATCTCCCTCAGAGCCTATAACAGTGCTGGGGTGGGGCCGCACAGCGCCACGGTCAACGTCACCACCAAGAAACCACGTAAGTTCACCTTCTTTTTCTCTTTCTTTCCTTCTCATTTGCTTGTTAGCTCTTTCACTCTCTCTCTCTCTCTCTCTCTCTCTCTCTCTTTCTCTCTCTCTCTCACTGTTTCTAGCTCCCTCACACACACATAGTCACTTGCACTCACACACACACACACAAACACACATACACACACAAATTCAGACAATGCTGCTAATAAAAACTAAATGACAAAACAACTTCACCATGCTAGCAATGTCTCTGGATGCAACGCTTGACTGTTTTGGGCTTGTCCTCCTTGGTGATCTCCAGCTCCAAGCCAGGCTCCAGTGAAGATCATGTGGAATACCTCCAACTCCAAGGTCATCCTGAAGTGGGACCAGGTCAGAGCACTGGAGAACGAGTCAGAGGTCACAGGGTACAAAGTAAGAGAACAAACACATACTGTATTTCACCTTGTGTATCATATCAAACATGTTTACATTGTACATTTCAAGAGGATATGCTATTCACCAATGTTGAGTTGTTTAGAACTATTGATCCCACAGTCCCACAGTGCACTCCACACAGTGCATGTCTCAGATGATTTATTACAGCTGACTGATTCTTAAAAACCAGCACCGTTTTTCTTATTGTAATTATAATTTCTGACTACATGACCCGACAAGGACAAAAGGCCCTATTTATCTGAGGTGTGTGCGTGTGTGCGTGTGTGTGTGTGTGCGTGTGTGCGTGTGTGTGTATGGGTATGGGTGGGTGTGTCTGTGTCTTTCTCTGTATCTGTATCTGTGTGTGTGCGTACGTGCGCTTGTGTGTCACCTCTCCCCCAGGTGATGTACACCCATGACAGACATAGTCAGCCCAGTGTGGTGGAGACCAACACCACCTCTCTGGAGCTGTCTCTACCCATCAACGAGGACTATGTCATCCAGATCAAACCATTCAGCGAGGGAGGGGAGGGCAGCAGCAGCAGACAAATCACCATCCCCAGGATAGCAGGTGGGACAGTCCAACACATTCTACAATATTTTTAAGAACAAAGATTATAAAATAACAAGAGAAAAATCATACTAGACTGCATTGAAATTCGTATTATACTAATAGCTCCCATTCAAGTCTAAAAAGTTGCCTAAAAAACAGGCCTGAAAAACAGCCTAACAGTGCCACCTACTGATCATTTTGAGCAGTTACACTATTGTAGACAATATTATTGTTTAAGTTTTGCTCAGGGCAGCATTTTGAGTCATGTGCCTTCAAATGTGTTTAGTTTATTGCTGATTTTGTGTCCAGTTTTTCATTGTACTTTGTATATTAAAACAAACAAACAAAGTCATATTTAAAAATTGTAAGCGGCCTGTTGGATTTTACTGGTCTGATATAATTGCAGGTCCCATGGCCATTGGTGCGGCCTCAAAGACCTCAGTATTATCAGTGATCAATATGCTGGCACTCACGCTCACAGCCTGGACCTTCCTATGACAAACACTCTGTGGACGACTCTGCTTTCTATGATGAGACAGTAAAGACTCAGGGGCTGAGAGCCCATGTACCTTCTTTCTTCCTTCCTTTCTTCCTCTCTCCTCTTTCTTCTTTTTTAACAATCCCCGTTGTTGAGAATATAATTTATTTCCAAGTTTGTGAACTGTTCCAACTCAAGCTGCTTTGATGGAGTTGAAAGGATGATAGGACCACTGCAGTCTTTTTATGGAACGTCTTGATTTCTGAGCTCACCAATGGAAATTCTCAAAAGGATTTCTTGATGAAGACAAGGAGATATACAAGATGTACAAGGGGCTATGTACTATGTACTACGTTTCAGAGCCATGAGGAATATTGTGTATTTTGTGTGAGAGGGAAGGATGGATACCCTCGGACATAGTAATGGTACAGCTGAAAGATAGATACCACCAATCAATGATTCAGATTAACTTCCGAAATGATAGAAGTATGTCCTTATTGTTGGATATCTACTGCACTGAAGGCGGGGCTGTGAAGAAAGACCTCTCCCAATTTCACTGATAGTCACTCCTACTTACCAGGGGATTTCTACAAACCTCATCATTGTCTGGACTAGTTTGGGACCTATGTTCCTTTTCCTGGAGATTTATCTTGCTCTTACACATACTGTAGCGCCTCCATATGACATAATCCTTTACTGTTAGTGACTGGACTCCAAGTTGGAGCCAACATGACTTCCATCCTCCCAGCCTCCTACTACTGGCAACTGCAATGGTGTCAGATCCAAAATGGTGTCTGGGATGTAGGGTAGGCTGTTATTGTAAAGCTGACTGGTGGATACCTTTCCCTCCTCTCTTCTATCCTCCCATTACAAGTGCATAAAGAGCCACACTACGCAGTGTGAGCTACATTCTTGTACACTTTATGTATGAAATCCTCAGGTCCCAAATGAGCCTTAAGTCTATTATTATTATTATTATTATTATTATTATTATTATTATTGTCCTTATTCGTCATTACTATTGTTTATTTACATAATTTGTTCATCAAGTATTGTTTATTAGAAATTATCCCAATATTATTTATTGAGAACAAACTCTCCTTTGGATGGTTTATTTTAGTTTTTTGCATTCATTGTCATACCTATTTTTGAGCTTTTGTGCTCAGATATGCCTTTTTCTTATCCGTCTTTCATGATTGACATTGTAAAAGAAGTGGCAGTGATTACTGAGTTTTTCTAACATTGCTTATACTCCTAAAAAGAAAATACAAACAAACCAAGAGGTGGCATTTTACCGTCAACTACTGTTTGGCATGAAAATGGTTGATGTAAGTGGCTTGGGATATCTTAATGGATCAACCTGCTTTTAATAAATATAATGACCTTTTTCTTGTTTTCTTGCTTGTGAGATGAATAATGCTCAATACATTTCTCTGCTCTACATACAGTAGCTTATTGATCAAGGTTCTGTGATGTTATGAGGTCATGTGAATCATAATCAACAAATTGTATCATAAATATTTCCAAAACTACACAACCTAATGCCATATAGAAATGTTCCTTGTGGCAATGTTTACAGGGATACAGATACTACAACTCAAAAACAGACTGACAAAGGTAAATGAACAAACAGAAAACAGAAGAGATTTATCTTGTTCTTTTCAATTTTGTTTATTCATGTAGAAGGAATGCAACTGCAAGTACACTGTACAGCAAAACACAGCAGCAAGCAATGGGGCGCAGCACAGAGCCAAAGTGATGTGAGCTGAGGAGGGGGCCTATACAGATGGGAGGTGAGCTGAGGGGTCAGTGGGTCATCCAGAAGTCATCCAATCAGAGTTTGGCACAGAGTGGTAGGCGTGTCTGTGATTAATCAGTCAGCCTGATTACTTGTCAGACTTCCAAGACTCCTTCTGGATGGAGTATGGTAAAATTGCCCTTATATTCTTATCCAAGATCCATTTGGGTTTTGACCTCCTCATGATGTATAAAGGTTAATATGTGGGTTGGGTAAAGCTATTCCAAGATCTGTGCACTGTCTACACTGCAAGAGACAGGTATCTGGTGCTCCCTAGTGTACAGTAGTAACATTGCCACTAGTCTGAGACCAATTCATCTTGGATCCCTAGAGACCAATAACAATAGGATGGCTGTGGATGTTGCTTTCCCTTACTCCATCATAACACTGGACCCCCACATTTATTATCTAACCAACATTTCAAAAGATGCTGGACGTTAATGCAAAACACAGCATGGCTGTCCCCTGGGAGACGACAGCAGTTACACCGCACACCTACACTTTGACCTGCTAACTGTCCTGAAGCCAACAGAACACTGTCATAAACCTGACATGGCACCTGTATAGTTCAATAACCAAGACATGGCTTTTTCTAGGTGTTGTGATTGGAAAGCGAAAGCATTCTGACAACATAAATCTTATGACAGGATACCTGTCATAACATTCACTACCATTTAAAGGGGTACTGCACCATGTCGTGTTTATGGTGTCATTTTGTTGGCTTTCTGACACATAGTTCATGGAAAGTATAATTCTTGAATAAAAAAGGTGTTGGAAGTAGTTTTTCATACAAAAAAACAATCTCACTACCACCATACATTGGCACACCACACGTCTTATAGCAAATGATGCCCATGGCATCCCTCTAACACTCAGATTTAACCAGACCTAAACACACCAAAAGTAAATGAAGGAGTCAGATACAATAGTAGGTATCACTGTGACACTTCACTTGAAGGAGTATGAATAAGACATTTATTTCAAAGGCCATAATCATGGCAAGACACCTGGTATACGTATGAATAAAGTTTGAATCCATATAACACACAGTAGGCTTATGGTATTCCCATGAGAAAATGGCATATAAAAACCATTAGCAAATGTTAATGCCACAGTATGTTTTAGGTCATTGTTATATAAGCATTATAAGAGTCTTATGTATGCTTCTTCAGGTGCAGTGTAAGCAGTTGTAAAAAGGTTATTACAGCATTACTTTAATGTTTGCAACCAACAGCACAAAGGTTTCCTACTTTTTAAAGTGAGTTGAAAGAGTTAAAAGGCTACAACAACCCTATTTGCACGTTGTGGAGCACTGGGATCAGCAAACTCTTTCTTATTATCACTGAATGTGTTGAATCACTCTCTGTTACTTTTTGTATTGAAAAAAACCGTATGCTAATCATTTCAATTTCCTGTTTCCTGTTGTGAAGTTTAATTTCCTGTGTGCTGATTCTAATATTAGAACAAAGATTTGAGGATGAACAATGCAGACTTTTGCCATGATAATATCTGTTACATTTCACTGACACCTCCATACAGACATATGGGCTGTTCTGTTGTACTATAACTTTGGGATCATAGGTATTTCTTTGTACCTCTTCTAATGGTTTAATTTCATACTTGAAGTCTTTATCATGCGAACAATCTCTAAAATACTAGCTTTATGGGAACCCGTTTGGCAAATTTAAATTGTTGATCTAATGTGAATCTATTTGTACTGTACGTTAACTTAAGACGGATTGCCACATTGGTATAATACAGCAGAAGCTGACAGAAACATGCTCAGAATTTCAACTTCACCATTTTAATAAATACAACAGGCACAGTTTCAACACCAGAGTTTCAGAACCACTCCATCCATAGAAATCCACATGTTCTTACAGTTCAACATCTTGAGCAACAAGAAAGTTATCTTAATACTACAGGAACTTCAATCATGTTCTTCACAAGCGCAATGGCAAGGGTTCAAGGTAGCGGCTAAAAGATGATTTATTTGTTGGAAAAAGAAAAGGCGACACATATATCCAAGACGTTTCAACTGAGGAAATAGAGAATAGGTTGACAGCTCTTGTCTTGTGTTGGTTGATGAGAAAGCATCATTGTGGGCAGAGAAGTTCACCTTAAACCTTTATGTAGAAGTTGTAGTCTCCCCATCTCAAGTCTGGCACATCTGTTACACTCAGTGTCATCAAGCAGCACTCCATAGACCTCGCTGGCACCAACAGAGTCAGTGTATCGTAGGGCATTTTTATCAGCCACTGTTACAGAGATTACTAGAGGTACTGTTATGGACTTGGCTGGTTGGCTGAGCAAGTATAAAAACTAAGGGTAGGCTTTCCCCTTTACTAAACCCTGCTTCACCGCATGCATATCAACAGTACTGGACCTAAATCTAATGGATACATACTTCTTTGTTTTTTTACAAACTAGATATGTAAGCACACATAGTAGGCATTACAGTAAAAGTTGTATTTGTTGTTTGAGGTCTAAAATGGCGGATATGGTAGAATCCAAGTGATTTATCAGGACTTCAGATCACATTGTAGTTCCATTGGCCCCAGAGCTCATATGTAGTCACCCTGTCCTCAAATTGTCCCACGCATCGTGTGACAGGATCAGCCTGGGAGTGGCAGGGGTGTGGTCTTGGACGAGTTTACAGTGAGATGATGAGATAAGCATAGAGGCAGAATGATAGCTCTGAAGATTTTCTGGCAAAAGCCTTCCCAATCTGTTCCCTCGAGGATACATACTACACTAAGGCTGAACAGTTCGACTTGAGCATTGAGATCAGGTTAACCACAGTGGATGTACTGTAGTCCCAATTTTTTACAGAAGGAATTGTGGTGCTGCATGGCTGTCCAACCAAGGTACTTAGTATCGAAGCTCCATTGTCTCTGAAATGTCCATTTGTAATCATCCCAATCAGCGTTTGACCTTATCACGCCAGAGTGATAAATAAAGTAAAGTAAATGTTCATAAATAAAGGGTTGGATTTAGAGGATTGGTGGCTTGGGAGGTTGAGGGATAGGAGTGTGTGTCTGTGTGTGTGTGTGTGTGTGTGTCTGTGTGTGTGTGTGCGTGCGTGCGTGCGTGTGTGCGTGCGTGCGTGCGTCCTTGTGAGTCTGTCTGTCTGTCTGTCTGTCTGTCTGTGTCTGTGTCTGTGTCTGTGTTTGTGTCAGTGTCAGTGTCAGTGTCAGTGTCAGTGTGTGTCCATCGGAGCCCCACAGGCAGTGGTTAAGGTGGTAGGGCACTGGTCTCAGGTCAGGCACCGAAAACATCTGGTCCTGAGGGGGGCGCTCTTGTCCTACAGATCAGGACTGCAGGAGAGAGATTGACAGTGACATTTTGACCCCAAACCAGAGAAACTACAGTTATGCAACATACATTGTTTTAGGTTATGATGACTCCTGTACCTCAGATGGTCTATGTGGATCCTCTGTAGATGATTCTGTTTCCCTGACAACTACTGCCTTGGTGACCAACATGTCTGGATGCTGTTGCTTGGCCTCCTGGATTGCAATAGCAAGGGCCTGTGAGGGACGGAAGTAGCTCAATTAGAGGGATTTTTGTTTACCAGAAATGTGCCTCCATGTTCGATTACTTATCTGTAGTTAATATGGATATGCCCACAGTATTACTGTAGATTATTGGTGGATCAAAATATGTATCTCCAAGTAAAGAGTCAATGAAAAGGGGGGGAAAAATGTACTAATTGTACTAATCTCAACACTGTTTTAAGCCCTGTCTCCACTGCTGTGTCTAGAGTTTGTACAGAATAGACAACACACTGTCCTTGAGCTGCAGTTGACTTACCTGTTCCTGGTCAACATCATCATCTCCTGTGATTATGATCCTCTTCTCAATTCTGGTCTCTGAATAGCCCCCTTTCACTGTCTGAAACATACAACAGCCCATCTTTTCAAAAGACCAAAAAAAAGGTACAAAGCACTAAGCTGTGTTTGACTTTGCACACATTATGCAACATTTAGCAAACTTTGCAAAAACAAAACTCAACCAATAATACAGTATAGGAGGTGGTATAATGTATCATATTTGACAATCTTCGCTACCTTGGTGACATGTGTGGTTGCTGAAGTAACATTCTCAGTGACATGGATTGGGGAACCAGAAGCCTCTCTTCCCAAAGAACCCATGTGAACCTGTCAGGACAGAGCGCTAAACAGCATTAATGCTATTACACACACACACACACACACACACACACACACACACACACACACACACACACACACACACACACACACACACACACACACAGATCTTCACACAAAAGGATGTCAGGCCTACACTCAAAACTTTATTTAGTTTGCCAACACAGTGGTCGAAAAGTAGGTTTAAACCCTGGAGACCTTGAGTGCTGGGTTGAGTTAAAATTGGACAGTTCAAGTAGCGATGTACTCACAGGGGAAACACTCTCTCGTGTTGAATAAGGAACTTCTCCTACACCACTCACACCATGATCCTGAAAGACAGAAAGCCATTTATTCCACTTTAGTATAGAATCAGCCTTTCAAATTTGTCACATGAAATCTCACTCATACAATTGTTGTGATGGCAATGTGATCATCATGCCCTCAATTCAATCATATTGGTTGATCATCAATTGAGTGAATTGTTGCACAAAAAACCCCAGGATAGATCCACAAGTGTATTGTCTCAAATGATGCACTCCCTTTGGCCAGAACATGATTTTTTTCCATCTACATAGTAATAGCCTCATCCAGCTCTATGGTTCCTGATCACCATGGCAACTGTTTAATTACCTGATCTGTGAACTCTACGATGGTTGTTGTGACCTCTGACCCATTGGGCTGTGTCTCGGTCCTGACATCAGTCTTCCTCAGGCCATGGGTGGCTACGAGGTCACTAGCCTCTCGGCTCAGTGCCGTTATGATGCTCACATGACTGGTGTCTCTCAAAGACTGGTCTCTGTCGATAGGCACTGACCTCTTCGGTTTTCTAGGTACAACAGGCTTTGGAGGGAAGAGAGGGACACAATGATAACCATATACACATATAGGTTTTCAATCACTCATGTTGTTTATATTTTAATGTAACAATATGGAACGGTGCTTTACTATGTGATCATTATATCCTGATGCCTACTATCCCATTACCCTACTTCCTTCCAAGGTTAGAAGAGTATTTGAGAAATATTAAACTGGACACAACAAAGTCCTAGATTTAATCTATCAGGGATGGTGGATTACTTTACCTCATGCCTGATCTCTTGTCTGACTTCTTCAACGGGAAGCTGCTTAGCAAGGGGGCTAGCGCTAGCTCCTGTGACAGAAGCCAAGACCATTGGTGGGGGTGGAGGTCCTGGTGGTCCCTGCAGGAGATCAATACCCAGACTTAGGCCCACATCGGGGGATACCTCCCTCTCTCCTAACTCGGTCATGCCCCTGGAGAACTCCTCCATGCCCGTGTGGAGGTCCATAAGGACGGTAAAGTCCACCTCAGCCTCCAGGCTGGACGTGGAGCTGACCGTGATGCTGGAGCACTTGCGCTCAATGCCCAGATGGGTCTCCTTCAGATACAGGGTCTCGTTGTCTGGGTCATCCTCGGACACCGAGCCCAGCCGCCTCTCCCACGGCTCTCTCTGTAGGACAGGATAGATGGAAAATGTTAGCTTAAGGGCAGAATTTGTGAAGAGAAAAAAATAAACATATAAGGTATACTGTAGGGAACAAACAGATAATATAAGTTAAGCAGCTCATTAAGTGGTTGAACAGTAGATGCTAGCTGGCATATGCACAAAGGATAAATTGATGACTCACCATGGCTTCATCCAAAGGCTCCTCGTGAATGGCAGGTGTAGGAGGCGTCTCCTATAGAAAGAAAATGAATTATTTTCAATCATGAAAAGCCACTTTTAAATCACCTGAGGAAAACTCATGACAAATGTACTGTAATGTCTGAATATTTCAATAATTATTTTGATTGTAAAAGAAAGAGAGGATGTCCAAATAGAAGTCAGACTGTCAATGCAGTGAGATTACATTTTGGGTTAAGTTTTTGCTACAGTAAATGGCTGGCTAAAATAATTTCCTAACCATGGAGTGAAAGCTTTTGTTTCTGTCCTTGTACACATAGATTAGCCTCCAGAAAAGACAAAGAAGTGCTAGCATTTGGTCATGTTCAATTTATATAAAAAAAATAAAAAAAATGAAATGAGCATTAACAAGGCTTTGGTGGTCTCATAATGCTATGGTAACCCGATTACAGAAATCCTCAGCCAACCATTTATTGGCACTGTATTACCATACCTGCACTATTACATTCTAGCTGATAGCTCTATTAACTTGAGGTAATTGTTGCTAAAACATGCACAGGATGTATACAAGGTTGGAATTACTGAAAAACCAAATGACTGCAAGTGCAATGGTAATGCCATGCACTGTATAGGTTAGATAACAATCCCTTTCAGGAATCAGGTATTTGTACATTTAACTCTACTGTACAAATGCCTCAGCCCTGAGAATGATGACAGCTCTGCAGAAACAGCACTTAACACCGTAATAATGAATTCCATATTTGGCCATTGCTGCAGAGTTGCCAACACTGAATATTTGGTCCAAAACTCACACTGTTTGCAAAAAAAGAACATTCACAAAATTAGTGCCATCAAAGGAAGGGGATGGTGAGAAGGCCTTGGGCTCCTTGCAACAGCAACCACCTTTGGCCAAGGAGGAAAGAGGGTGATGTTGGAAGGAGAGACCAGGTGTTAAAGTGGCGAGTTAAGGAGGAGGAAATAACACCAGAAGCTTAAGCAATGAAAACTTTGCTTAAAGGCCCACCGGGTTCTGAAATGGGCAAGCAAGATGTTTAGCTTTGCAGAGGGGAACGAGAGATAGTAAGGAGCTCCCCAGACCATGGTCGTGAATTAAATCTCAAAATGGCATCGGCCAATGACAAGATGCGAGGGACTTTTTACCTGCTTTATACAGCCACATGAGTTCTACATGTGTATATTCAAGTGGTAAAAACAAGGTTGGTGCGATATCGCCAGAAGCACATGCAATGCTTTAGTTTCCGATGATTGACAAGCAGTTTAGGCAGACGTTTACCACTTGCTTCCACTTGGTCGCTTCCAGGTTGGAGTTTCTGTAATGGGCATTGCTGAGGTCGTTGGTGGCGTTCTGTCTGTTGCAAA